>NW_005871094.1:5357147-5425019 GCF_000147115.1 Myotis lucifugus | reverse complement strand
ATGCTGATCTGGTGCCAGGAGGCCTCCGCGGCTCCGCTGATCCCGGTGCTGGGAGGCATATACCCTTTTACTATATAGGATAGAGGCCTGGGGGCCCGGCTGGTTTGCCCTGAAGGGTGTCCCTGGATCAGGGTGGGGGTCCCCACTGGGGTGCCTGGCCAGTCTGGGTGAGGGGCTGAGGGCTGCTTTCAGGCTGGCGGGAAGCTCCCAACCACTCCTTTTTTTCTTTTTTTTTTTTTTTTCTTCTGGGCCAGCTTTAGCTCTGGCTCTAGCTCTGAGGCTTCCGCTGCTGGTTTGTTTGCCGTTCTATAATCGAAACAATGTATAACTTCAGCTCTGAGATCCCAGCCGGCTATATTTGTTAGAATGTTTCAAACTGCCAGCTCAGAGCCCGGCAAGTCAGGCGGGGAACGTTGGAGTCTGCAGTCACTGGAGCAAGGAAGCCTCATGTTCGCTTCCAGCTGCCTGGCTGCCGGCCGCCATCTTGGCTGACAGTTAATTTGCATAAGGATACGCTGATTAGCCAATCAGAAGGGTAGCGGTCGTACGCCAATTACCATTTTTCTCTTTTATTAGTGTAGATTACTTTCTCATGGCTGTATTACTAGTAAATGCAAGGTAAGAAACATATTGAGTCTTCATCATTTGCCAGATGCTAAGTCAAGCTTTGGTGATACAGAGCTCTTACAACCTAATTCCTATTCTATAATAGCTTTGTGTTTACTTGTTTTGTTCCTTAAATTTGGTTGACTTTATTTTCCCACATCTGCCACTCTTTTTTCTAACCATAGTGGCAGATTGTTATAATTGAAAGAATAGTGAACTGAGAATCAGAAAACTTGGTCTCTTCATCTGGGTCTGCCACTCATCCCTCTGCAACTTTGGCAAAATTATATAACTTCTCTGGACCTGATTATCCATCTGAAAATGAGGGGATGAAACAGTTGATCTTAAGGCCTCATCTCCAAAATTTTGACAGTTAAATTTCCTACCCTTCTGTTAATCAGGCTGTGAAACTAACACAAGTGCTATGTTAGTTATGTCTGCAAGATCCTATTTATCTATAAACATATTTTCATGAACCTTAAAAGCAAAATCTTACTGTCATATCAGCCCTAGGAATATGCTTTTATTGTGCTAATTGACATTGTGTTTTTAAACATATAAATTTTTAATGTTTTTGACCCTTTTCTACTTTTATTAATTAAATAAATAAGGACAATTCATCAGTACAGAGAAGATTATGAGGCTAGTGATTTGCTGTCGTTAATATCGATAGTTAACCAAGCTAGAAAATGGTAGTACTTATTTTTAATGTAACTTGATTTCATTGCTTTCGATTTAGCATCTTTTATATTTGGTATGCCATTCTGATAAAACTGGATTATGTACATTTTTCTTTCAACATCATTGGAAATAATAACTTTCCATAATTTCACCCTTTAGTTCTCCCCAGGAGTGTTTTTCTTAGTTACAAGCTCATCATGAAAGTACAGTATTCATATTTTTAATATAAAATTTGTCATTTGATAGATAACGTTAATTAAAGTTCCCCTCAAAACAAACATCAAACATGCTAGAACACTGAAGACAATTTTGAAAATGAAAGGTAATAAAGTAGTATTAACACAACAATTTATATTTATAAAGCTACAACTTTATACAGATTAATGAAATGGAATAGACCAGACCGTATAAAGATATCTCCAAATACATATGAGAATTTAGAATATGATCAAGTGGTATTTCCACTCAGAGAAGGAAAATGAATTATGCAATAAATGACATTTAGATGCCACTTAGAATTGGTTAAAAATAAAATAAAATCTGGGTCTCTGATGTCTATTAGTATGTATCACAAAAATGCTAGATAGATTTTTAAAAAAATTTTAAAATCTTTATTGTTGAAAGTATTACAGATGTTCCCTTTTTGCCCCCAATTGACACCCTCCACGCCACTCCCACCCCCTCCCCAAGCCTTCACTGCACTATTGTCTGTGTGCATGGGTTGTGCATATATGCATATTCATTCTTTGGTTAATCTCTTCCCACCTGCCACCCTGAGAATTATCAGTCAGCTGCATGCTTCCATGTTTCTGGATCTATTTTGTTTGTCAGTTTATTTTGTTCATTAGATTTTACATATAAGTGAGATCATATGATATTTGTCTTCCTCTGACTGGCTTATTTCACTTAGCATAATACTCTTCAGGTTCCTCCATGTTGTCTCAAAGGGAAGAGTTTTTTTTTAGTATCCCATTGTGTAAATGTACCATAGCTTTTTTATCCACTCATCTACTGATGGGCACTTGGGCTGATTCCAAATCTTAGCTATTGTAAATTTTATGCTTAAGAAATAAAATTATAAGTCTGGTTGTTTTTAATAATTTAGGATTGGGAGAATACCTTTCTAAATATGATACAAAACCCAGAAGTTATAAAAAAAGATTTATTTTTTTACATATTAAAAAATATATGGAAAAATATTTATATAAAATAATGAATGATAAACTAACAACTAAGACAAAGGTTAATATCCTACTATAAACAAAAAGTTCTTACAAACCAATGAAAAGGAATACGTTTCTAGTAGAACATGGCAAATGACATGAATATATAGTTCAAAAATAAAAAAAATAATTTAAATAGCCAATACATTTAATTAAAAGATCGCTCACTGAATATTGGTATTTATTAAAATATAAAATACGTATACTCTTTGGGTAAGCATATTTCCCCCAGGAATTTTTCCTAGTCATATACTTGTATAGATGCATAAAAATAACTTATACAGAGATATTTATTACAGTATTGTTTGCGAGAGTAAAAAAAATCTGGAAACAACTGTAATTGTCCACCAGTCAGTAATCAGTTAATAAATTATGGTTGATGTATTCAGTGAGTTGAATTCTTTGTAGCTTAATATAACTGAGATAGATCAATAAATACTATATTGCCCAGTGTCAAAAGTTAGTTGGGATTTTACAAAAAGTAAATGATGAGTGGTAGAAACCCAGGTTCAGGTAAAATAATAGAAGTTTTAAACTAGAGTTATTGATAGAGCTTAATTTGGTCTCATTTAGCATTTAAAATATCCCTAATTTAGAAGATAAGAAGGTGGCAGACGCTGTTGGTCGCCATTGGCCTTTCTTCTTAACCAAACCATGATTTGTTTAATGGCAAGTTGCCCAGCCCCAGGGGATGAATCATGATTAGTCTCAAGCAGTCCTTGTTCCTTTGTCAGATTCCCTTTCTATGCCTCCCATGTGACCGAGTTCTGGCCAATGATACATAAGGAAAGTCTCCTGGAAGACATTAGGGAAAAATATCCTCCCTAAGGAAGTGATGCTTAGCGGTGGTACTTGCAAGATTGCAAAAATGAGAGGAAGGACCAGAGAATTACAGGGATGTTAACCTAACGTCATGATTTAGTTGAATTGCTGAGTCACGACTGGGCTGAATTCTACTTTTTAAATTATGCACATTGCATTACTTCTATAATAATTTTTCCTTGTGAGTCATTTTATAAAGACTAGTTAAGTTTCTTGGCATTTAGTCAAGCATTTTGGCAATTGAATCTGAAAGCTATTAAAATATTACCTGTTGCAAATCTCCTATCCATTCCCCCTACCCCTGCTACTACCCATTAAAAACTGTTAACTTGAAAAGATAGCCTTATTTTCATCTTGGAAAGAAAATTAATACAGAAGATGTATTAGTACTTATAACATGTTAGAATGAAAGCTTCTTTTAATCTTTAGGTCTTTTTGGTTTTTGATAATACCATTTTTGTTCAACTAGTTTTTATTTTTATACTAGAGGCCCAGTGCACAAGATTCATGCACTGCGGGGGGGGGGTGGGGAGGGAAGAGTGTCCTTCAGCCCAGCCTGCGCCCTCTTGCAGTCCGGGAGCCCTCAGGGGATATCCGACTGACAGCTTAGGCCCACTCCCTTAGCGGCTTCTGGCTGAGCGGCGCTCTCCCTGTGGGAGCAAACTGACCACCAGGGGCAGCTCCTGCCCTTGAGCGTTTGCCCCCTGGTGGTCAGTGCACATCATAGCGACAATTCGTTCCGTCGTTTGGTCCATTTGCATATTAGCCTTTTATTATATGGACTAGAGGCCCATTGAAGGAAGATTCCTGCAAGAATAGGGCTTTCTGCGGCTGGAGCGAAGCTTCGCTCCCGCCTCCACCACCCCGCTTGCTTCTCTGCAGCTTCGCTCCCTTCTGCAGCACTTGGCTTCCTTCTACCTTGTCTTGAGTCTTAGATCTGCACCTGTGTATGCAAATTAACCACCATCTTTGTTGGGTTAATTTGCATACTCTGATTGGTGGGTGTAGCAGAGTGACACCAATTTGCATGTTTCTCTTTTATTAGTGTAGATATTTACTAGAAGCCCGGTGCATGAAATTTGTGCATGGGTAGGGTCCCTAGGCCTGGCTGGCGATCAGGGCCGATCTGTGGAGTGATCGGGGGGGCCCCCCACTGGCACCTGGCCTGGCACTGCCCACTTGCCGGCCCCACTTCCTGCTGCCAGACCTGCCCCCCAATCACCCTGCCACCACTGCCAGTCACCTCCCTCTGCAGGGTGACGGGCGGGGCAATTGGGGGACCCCTGCTGGCACCCACCTTGGCTGATCTGGCGCCGCCCACTCACCAGCCCCGTCTCCTGCCGCCATTGGTCGCCTTCCTCTGCGCGGCAGGGCAGTCAGGGGGAGTTCCTCTGGCACCCGCCTTGGCTGGCCTGGGGGCACTCCTGTGTTGACCGTCTGCCCCCTGGTGGTCAGTGTGCATCATAGCGA
Source organism: Myotis lucifugus (assembly GCF_000147115.1). Lineage (NCBI taxonomy): Eukaryota > Metazoa > Chordata > Mammalia > Chiroptera > Vespertilionidae > Myotis > Myotis lucifugus. The sequence continues at coordinate 5,420,217 of NW_005871094.1, read as the reverse complement.
CAGGTCGTTCTGCCATTCAGTCGATTTGCATATTAGGCTTTTATTATGTAGGATTTTTTCCTGTGTTTTTCCTGTTTTTTTTCTTTTTCTTTCTTGTATATATGTTGTTTGGCTACTCTCTTCACCTTCTTTTATCCAGGCCACCTCCCTCCTCCCTCCCCTCTGATCTCTGTCAGTCTGTTGCATGCTTCCATGCCTCTGGTTCTATTTTGGTCATCAGTTTATTTTGTTCATTAGATTCCACATACAAGTGAGATCATATGGTATTTGTCTCTCTCTGACTGGATTATTTCACTTAGCATAATACTCTTCAGGTCCATCCATGCTGTTGAAAGGGTAACAGTTCCTTCTTTTTTACAGCTGTGTAGTATTCTATTGTGTAAATGTACCACAGCTTTTTTATTCACTCATCTACTGATGGCACTTGGGAGTGTGCAGGAGGCAGTCAATAGATGATGTTCCTCTCTCATCCATGTTTCTCTCTCTCTATCCCTTTCCTTCCTCTTTCTCTAAAAATCAATAAAACATTTTTTTAAATAGAATTCCAACAACATAAAGAGCTACAAAATAAAAAGTATGTCTGCCAAAATAGCAAACTAACACAGGCTCTTGATTCTCTTCCCTAAAATCAACTCTGGAAAAATAAGGAGAGGCAACTGGCCTTCAGAAATTCTTTAAATGAGATAGAAGACTTCCTCTCCCCTAAATTAACTTGAGTCAGTTCTTGTTCCTTCACTGTAGAAACTAGCAGGAGTAACCCATCCCACTAGTCCCAGAATCAAAAGAACATTATGATAGTGCACAAACCCTATGGCAGCTAAGAGTTGAGGAAAATAGATGTGGACTGACTCTCACAGGAAAGGGACTGGGACGAGGTGGGTTTGCCCTGTCACTGTCTGGAATGTGTGGGTTCTTTTTTTTTTTTAATCCTTACATAAGGACATTTTTATTGATTTTTTTTTTCTTTTTGAGAGAGGGAGAGAGAAAAGCAAACATCGATGTGGAAACATCGATAGGTTGCCTCCCATACACACCCCCACTGGCAATCAAACCCATGACCTAGCAATGTGCCCTGACTGGGAATCGAACTCAGAACCTTTTTGGTGATAGGATGAGCTCCACCCGAACTGGCCCTGGGTGAATGTGTGGGTTCTTGACTTTGTGCAGGAAAGATTTCACAATGTAAGTTCAGGTGATTTTGAGAGTATGTTTATTAAAATGGAACAGTGTGCCCTGGCTGGTGTGGGTCAGTGGTTTGAGCAATGGTCTGTGCACAGAAGTGTCGAGGTTCGATTCCTGGTCAAGGGCAAGTACCTGGGTTGTAGGTTCGATTCCTGGCCCCAGTTGTGGCGTGTGCAGGAGGCAACCAAACAATGTGTCTCTCTCATTTTAATGTCTCTCTCTCTCCTTCTCCCTCCTTCTTTCTCTCACCTCCACCCCCTTCCTTCTCTTCCTTCCATTCTCTCTAAAAATCAATAGAAAAAATATCTGGTGAGGTTAACAACAACAACAAAAAAAAACTGGGGACAGTGAAACAAAGGAAGGGATTAAGATGGAAGAGGCAAGATCATAGCAACAGGAGTGAGACTAGGTGGAGCTGCCTTGGCCCTTTGGAAACGTAAGAGTTGAGCCTAGGCAAGGCTGCCTTGACCCTTTAGAAAGAAAGTCACAGCGGCAGAAGAAGTGAGCCAGTTGGGCTGCGTCGACGCAGGAAACAAATTGCCGAGGCAAAAGCAAAAGGAGGGCCCTTGGAGACAGGTTCAGGGGGTTAGTTAGCCCTGGCCTAGCTGCCACTGCCCACTGCTCCCCTGGTTGCACGTTTCCTGAGAACCATTAGAGCTTTGGAAAAGAAAGCAAAGATACATACCTGAGGAAAAAAAGGTGAAGGTGTGAGCATGCTCCAGGGAGAGTGTATACTGGGTCCTTTGTCTTAAGTATTTTTATCTGTTTTCTAGAAGGGGAATCTTAGGGGAGTTCTCAGGAGAGGATCTCAATAGAATATTCATCATCTCCAGGTGTGTCCTTTAAAATGCGGATTCGTCAAAATGAGCCTGTAGAGCAGCAGTTCTCAACCTGTGGCTTGTGACCATCAGAAAACACATATAGTATATCAGATATTTACATTACGGTTCATAACAGTAGCAAAATTACAGTTATGAAGTAGCAACAAAAATAATTTTATGGTTGGGGGTCACCACAACATGAGAAACTGTATTAAACGGTTGCAGCATTAGGAAGGTTGAGAACCACTGCTAGAGGGTATAGGGTCATTATCTGGTCTGTTTCCCCTTTAAAAAATGTCACTGAAGTGGGACCAGACTAAGGCAGGTCTGCCCCTGCACTGATCTGGAATGTATAAGCCATTTGATCCTAAGTGTCCTTGGTTAGGAAAGGTAAGACCTTGTGATTTATTATCAGGCTATAAATTGCTTAGTCTTTTAAGTATCTGTCTCAGTTTCCCCATTCCACTTGACAAGGAATTTTTCTAGCTTCTTACTATCCTGCCTCATAACCATCCATTCTCAGTAATCCATTTCTCCCTTCCCATGCCCTTCTAGTCAAGGGAGACTGCCTTTTACTTCCCCCCAGAGTTTAAAGGTATGAAATGGTGTGAAACCCTTGTATGGAGTAGATGGGGGAGAGGGGAGGAGATCACAGTAAATGGAAGTGATAAATTTGTTCTTTGTGCCTAGGCTTTGCTACCGTGTGGCTCTTCCTTCATTTTTCTTAAACTCACTGCTGCTGATACTAGCTAAGGCCTGGCCTTTGGTCCCTCCTAATACATTTTTCTTTAACAGAAAAATAGCTGGTACCCTGAAAAGCATTACTTCACAGACCAATGTAACTAGACAGTTTAGAAATCAATAAGACAATATATATGATCTATTATGATAGATGAACCAAGAATTTTAAAACAAGCATGATCAATGTATTTAAAGATATGAGATCCCATTTGTAATATCAATAACATATAATATAAAAACAGAACCAAATAGAAATATTAGATAGGAAATATATATTTGAAATGAAGAATGCAACAAATATTATAAATGTGATGGATATGAATTAATAATTAATTAGTTGAAAGATTAGAATGAATATTCTTCTAGGAGGAAACAGAAAAGAAAAGGTAAAGAGATAGAAATATAAAAGAAAAGCCAAAGGGTATGGAGAAGAATTGCACAGGTACCGACATCTTAACAGCAGTTCCAAAAGGAGAGAAAAATAGAAATTTAAGAAGTTGGGAATAATTGAAGAAATAATGGAGATAAATTTTTTAGAATTCAGGAAAGATGAAACTCCTCAGATTGGTGAAAGGGATTGTAACGTGCCAAACAGGAAAAATAAGGGGAAACACATTCCTAGACATATTAAAGGAAAATTAAGAATATCAAAGACAAAGGGAAAATTTTTAAAGAATTCAGAAAGGAAGAGCAGATGACTTGCAAGGGAACAAGAAAGATATCAGCTCAACAGCAGTAAGTGAATGGCAGAAAACAGTTAAGTTAAAAGGTACTCAAGGGAAATGACTCCAAACCAAGAAAGTAATATCCTCCTAACTTTCAAATGTAAGGGTAAAATAAAAAACTTTCAGGAGCATTTGTCTCGGGAAATTTGCCACATTGGAAACCAATATGGAAGCAAGACTCCGTGAGAAAGCTAGGAGATATCTATAATAATAAAATCGTAATATGCAAATAGACAGAATGACCAAACAGCAGAATGACTATCCAGATGGCCTTCCAGACAACCATGCTATCACATGCACTGGCGCCAGGCCAGCCAAGGCAGGTGCGATGTGATTGGTCGGGAGGCCCCGTCATCGTTCCACAATCACCTCACAGAGGGAGGCCCAGGCCACCCTCTGCAGGGCGATCAATGGGGGGTTCTGTGATCAATCGCCCAAAGAGGGAGGCCCAGGCCACCGCCGGTGGGGTGTCAAATGATGCAGCCTATTCCATGAGGAGTTGGGAAGGGAGAATGGGGAGTGACTGTTAAGGGATATAGGGTTTCCTTTTGGAGTAATTAAAATGTTCTAAAATTAGATTGTGATGATGGTCTTCCAGTGGATATAATAAAAAACACCAAGCTGTACACTTTAAATGGGTGAATTTTATAGTGAAATATATCTCTATAAACATGGTAGTCTTACCTCCCTGAGTATTGTAAACCTGCCCACTGCTTAAACGACCCTTGTCATTTTTCTCTTCTGATACTGAGGTGCTTTTAGGCAAAATGTGACCATGTGGAAAAGGAAGCATGTACAATTTGGTCTTACATTCTTCTACGTTCTTATATTTCTTCCCCAGCCCAATACTATTTTAATCCCCTCTCTTTGATGACTCCACCCCCACTTATGGAATTCAAAATATCTTTCTCCACTGATTTCCATTCCACTCAAAAATTTCCATTTCCTCAGTGGGTTCTTATTTAAGGTAAGCAGTTTGTTGCATTAGTTTCTAACTCATAATCTCTGATATTTACATTTTAAAAGATTATAGAACAAGGGTCAACAAACTATTTCTATAATGAACCAGATGTAAGTATGGGGTGTCCCTCCAAAAATGTGTACTCACTTTGAATGATTATAAAGTCAGTACTTACCAACATATAGTTCATTTTCAAATTTTAAAAGAATCTATAGAAATGAGTAAATTTTTTTGTCAATACCTGTTTTCAAACTGATGACCGTTCTGGTCCAGGCACTGCTGATAACACAAAGCAATGGAATCACAAACATCAAGAATCATTTCCTTCGGTATTTGTGTGCCCCCAATTCGTTGACTCTTGCAGTTTTGTACTATAAACTTTTTCTTTTATGTATCCCCATAAAAGAAAAGTCGAGTGGATAATTAGGATAAATTTTCTTTGTTCAGAGCTTAGTCTGGCTTTACCCATTATTTCAAATCAGTTAAACCTGAAAGGAGTGAAAATTGAGTTATCAGCTGTTAAAGTATAGATACATTTTTGGGGACACCCAACCTATATTTTGAGTTTTGCCAGCCATAAGTGTTCTGTTGCAGCTACTCAGCCTTGCTACACTATAGGGTGAAAATAGCCAAAGACACAATGTAAATGAATTGATGAGGCCTCATTTGACCCTGATCAGATCAAGCCATAGTTTGCCAATCCATATTATTGATTTCTTAATTTTAAGGCTCAGTATTAAGACAAAATGGGACAAAGAAATTTAAGTGCAATAAATTTAGACAGTTATGTCCTCCCCTTCCACCACTAATAAAAAGTTATTTCATTTTCACCTGGCCGGTGTGACTTAGTGGTTGAATCAGGAGGTCGCAGTTTGATTCTCAGTGAGGGCACATGCCCGAGTTGCAGGCTCATCCCCAGTAGGGGGGGTGCAAGAGGCAGCCAGTCAGTGATTCTCTCTCATCATTAATGTTTCTCTCTCTCTCTCCCCCTCTCCCTTCCTCTCTGAAATCAATAAAAATATGTATATTTTTATAAAGTGATTTCATTTCTTTACAGTTTTATCTTTTTTTCCAAGGTTATTTTGGAATAGAGGTCAAAATTTTGGCACTTTTGAAAGTTTACCAAGCCTTATTAAGAAAAATCAGACTTTACATAACCACTAAGGAGTATGGCACGAGGGTCGAGGTTTTTGTTAAGATTAGGTCTCTGTTTGAATGAATATAAATGTACTTGTGTTTGGATGCATACAAATTATTGTGTTTTGTGTGTATAATCTTTAAATATACTTACTGTGGAATACATTTGGATAGTCTCTAAAATATCTCAAATTTATTGAATAGCAATGTAAGAGGACACATGAATTTAAGGTAAACTAGGAAAAACAAATACAGTATGGCTAGCATCTCGTACTGTTCTGAATTGATTGAGATATTTTTCTTTAGTTTGATGTTTGTTTAGCTTTCTGAGCATATGATAATTGTTTATCTATAAGAAATGTAGTGTTGCCCTGGCTGGCGTGGCTCAGGCGTTAGACCGTCAGCCTGGGCACCAGAGGGTCATGGGTTTTATTCCGGTCAAGGGCATATACCTGGGTTGCAGGTTCGATCCTGGGCCCCTCTTGGGGTGTGTGAGGGTGGCAACCAATATATATGTCTCTCTCACATTGATGTTTCTCTCTCTCTTCCTCTCTTTCTTTCTCTCTCTCCCTGCCCTCCCCTTTCACTCTCTGAGAATCACTGGAAAAATGTCCTTTGGTGAGGATTAACAAAACAAAAAAAGAAAGAAATGTAATGTTGAAACGATACATTGTTTTAGATACATGGCAATTATGTTTAATATAAAATTATATTTCAACTAATATTTCCAAATAACAGTGATTAGAACAATTTACATTTGCCATATCAATGTTTGACAAATTTCTGGGTAATACAGAATGACCATCATTTATTTAATGGATTTCTTAAAAAAAATAAAACCTTAACTCTGGGGAGTTTGATCTACTCAGGAAAATATATTTGGGGCGTATTATACACCAACATTTTTTTTCTTGGAAATTATGTCATTTCATATTACATCATGACAAATATTTTAAATGCTTCTGACCATATTAAACAAATCTGTTTCAGTTTTTGTCAAATTTTGTTTTTCCAAATCAAGATTTGAATATTTTATCTCTATTATTAAATTAGAGCTGACCCAGATAATAAATCAGTTAAAGTATTGCCCTTTTTCTCAATCAAAATCATTACATTGCGTACCTCCTTCTACCTCTTTTTAGCTCCATTCTGGTAGTTATCATGTATTTAGTCTGTCAACAAATAGTTGATAACTATTGTATGCCAGCCATTAGGAACAAAATCGTGAACCAAATAATCTTGGCCCTTGTAGAGCCTATATTCTGGAGTGGAGAGAAAGCAATAAACCATTGTTTGTTTGTTTGTTTATATTTATTTATTTTACCTTTTTTTCTTTACTCGATTTTTTTTTTTTAAGAGAGAGAAAGGTAGAGAAACATCAATGTGAGAGAGAAATATCAATTGGTTGCCTCTGGTACCTGCTCCAACCATGCCCCATGGGATAGAACCCCCATCCTGGATATGTGCCCTGACCTGGAATCAAAACACAACCTTTTGGTCCAAACTATGCTCCAATCAACCGAGCCACTGGCCAGGGCTGTTTATTGTTTAATATAAAAGTTATGTAGTGTGTTAAAAAATAAGTTGTGGCCTTACCCTACAGAGTACGATAAGGATGTATTAATCTTTAACAGAATAGCACTAATCTGTTATCTAAGGAAACACTGTCTATGTGAACATTGTCATCCTATTGTTTTCTTTCACTTTATAGTTCCAATGACAGGATTCACACAGAGAGCAACCATTGATCCAGAACTGAATGAAATACATGTCTTATCTGGACTCAGCAAGGACAAGGAAAAGAGGGAAGAGAATGTCAGAAATTCATTCTGGATTTATGACATAGTGAGGAATAGTTGGTAAGGAGCTCTTGTCTGTACTGCAATTCCAATTTAATATTTCTTGGGGTTGTATATTCAAAAGAAGAGGGAACTGGAGGACTTGTGTTAATATGTGATGTCAAAACAGGAGCACTTAAGAGAACTTCTTCCATTCAGTAATGGAGGGTAGTGCTCAACAACTAAAGAATTTATTACTTTCTAAATACGGCATTTATTTACAGTAAAAATGAAAGTGTACTATAGTTTTATTGTGAATAGTAAACGGGTTTTTAGCTCTTTCAGCCTTTGTTTTGAACCTTCATAAATGCTATTTGTGTTTCATATCATGAGGTAGTTTGTTCTTAAGTGAGGTTTTGATGGACATTAAAAGAACTTAAGAACTCAGTTCTAATAAATCAGATTATTTTATGGGAATGACCAAAACTTTAAGATTTGATGTAAACAAATTTATAATTGTTTTGTTGGTAATTAGACATGCAATTAATTTGCTGTCTACAACTGTATTAACACTAGAGTCCCGGTGCACGAAATTCATGCACTTGGGGGAGAGGGGTTCCTCAGCCCGGCCTGTGCCCTCTCGCAGTCCAGGAGCCCTTGAGGGATGTCCAACTGATGGCTTAGGCCCTAAGCTGGGGAGCGGGCCTAACCTGGCAGTCAGACATCCTTAGTGCTGCCAGAGGTGGGAGAGGCTCCCGCCACAGCCACTGTGCTCTCCAGCCATGAGCCTGGCTCAGGGCTTCTGGCTGAGCAGTGCCCCCTATGGGAGCACATTGACCACCTGCATTGAGCGTCTCTCCCCTGGTGGTCAGTGCACATCATAGTGACCAGTTGTTCCACCGTTCAGTCGATTTGCATATTAGCCTTTTATGATATAGGATTATGTATACTGCTAATTTTCTAGGATAGCATGCCTTAAAAGCAATGTCTTACAGGTCTTGTGTCTATAAAAATGATCAAGCTGCAAAGGATAATCCAAGTAAAAGTCTTCAAGAAGAAGAACCCTGTCCAAGATTTGCCCATCAGCTTGTATATGATGAGTTGCACAAGGTATCCTAACTTCATTGACCTGTAAATTTTCCATGACCTACAATCTGAAAGAATCCCCAAAAATATATGTTTTTTATTTTTTAAGTAGATTTGAGTAAAAAATTATAATACATAGTATATAGCAGGCGTTCAATATTATTTTCCCCTAAAATTCCTTAAGAGAATAAACATTTTTGTATAGATGGTGACTCCTGGCACTTTCCTCTTTTGATTATGGTCAGTGGCTGCTTCTTAACTCATAGATCAGATACATAGCATGGCCTATTGTATAGTTTTCCGCATGTGGGTTCCATGTTTCATGATATGAAAAGGTATATATGACTTCCTGATTTTAGATTTCATTGTGTAAGAAATCTTTTTGTTTTTCCTATCTATGAGTGACATCTTTTCTATCTGTTTTGTGAAATAATATGGCATTTTGAAGTTTAAGTGTCAGTTAGTGTTCAGAATGGTTTCTTTAACTATTTCTCCCTTAAGCTTTACATGTAGTTTAGTGATTGGGCTCAGATTATATAGTAAGCTACTGACTAACCTGTATTCTTTCCATTTAGGTCACAGATGAATATTTAAACTTTATATCATTTGAGACCTTCATGTTAAAGATACCATGGGAGTGGATAAAAGCCCTTTCTCTTAGTGTCTCCCAAATTAAAGGGTAAATGAATTTCCATCCTTAGGATAGGATAGAAATAATATTGGAATTCTATTACACTATTGAATTTAAATTTATTTTTTTGATGAATCCTCACTTGAGGATATTTTTTCCATGGATTTTTAGAAAGAGAGGAAGGGAGGAAGGAAGGAGGGAAGGAGAGAGAGTGAGAGAGAGAGAGAGAGAGAGAGAGAGAGAATGAGTAACATCACTGTGAGAGAGACACATCAATTGGTTGCTTCCCGCATGCACCCCAATGGGCTGGGGATTAAACCTGCAACCTAGGTATGTGCCCTTGACTAGAAATCAAACCCAAGACTCTGCAGTGCAAAGGCCAACACTAGCCACTGAACACACTGGCCAGGGCTTAAATATAAATGTTTTTAAAATTTCAGAAAATGCTTTTAACACTTTGTGTAAGTACAGAATATCACTAAAACTAAATAATATAATAGTGAAATTATTATTGCATTCCTTTCACATTTATTTTTTGGTACTAATTGAGTAATGGAATATTTTAAAAGTTATTTCACAAATTATATGTGCCGTTTAATATTTGACCTTAAGGCTAAAGCTAAATTAAAATGCTAAAATTTTAAAAAGTTTCTAATTGCTGTTGACCTTCAGTGATTTGACATCTTTTCTTTAATAGTTTTTTAAAATATGTTTTTTATTAATTTTAGAGAGAGAAGAGGGAGAGAGTAACATTGATTGACTGCCTCCTGTACACCCCCTACTGGGGATCAAGCCCGAAACCAGGGCATGTGCCCTAACCTCGAATCCAACCAGCGATCTCTTGATGCTTGGGATGATGTCCAACCAACTGAAGCACACCAGCCAGGTTGTCATCTGTCCTTTTTAAAGATATAATTTATTATCATCAACACTTGATGAACTTGATAATCCCCATTATTCATTGCCCTCAAACTATATATTGGATTAGCTACTTGCTATTGTTAATAAAATATAACTGAGCAAATTTGAAGGTCACACTGGGTTTTATTAAGTCATTTATGAATTCAGCAGCATCTTATCTAGCAAGCAGAGAAATTCTCTGAGGGATTAATTCTTGCCCTGGTCAGTGTGGCTCAGTTGGTTGGAGCATCTAGCTCACCAAAAGATGGCAGGTTCAATCCCTGATCAAGACATAGGGCATGTTTGGAAGGCAACTGATTGATGTTTCTCACATCAATATTTCTCCCTCCCCCTCCCCCTCCCCCTCCCCCCCTCCCCCCTCCCCCCCTTCCTGTCTCTAAAATAAGTTTAAAAAAACTTTTTAAGATGGAAGTCTTTTATAGAAAAGAGGGTGAGGCAAGTAAGTCATCAATAAGAGAGAAATGAAAGTTCATGGAGGAAAGTAAAGAGTTCAGGTAACGCTGGCTTCTCATTGGGTGAGCTGTGGAGTTTCAATTGGCTGGGCTTCTTGCTGGACCAAAAAAAAAATCTTCCTTCCTCCTGCTGAGGTGGTAAAGCAGTTGTGCTTTCTATTTGGGAATGACAGGGCCTCTCTTCCTGTTGGGGTATGTAATTGATGTCTTCCAATATGGGGTATTTGACTTCCAGTGATAGGTAATTGACTTCTATAGTCTATCCCAACTTCAGTTTTAGTTGAGGTTTTCTTTATTCATTTTTACACTATCATTGCTTTTGTTTCATGTTTCCATTGTCAGTGTAATTGTGGTAATAGAACTTATTTTAATATAAAATGTAATTTAGGAAGTAGTCGCAGTAATTTAAAAAGTAAAGTGGAAACTTGAGAAAAATCAAGAGAAGCAATAATATTTTGATTTTTTTAATATCAGTAAGGCTAAGAAAGGTACCTGTAACACAGTACTAGCAAAATGAAGAAGTTTTACTATGACTTAACATAGTTTCTTAAGTATGCATGTGTTTTTAAAAGTCTGGTTTGTTTTGTTTATTACAGGTTCATTACTTATTTGGTGGGAATCCAGGAAAATCTTGCTCCCCAAAAATGAGATTAGATGACTTTTGGTCACTGAAGTTGTGTAGGCCTTCAAAAGATTACTTACTGAGGCATTGCAAGTACCTCATAAGAAAACACAGGTATAAAAACAATTCATGGAAAACTTTTATTTAACTTTATCAGCTATTTTTAGTATTACCTAAGCTCTGGAGATGTGCCTTTGTCTTTGGAAAGTTAGTAACATGAAAGTGTAAACACTGTGAAGGTCATGACTTTTATAGGTGCCCTGTTATTCTCCTGATTTTGGTTTCTTCTTTCAAAGGAAGACACAAAGTGAAAATAGATACTGATGCTAAATTTTTAAAATATAGAACAAGGAAATTTTGCAACTGTTAATATAATGGAAAAAGTTTCTGTGAAGGTGATTAACTTACCATCAAGTAACTTAAGGCCTAACCACTACAAATTACATCAGTTCTAGATTATTGACATATGCCTGACCTGTTGATAACTTTAACTGTGAATGTGATGACATAGTTGATTAATAATATCTTTCTAATTTGATGTTTCAGAATACAGCTTTAAATAGAATTGGTTTTATTTCATTACCTTTGCTAATTAATTATAAAATCATGTAATTAAACATTTTCATATATGTCTCTTGAGTCATGTTTGCTTTTTAAAAAGCCCTAGCAGGTGATAAGCTACTAAAAAAATGTAGAAAAGTGTATCTGTCCTTTTGGTTACTGATAGTGTTAGATGATAAATATTTATAGTTTGGAAGGAGAAGTTAACCTTTAATGACGATAACAGCTACCATTTATTGAACAATTTTTGTGTGCTAGATCTTGTATATTATTCTCACAATAAGCCAATGGAGGAAGAACTATTGCTATCACTTTTTTATAAAAGAAGAAATGGGTTATATAACTCATCTAAGGTCACTCAACCGTAAGTGACAGATAGGATTTGATCCTGAGTATTCTGATTCCAGAATTCTCCATTTCATCACCATCACCTCCACCACCACCACCACCACCACACACACACACACGCACAGAGGCACATATTAATATACTAGTATGTATACACACGTATGCTTATATGTTTATTATATAATATGTTTTATATAAAATATAAATACATGAAAGTCTGTGTAGATATAAATTAGACTATTCCTTTATCATATTATATTTACTTATTGTTGCTTTTCACAAGTTATACTTGAGAGATAAATTAATAACAGAAGCTAGTTCTGTTTCTTTGGCTTTACTGTGAATGATTAGTATATTTTCTATAGAATCTACAGGAGAAAGGGTCTGATTCTTCACATTGTCTGGATGGCAAGAATAAATTCTGTTTTATTAACAAGATTTAAGTTTGAGGTACCTTTGCTAATGTTTACATTGCTAAATTTTATTCTTTAGTACTTAATGTACTTAAGATACTTAATATTAAACTTTGTTTTTATAAGAATATGGGGAAATTATAGAGCTCTTTCTCTACCTTAAATATAACAACTGGTCATTGGAATGTTAGAGTGAGCTTTTTAAAAAAGTTTCCTGACCAAAAGTCCATTAGAGATTAAAGGAAATTGTTTAATGCTTCATATAAAGAATTGGAACTCACAAATACTTCCCTCTGGCTTTTAATTGTAAAAGTATTGCATGGGTAATAATAAAGAAAAAAATAAGTCTTCTCTCTCTACCAAAAGAATTGAATCACTTATCATCCCTCCATTCAGGAGTAATATTTTGGTGTATATCCTTCTAATTATATGTACACACTATTGTTTTGAATCTGATTTCTTTCAGTGAATGGTGTATTATAAACATTATCATGTTAATAAATACAAATACAAATCATAATTGTAATGGCTGCAAGCATTCTACTTTATGTTTAATTCACTTAACTAATCTTTTATAGAATATTTACTCTCAATTTATTTGCTATAGTTAATATTACTGTAGTTAAATAATATTGTTAATATTATATATTTCTATATGCACCTCTATCTAAAAATTCTGTAGGATAGTGGTAGAATTGGGAAATTATCGTTTGCCCTTCTTCCCACAGCCCAGTCATCCTCAGAAGTGTTATTCTTTTTTATCTTTGGAAGTTGTTTTTCTCCTTTAGAAATATATCAGTGGGCAGGTGAAATGACAATTTGGGAATCTGAAATATTATGTATTAGGGCATGCTTTAAGTTTTAAGTACAGTCATCATTGCAAGTGACTTAATTCTAGTAAAGGTGCAGAGTGAGGAGTGAAAGTGGATGAACAATAAAAGAATAATCAGTAACAAATCATTTAGACTCTTAAATATATGATGAAATAGTCTTAACAAATGTTGTATGAGAATAAATCATGAAATAAAATGACTGAAATTGAAAGGCAGTAAGTTTGTGTGGTTGGGCAAATAATCAACATTGGAAATTTTCTACTATGGGAGAGAAAGTGTGCTAGCTTATTTCAGAACTTCAGAAAAGCTCTTGAAGGGGAATATAAGAATGTTTAAAGACCCTTTTATATAGATTACACATTTATATATATTATTTTCAGTAGAGTAATAATAGCATAATAATATGGACCATAGTACTCTTCTTTTCTGATCTTGACTACTCTTTGCCCCTAGTTCTGTAGCTAATAGTTATATTAGAAAAGTATTATACCTGAACCTTGGATTGATATTCAAGCCTTCTGACTTAATCTTTCTGGAGATTACTTTGCTCATGTGTAAAATGGACAAAGCAACCATCTAAACCAGTGGTTCTCAACCTTCCTAATGCCGCGACCCTTTAATACAGTTCCTCATGTTGTGGTGACCCCCAATTTCATTGTTACAAATTGAACATAATTAAAGCATAGTGATTAATCACAAAAACAATATGTAATTATATATGTGTTTTCCAATGGTCTTAGGCGACCCCTGTGAAAGGGTCGTTTTACCCCCAAAGGGGTCGCGACCCACACGTTGAGAACCACTGATCTAAGGGTTTTTATAAACATCAATAAAACTATTCATATAAGAAATATTTATTGAGCACCTTCACTGTGCTAGATATGGTCTTAAGTTCTGTGGATATGTCAGTGATGAATACAAAAATTCCTAGCCTCGAGTTTCCTTCTTAATGAAGGGAGGCTAACAGTAAGCTTAATAAGGAATTTATATTTTAGATAGTAAGTCTTAATGAGAAAAACTCAATCAAGTTAAGAACTATTTTTGTACAGGTGAGGGAGCTGGGGATGTGATTTTTAAATAAGAGTATTAGGATAGACCTCACTGTAAAGAAGACATTTGAGTAGAGACCTAAAGAACATGAGAGAATGGATCATATAGATATTTGAGGGGGAAAGTATTCCAGATAGGTAATAGACAAGGCTCTTAGGTTAAAAATATGCCTGGATTATTTGAGAAATAAATTGAGAACAGTGTGGTAGAAGTGGAATAAGTGAAGTGATTATGGTAGGAGACAAGGTAAGAGATAAAAAAGGGGTCAGATTGTGAAGGTCCTTTGGCTTTTACTCTGAGTGAAAGGGTAGCATTGAAAGATTTTATGTTAAGGAGTGACACATTCAGACTTAGCTTTTATTTAAAAGAATTCTGGATTTTCTTCCGGAAGAACTGGGTAAAAGGTTGTGGCTATTTTTACTCGGGGGAATACTTCAGAAACAGCAAGTTATGTAGTTCAGTTTGATGCACTTTAGGTTCTGGACATCATCTGTTAGCATTTGGGGGAAAGGCATGGGCTGTATTACATTAATGAGTCATCAGTAAGGAAAAGGAGCTTGCTCAGGAAGAGTGAGAAAAGTAAAGGGATGTAGGGCATTATCTGAGGACCACCACTGTTTGAGGGAAGGCAGAGGAAGGGATACTCCATAAAAGAGATCCAGAAAGTACAGTAAGATTCCGGATAAACTTTGAAGGTGGCAACAACTGAATTTCTCGATGGATTTGATATGGGTATGAGAAAAAGAATAGTTAAGGGTAACTGCTAGAGCAGTGGTTGGCAAACTCATTAGTCAGCAGAGCCAAATATCAACAGTACAAAAATAAATAAGCCAGCACGATTGAAATTCTTTTGAGAGTCAAATTTTTTAAACTTAAACTATATAGGTAGGTACATTGTTATTAACTTAATTAGGGTACTCCTAAGGCTTAGGAAGAGCCACACTCGAGGGGCCAAAGAGCCGAGGGTAGCTCGCGAGCCACAGTTTGCCAACCACGGTGCTAGAGCATCTTAAGAATCTTGTCTACTAAATTGAACTGAAAATAAAAGGCCCATCTTAGACATTTGAAAAAAATAGACTCTTTTTTTCTACCACCTCTTAAAATGACTTGGAGTTTGAGGGACATTATTACATTGGAATAGATAGAAGTTGATTTCTGAGTTGAACATGAAAATTACCTTTTTAATTCAAATCTTATATTAAATTAGATACCAGATCTTTCATTATATAAAAGCTTACCCTGTGCTGCTGTGCTGGCTTATTTATTTTTGTTGTTCTTAATGGGAAACAACTATTTCTTCTATTTCAATAAAATATAAGTTTGGAAGGAGAGAAGTATATTGTATGCCAAGAAAGTGTCTCCTGGTTCTTAATGGTACCATGTAATATAGTAAATAAAGTGCTGCCACTTTATATATATATGGCTCCAGGGCATGTCTGGCCCATTTCACCTAGTCCCGCCCTGCCGACCACCTTCTAATTAATTTCCTTTCAATATGCACGAATCCATGCACCGGGCCTCTAGTAACTCTATGATGACAATAAGTATTATCATCATTTAAAAACAAAACAAAACAAAAAAACAGATGAGAAACTGTTTCCAAGTTTCCAAAATTGTTTATGAATTGGGGCATAGAAGGGGGCAAAAGAAAAGAAATTTAATAGGGTTAATTCCTGTTCCTTTTACAGGGCAGAATTGTTGGCTGAAATATAATTCTAGACTGCAAACACAAGCCCAGTGATAAATTTTTGCAAGCCAAAAAAAGCTTAGAAAAGGAAGAGAGAAAACATAACTTCCAGGAAAATTGATCTCTTTACTGGATTTAATAGGATGGTAGGTGTGTTTTGGTTAGGTTATTTCAGGTTGCAAAGGAGAAAGACATGCTTAGGAGACCTCACTGAAAGAGAATTTATTATGAGAATTAAGGCAGTTTCTCAGCATTTGAACACTAAAACATATGGAGAGAATTGTTTAGGACACTGGACCAATTCTAGTAGCTAGTAGCTAAGTAGAGTAGTGTTTCTTGTAACTGAGCCTCTCTCTTTCTGCTTCTTTCTCCCTGCTTCTCTTGTTCTACTGATTACTCCTGACTCTGCTTCCCCTCAACCTCCTGGCTTCAGTAAATGAATGGATGGATGGATGGATGGATGGATGGATGGATGGATGGACGGACGGACGGACGGATAGATAGATGATAGATAACTATCTACTCACCTCTTTGACTTCAGTTGATAAGTAGGTAGATAGGTAGGGAGGGAAGGAATCTATTATCTCATGTCTGCTGTTAACTACCTTCTGTTTTGTCTGCCTTTTATAAAGTATCCTGTGAATCTCACATTCTGATTCTCTGAGAGAGAGTATCTTCTTAGAGAGAGTTCCCTATGAGAGTATCCCTATTGGGAATAATTCTGCCAGGCCACTTTTAAACTGCTCTTTAAGCTTGAGGTGATTGCTTTTGGCTCAGGTGCCAAAATTCAGGTCTAACTTGTGGACAAGATGGTAGAGTAACATGATCTCTGCCTAAGGAACTCTCCTCTGAGGTTCGTAAGGCCAGCTGACAGTCATGGTACTGTCTGGTACAAGAGAACTGTAATATTTTGATAGTCTTTGCCCTGCCTGAAATACAGGTAACCCTATCACTAAGGTTAGCTCTAAAGATAGGAAATTATTGAGGCCATCAGCCTGAATACCATTGTGAATAGCTTATTATTTTCAATTTCCAAATGAAATTAAATGTCTTCTTTTCTTTCTCTCCGAACATTTAAAAAGCATACAAATTTATTATAAGTAAATCCTTATATAGTTATGCTATAATAAAAGGACATTATCTTATTTAAATAGATAGTCCCAAACAGACTTTTTTTTAAAGAGATCATGCCCTAACCAGTTTGGGTCAGTGGATAGAGCGTTGCCCTCTGGACTGAAAGGTCCCAGGTTCGATTCCAGTCAAGGGCGTGTATCTTGGTTGTGGGCACATCCCCAGTAGGAGGTGTGCAGGAGGCAGCTGATCGATGTTTCTCTCCCATCGATGTTTCTAACTCTCTATTCCTCTCCCTTCCTCTCTGTAAAAAATCAAAATATATTTTTTTTAAGAAAGAGAGATCTCATTCTTTCCTTTTCAGGCTTGGAATCAGATAGTCCTGTGTTAGATTCTGCTTCTGCCACTTACTAGCTCTTATCTTGGCCAAATTTATTCTCAGGTCTCAGTTTCTCATCTGTTTTTTTGTTTTGTTTTGTTTTTAAATAATGATAATACTTATTGTCATCATAGAGTTACTAGAGGCCCGGTGCATGGATTCGTGCATATTGAAAGGAAATTAATTAGAAGGTGGTCGGCAGGGCGGGACTAGGTGAAATGGGCCAGACATGCCCTGGAGCCAACCTCCCAAGGTCCCTCCCTGGCCTGCCGCACCTGGGGCAGCGGCGGGGCTCGAAGGGCATCTATCTGCAGAGTGAGCGGGGTCCCTCCAGCGGGTGAGGTCCCTTGGCCTGGCCTGTGGGGATTGGGCCGAAACCAGCAGTCCAACAACCCCCTATGGGTTCTGGAGTGCAAGAGGGCACTTTGCAAAGTTGCTGTCGCTCGGCAGCTCCTGCATTGAGCGTCTGCCCCTTGGTGATCAGTGCGTATCATAGCTACCGGCTGGTCGGCTGGTTGGCCGGTTGCTTAGGCTTTATATATATATATATATATTATTGTGAGGATAAACAAGGTGATATATGCTTGATACAGTGTCTAGCACATGACAAAGGCCTGAGAAGTTGCTGCAGTTTGTTGGTATTGTTATTACTGACTAAGGCATGGAAATAATTTTATTAAAATTATCTAATCAGTATGAATGATATTTCATTAAAAGAAACTATACTCATTTCTATTTCTAAAGTATCTGTTAAGCACCTCCATTGGGGGGGAGGGGGGAGAAGGATATTACACAAATCTAATAAAATATTTTTATTTTATCTCTATTTGTTTTTTATGAAACATACTTGGCTTCCCCCCGCCCCCCAGTTTATGTAAAATATTTGACATATTTACTGTTTTATCGTTGATTTTATCTTAGCTTATAGTATCTATGTGACAGTCTTCTCATTTCTGGATTCCCAAATGCAGGGTTTTTAGATATCCAAATAACTCCTCCTATACAGTGTCCTAGCTCTGAAAGACATTTCTGATGTTTTCTTATAACTCCAGACAGTTATTATTCTTTTTTTACATTTTCTAGGTTTGAAGAAAAGGCCCAAATGGATCCTCTTAGTGCTCTGAAATATTTACAAAACGATCTTTATATAACTGTGGATCATTCAGACCCAGAAGAGACAAAAGAGGTAAAGGTGTTAATAAACTTCAGAAATTGAGTTTAAAAAAAAAAGTTTTTCCAACTTATATTTGCTGATTTTGCTCTTAGATGTTTAAAGAAAAATATGATGGTTCTAATATTAAAAATGACAGAGCAGATGAAATAAAAATTAAATAGGCTTATTTTCATGTGATATAACATTCAAGTCACACACAAAACCCTTGATCCATTTAGAACAGGATTAACAGGTACAAAGTTTTAATTTAGATATTAGTTTTATGCATTGGGAAGAAAATAGAAATTTTACGCCCATAGTCCCATGCTTCTTTTACTCAGGGATTACATAATGGTTCATTATAAACTTTTCTGTTGATACTCTGAAAGAAAGAAAACAAACTCCCCTTTTCTGTAGGGAGAAGGTGAAAAGAGGTTGATGGGAGTAGAATCCTTGCTGCCTTGATAGTTAATTATGCAAATGTTGTATCAGGATAGCTTGACTGTAGCTACTAACTTCACTTGTCAGTGGTCCCTAAGTTTGAGAAATTAATAGCAGATCATTACTTTTCAGGTTGTTGTTGTTGTGATCTAACATGGATGGAAGCAAAAGATCTAATATTATTATTTGTGTGAATATACCTGCAACAAGTTTCATGGTTTTATAGCCTGTTTTACTACTAGCTTCTGAGATTCTTTTTGTCATATTTTCCTTTTGATGACTGTTCTTATTCAGAGTTCATCTAGTAACATCTGAACCATAATCCATTTTATCTTCCACTCATAGAATTGGTGCTAATTATATGTAGTTCTATCCCTTAAACTATTTCTCTGTTAGCTGTTGCTTTGCTTTGGCTTTGTAATAGCAACATCAAGCAGTGCTTTTCTCTATTCAGCACAGGTTTCAGATTTAATATCGAATCACTTTCAGGCACCAGGTTCATTGTACTTTCAAGCAGTAGAGCCCGCCTGTCCTTGGCAACAAAACAAAGAAATACTCTTTCATAGTTGCCTACTGTGAAAATAATTTCTATTTCTCTTAGTATTGGTTACAACCCTTCACTAGATGGAGAATCATCAGGACATACTTTAGGGGGTTCTCAAGGGAAGATAGCTAGTTGTTTTTCCTTGAGTCTTCAGTCAATTCATGATACTGTTTTCTCCATAGTCTAAAATGGCTAGAACCTGGAAACATTAATTTTTCTCTAATTTTTAAAAAACCAAACCAAAATATTGCCAAGTAAATAATTTCAGCTGCAAGTAGGCCAAAGAAAACGGACAGTTTGTTCTTAATGCTAAGCTATTGGGAAAACCAGGACGGGGAGTTATCCCAGATTCAAACAGAGCAATTTTTAAAATTTTGGTTGTGGATTTCTCTTTGTCTCCTTTCTTTAATAGTCTCAAATGACGATTTTGTATGCCACAGACTTCCACTCTATTTCTTAAAAGTTTTATCTATTAAGAATTGTTAAGCCCTAGTAGAAGTTAGTTAAAATGATGTTGTGCATGTGTTTTTCAGCATCCGAATCACTTCAGGAACTTTTTCAAAACAATACCCTTACCCTGAGATATTCCTCTGTCTGATCTTATGTAACAGAAAACTGAAAACATCCTGACATTAATTTTTTGTAAGATTATTATTTTTTTATTTTTAATGATTTCAGAGAGGAAGGGAGAGGGAGAGATAGAAACATCAATGATGAGAGAGAACCACTGATCGGCTGCCTCCTGTATGCCCCCCACTGGGGATAGAGCCCACAACCCAGGCATGTGACCTTGACCAGAATCGGACCCAGGACCCTTCAGTCCACGGGCTGACGTTCTATCCACTGAGCCAAACCGGCTAGGGCGATTATTATTATTATTTTTTTAATGTGTGAATGGATTTTGTTTTGGAGAAAGAAATCTCATGATGATGGTTCTAGTATATACACTTACAATATTTTTAGTAAGCTATATAGATCTTCATTTTCCTTTTAAGAAATCATTCCACTCATCAAGAAAGGCCTTATTGCTATCCAATACTTTCTGTATGTAGTAGTTTATTTTTGTTCTCTATGTACACTTTATAAAATTTTCACTATATTAAGTTATACAGCAACTAAAAGTGGTTTTTAGAATTTTCTTTTGGGGGGGTGTTTATCATCATGATGGTGATCATCATGTTATTGGGGAAATAGTGGTTATATACCAAATGGTTCGTTGCTTTTGTCCAGTCTCCAGAACATGGTTCTAAATTAGTGATGAGCTTCTAGTAAAGATTATGAAAATGACATTCCCCTCCCCCAAGGAAAGACCCAAGGAAAGGATGCCTAAATTAATTCCATCATTGAGAGGATTCTATAATAGAGAAAAAAAACAAAAGCAAGAAAAGCAAGTTTTAGCTAGTATTGCACATTATTTATTAAGAAAATTTCTGCTGAACTTCCAGAGTACTGGTGTCATTAATTTAACAGATGTGTGTTGAGTCCCTTCAGTATGCCAGGCATTCTTCTAGTCACAAGAGGAATAAAAAGGTAAAGGGAGATCAGAATGCAAAGGGGTGAGAAATGGGCAGTTGCTGTATTAAATAGGATGATTATAATAGACCTCGTTTAGAAAAGAGATTTTCACAAAGACTTGAAGGATATGAGGAAGTGATCTAAGACAATAATTTGGCTAAGGGAGGGCTAGAACAAAGAACCAAGGCTAAGTGCATTCTGACTTTGTTTAGGAGAACAGCAAGGAGGCCATTGTGGCTGTAGTAGAGGTGAGATGGGTAAGTGATCAGAGATGAGGTCAGAGAGGTAAGAGCAGGAATTGGAGATTGTGAATGATTTAGTAAGCCATTGCTGGAACTTTGGCTTTTACTCTGAATGAATTAAAAGCTAGTTCAGAGTACTGTGCAGAGGAGTGATATAATCTGCTCTATATTTTATATCACTCTATTGTATTGAGGATAGATGAAGGAAGGAGAATGAGGATTCAGGCAGAGAGACTCATGGGGGAGATTGTAGAAATCTAAGCAAGTGATTATTGTAGCTCAGACCCAAGTAGTACTCGTAGAATTAGTGAGAAATGAAGTAGATCGGATTCTCAATATATTTAAAAATAGAACTAACAGAATTTTATGATGGATTGGACATAGGATTTGGAATAAATGACTCCAAAGTTTTTTACCTGAGTGAATGGAGTTATTATCAACCAAATGAAAATGCACTGGGTAGATCTGGTTTGTAGTAGTGGGTGGGGACTCCTGACCGGGATCAGGAATTTAATGTTGGGTATGTTCAGTTTGAGATGTCTCTGCAACAGCCAACTTGAGATGTTGAAGTGGTAGTTAGATATTCAAGTCTGAATTTGGAGGAGAGGTCTGGATTTACTCAGATTGTATATCACTTGGTACCTGTTAAAATCCTAGACCCATAATTTAATAACATTATTTAAACGACAGGGTTTCCCCCGCCCCTTCCATCCTTCTATATGTAGAGCCAATAAACCTTAGATGTTAGAAAAGGGAATTAACCCTCAAAATAAGTAGGAGATAGGAAATTAGTAAAATAGAAACAAATAATAGAAAAGATTTTAAAAGTGAAAGGTTGGCTCTTTGAAAAGGTGAATAAAATAGGTGAACCCCTGGGAAGACAGGGAAAAAAAGTGAAAACATAAATTATCAACATCACAAATGAAAAGAGGAAATCATTACAGATCCTACACACATTAAAAGGTAATAAGGAAACATTATTAATAACTTTGTCAACAAGTTGCTAATTGATGAAATGGACAAATTCCTTAAAAAACACAACTTATCAAAGCAGATACAAGAAGAATTAGAAAATCTTAAAGGAACTTCATGTCAATTAGAGATTGAATTTGTAATTGAAAAATGACTAATAGTGAAAACTCTACACCTCAATGGCTGTATCATTCAATTCTATCAACAATTTAAATTACAAGAAAACACTATTTCTACACATAGACTCTCAGAAACCAGAGAAAGACAATATACTTTCTAAATTCTTTTATGAAGCAGCTTAACTCTGATATAAAAACACAACAAAAAGCCCTGGCCAGTGTGGTTCAGTGGCTAGAGCATCTCTCTCACATGGATGTTTCCCTCTTTCTGTCTCTCACTTTCTCTTTCTCCTTCCCTCCCTTCCACTCTCTAAAAAATCAATGGAAAAAGTATCCATTGAGTGAGGATTAAAAAACAAATATATTACAAGCAAAGAAAATCACAGACCAATACCTCATGAATACAGATGCAAAATTCTTAATAAAATGTTAGCTATTTGAATCTATCAATATATAAAAAGTTTAATGCACAATGACCAAGTAGGGGCTTATCCTAGGACACAGGTTAGCTTCACATTTGAAAATCAGTCATTCACCACATTGACAGAATAAAGGAAGAAAACCATAGATCATCTCAATAAATGAAGAAAGGGGCACTTGACAAAATTAAAAACCCATTCATGATAAAAATTCTTAGCAAACTAGAAATAAAAAGAAGCTTTCTAAGTCTCATAAAGGGCATCTATGGAAAACGTGTCAACAGACATCCTCTATTTGCATGTAAGAAAAAGAAATAAACAGCATGTAGATTGGAAAGGAAGAAGTGAAATTCTTTGCACTTGTAGATGACATTTTGTGTACATAGAAAAGCCCATGCAGTCTGCAAAAACAATAAGTGAATTTAGCCAGGTTACAGAACGCAAGGCGTATAGGGGAAAAAGGAATTATTCTTATATTTCTTAGCAGTGAACAATTAGAAGAGGAAATGTAAAAACCTGTTTATATTAATATAAAAAATAATTAAATATGTAGTTATAAGTCTGTTGTAAGAAGTTAAATAAGACCTAAAATGGAGAGACCTATCACATTTATGGATTGAAAGACTAAAAATTGTTAAGATGCTCATTCTCCCCATATTGGTTTTTAATTTAATGTGGACCCTATAAACAAGCCAGCAAGTTTGGGTTCTGTCGTCGTCGTTAAAATCGACAAACTAATTCTAAAATTCATTTGGAAATTCAAAAAGGTCCTGCACTAGCCAAAACAATGTTGAAAAAACAAAAAGTTGGAGATCTCATACTACTTGATTTCAGAACTCTGTATTATGATAGACAGATAGATCAGTAGAACAGAATAGAGTATAGAAATAGACCCACATCAATGGAATCCATTGGTTTTTATTTTTATTTTTTTGACCAGGGTGCCAAGTACATTGGGGAAAGGAAAGTCTTTTTAACAGATGTGCTGATATCTCAACCCCTATCTCATATTTTATATAAAAATTTAAATTAAGATGGATTACAGATCTAAATATAAAACTCAAAACAATAAAAACTTCAAGAAGAGCCCTCGCCGGTTTGGCTCAGTGGATAGAGCATCAACCTGTGGACTGAAGGGTCCCAGGTTCGATTCCGATCAAGGGCATGTACCTTGGTTGCGGGCACATCCCCAGTAGGGGGTGTGCAAGAGGCAGCTGATCGATGTTTCTCTCTCATCGATGTTTCTAACTCTCTATCTCTCTCCCTTCCTCTCTGTAAAAAATCAATGAAATATTAAAAAAAAAAAAAAGAAGAAGAAATTAGACTATCTTCACAACCTTGGGATAGATCAAAGATTTCTTGGACATGACATAAAGCCACTAATCATAAAAGAAAAAACTCGATAAATTGGACTTCAACAAAATTAAAATCTCAAAGACATTATTAAAAACTGGGCAAGCCATAGACTAAATGTTTGCAGTAAATATTTCTGACAGAGGATTGAGACCCAGCATATATAAAGAACTATATATAGGGTGGGCAAACATAGGTTTACAGTTGTATGTGAATCAATTTATTCTTATTTATTATTATACTAAAGGCCCGGTGCACAAAAATTTGTGCACTCGGGGGGGAGGGGTGTCCCTCAGCCCGGCCTGTGCCCTCTTGCAGTCTGGGACCCCTCGGGAGATAACGACCTGCTGACTTAGGCCCGCTCCTGGGTGGCAGAGGGCAGGCCCAATCCCTAGGTGCAGCCCCTGGTCGGGCTGCCGGCCGCCATCTTGGCTGGCAGTTAATTTGCATATCGCCCTGATTAGCCAATGGGAAGGGTAGCGGATGTATGGCTAATTACCATGTTTCTCTTTTATTAGATAGGGTGGTGTTCTTCTTGCCACTCTTTGGTAAATAGACTTAAATGTAGAGGCATACAGTGGCTAATGAATAGTCATAATTAGAGAAGTTATTTTTCTCTAATGTGCTTAGCTAATTTGCTTCTATTTTTCTTTTATAGTTTCAGCTCCTTGCTTCAGCTCTATTCAAATCTGGTTCTGATTTTACAGCTCTAGGTAAGTATTCCCATGTAGTTTATTCAGCCTGGTGCCCTCGCATCTGGGAGGTTGGAGTTGGTTTTTTTAAATGAAACATCAGGGGTCTAATGTTCATCTAAGCAATGGAGCAAGCTTCAAGGTAGAATGCAGAATTTCTGATAACTTACTGCAAAGTTATCAGTCACCAGTTCATAAAACAGTTTGCTTTTCCTTTTCCACCAGTTGCTTCCTTATTATACAAACAGATGACAATAGAAGCATGATCAAGATAAATTAATTTGTATAGCATTGTTTTGGAATGCAGATTGTATTATTGATGTACTTACTATGAGATAACACTTGTTGGTTGAATGATTTTTCCTCTCTGTTTGTTCTTTGTGGTGTTGTGTGGTGTCAACAGAATGGTGATAGGGTAGGAAATGAAATAAATCTTTTGGGAGCAGAGAAAATAAATTATCTTTTTCCTGAAAATTGGAATTTTTGTATGCTGGCATCTTGATTGTTCAAGACAAATTCTACTTGAAACTCAAATGTTTCTTTTTTTTAAAATTGATTTTAGAGTGAGAGAAAAGGAGAGAGAGAAACAGCGATTTGTTGTTCCACTTATTTATACATTCATTGGTTGATTCTTGTATTTGCCCCTGACTAGGAATCGAGCCTGCAACCTTAGTGTGTTGGGACTATGCTCTAACCAGCTTAGTTACCAGCCAGGACAAAACTCAGTATTTCTTAAAGAAACCAAGACTGATGAATCTTAAACATCCATCTTCATTTAAGAGTACTCTCACTTGCCGAAACCGGTTTGGCTCAGTGGATAGAGCGTCGGCCTGCGGACTGAAAGGTCCCAGGTTCGATTCCGGTCAAGGGCATGTACCTGGGTTGCGGGCACATCCCCAGTGGGAGATGTGCAGGAGGCAGCTGATCGATGTTTCTCTCTCATCGATGTTTCTAACTCTCTATCTCTCTCCCTTCTTCTCTGTAAAGGATCAATAAAATATATTTTTTTAAAAAAGAGTACTCTCACTTAATATTAATAAATTATTAAAGTAAAGTAGACTGTAGTAAAGTGGGGAATTTGTAGCAGTTCCAGAACCCAGAGCTTTAAGTCAGGTGAATTTTCAAAGATCTTTTTGTAAGTCATTTTTATAGCTTAACTTTTCAGCAAGGTAGTAGCCTTTTGAAATATGGGAATTTCCAGCTTTTCTCTTGTCATTATAAGATGTAGTCACACAGTAAATGCATATTAATCTCATCGGTGCCACTGCTATTATTGTGTGCCTTAGAGTTGAGCAACAGTATTGAAGTTTTCTAGTATATGTAATATAAATTCTTTATCTCTGGAATAAAATAACACTTTGGGATATCAGTTTACTTTCTTTATTGTTTGTCCTTTTGTCTCTTAAAGGTGAACCATACCTCAAAGGAAAAAAAATAAAGACCATATGTAATTCTGGTATTTTTCACTGGGATGGGAAAAAATAGCAGTGTTCCTTGGGGTGTTGCCCTTTCTTTTTCCACAATGGGTAATCAAGGCTTCTCTACTAATCAAGGCAACTGCAGTATGGAGGTCTGGTTCCCGAATATGTCGGGTTCCATAGGGCAAGACTGGGGAGACTGCTGCTGTAAAGTATGACTCCAGTAGGTTCTTCTAAAAATGTTGATAGTTGTTTGCAACTATTCCATACAGTGGGTGGGATACATAAAGGCTTTTTAAAAAGATGTTTTCAGGATGTTAAGAAATCTCAACCTTGTGATGGAAAATTTAGGTATAAGCATTATTTTAGAAATTCGTGCCCTTAGGAATTTTACCATTTGAAACAGATTTAGAGCTAAATGAATTGGGAGCCTGGCACATAGATATTCAGTTCGAATGAATATTTGCCTTGTTATATGTAGATAGTACAGTCCAGAGCTGTTATTTTTACTTTATTGATGGGCAGCACTAAAATATCTCTGGCTGACTTATAGAACAAGAATTTCTTGGCAGTTATTTAAATATGTTAGGCTGTTGTCAGCAAATATTTTAGCTTAACTCCTTTCTTCTGTCTCTGCCCTGTTCACTGCCAGCTAATATATTTTGTCAGAAACAGTTTGTTTTACTTGGATTTCAAACAAACCTCAAATGCTCTGAGAACAATACAAACACAATAGAAAAAATACAAAAAGAAAATTCCTGTGGAGTTTTGTTTCCTACTTTGTCTAAAGGGAGGCAGTATATTTAGTAGTTAAGAGATGAGAACATAGTATAGTGATTCAGAGTTAGAATCTAGGTTTAGATATCAGCTCTGTCACTTGGTAATTTTAAAAGTGACCTTGAACAAGTCACCTTCTTAATCATTAATTTATTCATCTATAAAATGGAGGTAATGAGAGTACTTACCTCATGTTGTTGAGAGAAGTAAAATAATTATAGAAAACAGCAAAATAAAACAGTAAGTGCTCAATTTAAGGTACTGTTATTAACTCCCTTAAAAATATAATCTTTGGCCCAGGCGGTGTGGTTGAAGGTCCAACAGTTCGATTCCTGGTAAGGGCACATGCCCAGGTTGTGGGCTCAATCCCCAGTAGGGGACATGCAGGAGAAAGCTGATCAATGATTCTTTCTCATCATTGATGTTTTTATCTCTCTCCCTTCCTCTCTGATATCAATAAAAATATATTTTTTAAAAAATTTAAAAATATATGTATAATCTTTGTATCATTGGTGAATTTGGATGAGGAGCAAATTCACATGGCATGCTAATTTTAATAACGAGAAATCTGATATATTAAAAACGAAAAATACTTTGCATAAAAATTGATGAACAAAAGTACCTTTTATAGGTTTCATTCCTACTTAGAGTTCCTGGTTTTTGTTCTCATTCACTTGCTGTCCGATTGTTTTACCTTTACTCCACATAGAATTGAAATCAAATGGGTTATTTCATGTACAGATGTGCGTGTGTATATATATATCCTATATAATAAAAGGCTAATATGCAAATTGACCGAACCATGGAACAACTGGTCGCTATGATGCACACTGACCACCGGGGGGACAGATGCTCAACACAGAAGCTGACCCCTGGTGGTCATTACACATCCCCAGGGGGAGTGCTGCTCAGCCAGCCACGCTCATAGCTGGCGAGTGCAGTGGCAGTGGCGGGAGCCTCTCCCACCTCCACGGCAGCGCTAAGGATGTCCAACTGACAGCTTAGGCCATCAGTGGGACATCCCCCAAGGGCTCCCAGACTACAAGAGGGCTCAGGCCCAGCTGAGGGACTCCCCCCCTCTAAGTGCATGAATTTCATGCACCGGGCCTCTAGAGAGTGTGTGTGTGTGTGTGTGTGTGTGTCTTTAATGATAAATAAACCAAATATTTCATTTTCTAAATCTTCTAAGAAGAAATTTGCTTCAGCCTAACTCTCTGGCTCCCTTCAGAATTAATCTAGTTTATCTTAATTTCTTAGAATTAAATAAAAATATTTGTTAATGTTATATAAAATTTAAATAATTAAAAAGATAATGATTTATAAGTAAGTATCTTCCATTATCTTAGTTTTGAAAAATTACTTCAGGGAAGAATAACCTCTAGGGATCGTTAGTTTAGAGCTTCTGGTGGCTGTGGGCACTTTTAAGCTTTAACTCAGACATTTTGCTAATTTTAAGAGCAATGTCTTCTTTCCAGAAAGTATGCTTTGGATCAGTTAAGTGTATTTTCAACAATGTATGTGACAGGAGAAATCTGGTCTATAGAACATAATGCCTTTTTGGTCTCCATACCTCTCTTTACAAGTTTTACAGTCCAAATATGATGTGCAAGTATGAATTCAGATAAATATTTAAAACATTTTATACAGTAGGTAGTTAGTGCTTTTTGGCACTGACATTTGTCAGTAAGGTGCCTTATCAATTTCACAGAATTTGCTATGTCCTTTTAGCCCACCAAATGTAGATTTCAGCAAGATACTTGCTTCAACCTCTTGTCTGTAGCTCATATGTTTACAGGTGCTTTTTATATAATAACTAGAGGCCCAGTGCACAAAACTTTGTGCACTGGCGGGGGGGTTGTCCCTCAGCCCCACTTGTGCCCTCTCACAGTCTGGGACCCCTCAGGAGATAACGACCTGCTGACTTAGGCCCGCTCCCGGGTGGCAGAGGGCAGGCCCAATCCCTAGGTGCAGCCCCTGGTCGGGCTCAGAGCAGGGCCGATTGGGGAGTTGGGGCTCTGCCCCCTGTCATGCACAGAGCAGGGCAGATCGGGAGGTTGCGATGCCACCCCCAGTCACGCTCAGGGTAGGGCTGATAGGGGGGTTGGGGTGCCACCCCCTGTCACACTCAAGGCAGGGTCGATGGGGAGGTTGCGGTGCCACCCCTTGTCATGCACAGAGCAGGGCCGATCAGGGGGTTGGGGCGCTGCCCCATGTCACACACAGAGTAGGGCCCATCAGAGGGGTTGGGGCTCTGTACCCTGTCACACACAGAGCAGGGCCGATCAGGGGGTTGGGGAGCTCCCCCCTGTCACGCACAGAGTAGGGCCAATAGGGGAGTTGGGGCACCACCCCCTGTCACCCACAGAGCAGGGCCGATCAGGGGGTTGGGGCACTCCCCCCGTCACACTCAGGACAGGGCCGATGGGGAGGTTGAGGCTCCACCCCGTCACACACAGAGCAGGACCCATGGCGGGGTTGGGTGCTGCACCCTGTCACACACAGAGCAGGTCCGATCAGGGGGTTGGGGCGCCTTCCCCTGTCACGAACAGAGCAGGGCAGATAGGGAGGTTGTGGCCCCGCCCCCTGTCACACACAGAGCCGCAGGGCGATCAGGGGGTTTGGGCGCTGCCCCCCGTCACGCTGCTCCAGGGGCCAGGAGGCTTCGCGGCTCCGCTGATCCCAGTGCTAGGAGGCCTCGCTGCTCCGCTGATCCCAGTGCTGGGAGGCTCCACTGATCCCGGTGCCAGGAGGCTTCTCGGCTCCGCTGATCTCGGTGACAGGAGGCATATTACCCTTTTACTATATAGGATAGAGGCCTGGTGCACGGGTGGGGGCCAGCTGGTTTGCCCTGAAGGGTGTCCTGGATCAGGGTGGGTGTCCTGCTTGGGTGCCTAGCCAGCCTGGATGAGGGGATGATGGCTGTTTGCAGCTGGTCACATCCCCTTCAGGGTGGGGGTCCCCACTGGGGTGCCTGGCCAGTCTGGGTGAGGGGCTGAGGGCCGTTTTCAGGCTGGCAGGCAACTGAAGCTCCCAACCTCTCCTTTTTTTCTTTTATTCTGGGATTTATTTACCTTCTATGGCTGTCACTGGAGCTGAGAGCCGGCTTTAGCTCTGAGGCTGGCTCCAGTTTGAGGCCTCGGCTGCTGAAAGCAGGAATCTAGGGTTTGTTTGGGTTCTATAATTGCAACATTGTTTCGGTCCTGCTGGCTCCAGCTCTCACTGCTGAAAGCAGGTATCTGGGTTTTTTTAGCTTCTATAATTGCAACATTGTTTCTTAGAGAGCAGCTCAGAGGCCGGCAAGGCAGGCGGGGAACCTTGGCTTCCTCCTTCACTGGAGCAAGCAAGCCTCCTGTTCGCTTCAGCTGCCTGGCTGCCGGCCGCCATCTTGGTTGGCAGTTAATTTGCATAGCGCCCTGATTAGGCAATGGGAAGCGTGTCGGAGGTATGGTTAATTACCATGTTTGTCTATTATTAGATAGGATACATTTATTATTAGAACTAGGAAGTGTAAATAAAGAAACTTGTATCCAGAAAAAAATGAGAATTTTTGCTACTACTACTTCTTCACCATAAATAGGAAAAACTACCTAGTCTGTGTAGGATGTTAACTTAAAAATTATTCCTAATAGGTCACTTTCTTTTTAGAGCAGTCATTATCTTCAGTCATGGTAATAGTGATAGAGTGATAGCTAGTATTTACTGAGCACTTACTATGGGGCCACATACTATTCTAAGCACTTTACATGACAAAATTGATTTAATTTCCATACTAACCTTATGAAGTAGCTACTCTTATGATCCCTTTTTATATTCAATGAAACTAGGACACAGAGAGGCAAAAAGTAACTTGTCCAGGAATAGTGCTAGTGAGTGGGAAAACCAGGATTCAAACCTTAGTGGTTTCGGTTCATAGCTCATTCCCTAAACCACTAACTATACCACCTTTCATTGAGCTTTACCAGTTTTCACTCTTCTGAGTGATTAGTTCCTCATTTCATTCTGTGGTGAGAAAAAGTGATTGGGATGAGACATGAGATTTAGAATCAATACAACCTTTTTTTGTCCTGTCTCTGATATTTAAATAGTCATGTCACTGTTGATGAGTTTCTTAGTGTCCCGCCCCTCTTTGATATATTTTTAAAAAAATTGAATACAGATAAAAGCTTAAGATTCTCCTTGAACAACTTTCCTCAATCTTTGTCCCCACTCCTCAAGTGTAACCACTCATACTGGACAGATCTTTACACAAACACACACAACTGTATACACAGACATCAAGATACAGTTGATTCTCATTATTTGCAGAAGTTACATTCTATAAAGTCCCCAGGAACACTGAGTTAGTGAATACTGAACCATTCCTCCTATGGGACATACACATGTGCAAGGCTCTGCTCACAACATTTTTGTCAACCTAGCAATACATAACCTTGCTTTATGTGTGTTTCTGTTGAAAGATACCTTATTTATATGTTTATATTGTTGATTCATTAACATTGAACTCATAGCCAACAGCATTAATAACTCATTTTTAAACAAAGCTTATTTATTTAACAGACAAATTTTTCCCATAAGGCATATCATGGCCTTCTTGCTTTTAGGAACACAAGACACCACTTCAGTACTACACTTGGGGGCCCTTGTAAGCAGTGATGTCACCCAAAAAAAAAGCACAAAATGCAAAAAACATGGCACCAGTAGACTGTTTATGAGAGCTGAAACAAGAAGACAGAGCATCACCCAGTTTGACCTCAGCTGAGAATGTGTGCATGTGGTGACTCAAGTTTTCGCTGCTCTGAGCATCTCTGTGAAGTGCCACCAGTATTGATTGTGGGATTGTAGGCAGGCACACAAATATGAATCTGAGTAATGACAATTGACTGTATATATTCATGTACACACATAGGTGCATAGTTTTGGTGTTCTGGTTTTATTGTATAATATAAAAAATGTATTTTGCATTGTAAATTTAAAATTTAATGATGTAACTTGAAGATGTTTGCATGAAACTACAATAGCTCTATTATATTCTTATTAGTGACACATAGTATTCTATAATAAAGGTCTACCATAATTTAACCATTCATCTAATGAAGAATAATTTCAATTTCCTCATTGGTAAAGGGTGAAAAAGTAAAAGATGTTCTTGGAGGAGTAAATGAACTTAGCACATTGCCTACAACTTAAGCACTCAATCTATAATAATAAAAGGGTAATATGCTAATTAGGCCGGACGTCATTCCGGACGTCCTTCCTGACAAAGCTGGGGCCGAGGGAAGCCAGCCCAGGTCCCGGGTGCCTGTGGGCAGCTGGAGGAGGAAAGCAGCCCGGGTACCGGGTGCCAGAGGGAAGCCGATGCTGGCAGCCGGGGGAAGAAAGGCCTACTTTTGCACAAATTTTCGTGCATTGGGCCTCTAGTTCGTTAATAAAAATAAATGGGCTTTGGAGTCAGATAGACATGGATTCACATTCCATTCTCTTCCCTTACCAGCTGTGGAACCTTATTAAATTACTCAATTTCTCTAAGTTTTCCTATTTGAAAGTGGAGTTTATGATAACTGCTTCGTTGTTTTTTATGACAATGCAATGCAGTCATACAGAAACACCTAGCACACAGTAGGAACTTAGTGTTTCTTCCCTCCTAAATCATTTGATCTCATGAAAATTGTATTACTTCATTAGAGTACTGTCACAGAATCAATACCACAACATTTTCACAAATAAAGAAAACAAGGGAAAAACCCTAATGTTGAATTCAAAGAGAAACAAACAAGCCCGTCTATCAAATTAGTAACATTACCATGCAGTAGGGGCAAAGGGGAGGAAATTAAATCTTTTTAGTACAGTGTTTAGACTATACACTTGCAGATATACTCTAAAGACAAAAGCAAAGAATCGTTTGAGTTTTTGCTGGTAGTAGTATGGGTATAGTAATTCTGGAACATTTTTTTTGTGTATTAGGTTGATCAAATGAGTAAATATGATGATGTTGCTGGGAGTTGGTTTTCTTAGTGGGAGAAAGGAGATATAAATATAGAATGGGATAAGGAAAGGAAGAATCCTGTGGAGGTTCTTAAAAAATTGGAATTAGCAATAAAAACATGAACTCATGATTCTGTTAAAGAAAAAATATGCTATGTATACACCATAATGTGTGTACATATATGTACAGGCTTGAAAACAATAAAACCCTTGGTAATTAGTACAACTGATCTGGTTTCTAAATATCCTTCACCACTAAAAGGAATTAGAGCTCCATGGAAAAATAGCTAACTCCAGAGCTGTGTAAAGATAAGCTTGGATATCTAGCAGAAAGTAAGGAAGTGCTAGAAATTAACCGGGATATTTCAGAAAGACAGGAGCTTGAAAGAGTTCTCACTGGACAAATCTGGGACCACATGAGTATTAAAATGATACCAATGAATATAACATTGAACAAGGAAAGGATCCATGAATACATACTAATACAAATAAATAAAAGTCAGAAAAGGAGTGAAATAATCCTCAGTGGACTAGAAGAGGAAAATGCTTGCAGGATAAGGAAGAGAAATCACTATTGTTACTAAATCACTATAGTTACTAAAGTGCTGGTTATTTGGCTAGGTTCTTTTCACATCAGTCGTTGAAAATGCTACCAGCTAGTCAGAAAGGGGTCAGGACCCATCGCTCTAGTTTTAAAGCCGGTTTTGGTTTTGGTTTTTCCATTATACATTGCTGCTTTTCTCAGCCGGCTTTTCTGTTATGTGTTGAGTTTTAAACACAACGGATGAATTTCTTTGTATCTCTCCTTCACAGGCTTTTCAGATGTGGATCATACCTATGCTCAAAGAACTCAGCTCTTTGACACCTTAGTAAATTTCTTTCCTGACAGCATGACTCCTCCTAAAGGCAACCTGGTGGACCTCATCACACTGTAACTGAAGAGTCACTGGACAGAAATGGAGACCAGGAATCTGCTTTCAGTATTCTGGATTTCAACTCTACTGACCGACAGGCCGCAGTGACTGAGGACTGCACCAGAATCCCGAAGGGATCTTTACCATCACAAGTTCTAACCCTCTTTCTTCATACCTGACCTCAGCCCCATTCTCCTCATCCCATTCCTCAGTTAAGTTAATAATAAAGTGAAATTGGTATACTTTCCATTTAAATATATATATATTTTTTACTTTAACTTTTAAAAATTAATGAGTATAAAAAATAATAATCAGGTAGTTTACCCTTTCCTGATTTTTATTTCATTTTTATAAAATTAGGGCAAGTAAGCACTATTAACAGACCCAGTGCTATAAGAATTGGGATTGTGTTGTTGGGTTGTGTGACCTTCTTCTTTCTCCTCCCTTCCCATTTCATTTTACCTTGCATCACACAGCTGCTTGTAGGTGGTGTCACTTGTTTACCTCTTCATTCTTAACAGTATATAGTTCTATAGGGCAACTGATGTATGTTAAAGTGATGTGTATATGTCTCTGTTGACTAGAGTCTTGTATTACATTAAGCAATAGGAGAAACAGAGGGCTCAAATTTATGTTCCTCTTCATAGAACTGAAAAATGAAACCCAAGATTGGTCCAGGCACTTATCTGAGATTGGTCTGTAGTGTTTTTATGATGGATATTAATAAGCTTTGAGTCACAGAAACTTAAACAGAAGAGTATCGTTCAGAACCTTTAAGAGCCATTATAAAAGTTACCAGCAGGAGGATTCTAGAAGTGATTAATATGTTCATTGATATCTTTGTGGCAGTTTTGGAAGAAAATGACTTTCCCCTCTGATAGAGCTGCACAGACTCAGGGCTTCCATTACTTCCTGTGCTATCAATCCGTAGCATTTTCATTTGGGAGGATGGGTGTCCAGAGCTCTGCTTTGTTGATCCAGACACATTGGCTCCGCACATCTGCTTCTGCATACTGATATTTTAAAGAATGATGGAGTGTAGTTGTCCAGTGGAATACAACTGACAGGCATTTCACTAAGCACATAGACTAGGCTTTTTTAAATGAAGGAAAAGAAAAATGGTGCAAATACTTTTTCATTAAACTAAAAAAGAAAAAGGCAGATAGGTTTGTCTATTTTTTATGGGGGGGTGGAGATATTTATTGTTCCATGAGGTGCTATGGAATGCAATATAGGAAACCTACACCTGACCAGTGCTTATTACATTTGCTCAAAAGTATGCTGTGTTAAAAACAAGTTGTATTTTAAAAAAAAGTGTGCTGTGTGCAACTGATACCCGCCATGCTTAAAGCAGACTAAGTATAATGAATGTTCATCAGTCCAATGGCTCTTAAAAGTGAATGACTTTATGGAATTCAGTATGTACTTGAGTAGCAAGATTAGGTCTCACCAAAGAAAGAGAAGAAATTGAGTTGCACTTTCGAAAAGTCTCATATATAGGAATGAGACTTGGAGATCCATCTTCACTCTGTATTGCATGATTTTACTTCTTTTGGGGATGGACAGAAATCTATTTTTCCTAGCTCTAGGCTTGAATCTTGGGCTTCTTAGCTTTCCAAGCTTCCCAAAGCAATCAGTATAGTGATTTATTAAACAATTAGATCTGTACCTTACCTTGTGAAAAATATATAATTTAGTAAGTACCAAAATTTGTGTAGCTGCAGAATAACCAATTGACTTTACAGATGAGCACATAGAATTTACTTACATACTTGTACAGTTTCATAAAATGATTTTTCTGAGTGACAGTCTAGAATATAAAATATTAATATCACTAATATGGTAGCCAATTGAATCTCATTTTGTGAAAACAAGTACAAATCAAAGAGTTGATAGGGAAGAACTTGAACTTGATAAGAGTTTCTAAATTTAAAACCTGAATTTTGCTCTCTGTGAATTCTGGCACTTTAAAAACATTAACCAAATGAAGTTCTGCTGCCCTCCACGATTTATTTTTATGATGCTTTGTCATTTTTTTCATTCATTTAGATTCCATATTTGGAGGGAACTCAGTGACTTTTTTGTTCTTGTTTTTCCCTGATAGTACCAGTAGTTTTGTTTTGTTACATCCGCTTATTTTAATTTTATCTTTTACTTTATTTAGGTGTGGGACTTTTCCTCTTTATTTCTGATTTGATTTTTGATTTTTTTGCAAACATGTTTAAATGAGGTTGAATGATAGCAAACACTTTGATGTTGCTTAAGTGAGAAACTGTTGAGATTATTGACTAGGTAAATCAGAGTTTGTATCATGGGGCTTTACACTGCTGGTAATGATTGTAGGAGAATGTAGGGCTTCATTATATCCACGCCCAAGAGTGACACATTGCTCACATTTCACATCACTGTTTTGAAATTTACTTATAGATGTAATGAGTAACTACATTTACTTCAAGAATTCCAGCAGTATATTTAATTTAAATAATCTAATTTGGTATTTAGATACATTATTTAGATAGCCAAGTAGCTGTTTTACTATTTTTTAAATCTTTCTAGTTTAGTAAATCTCATATTGAAACACCTGGTTTATGCTAGTTAGTGGACTACAGTCTGTTCAGTTTTATTATCCCTAGCTTCAGCTTCATTCCCATTTCTCTTTTCTTCCAGCCAAATATATTATTCCAGAATAATAAACTAGAAATAGTTTATTTAAACTAGAAGTAAACTAGATCTTCATCATTTTTAGTGCTTATACTTCATGAGAAATTCTCTGACTTGCAAGGCACTTCTAAAATTCATCTGCATTTTGTGGAATGACAGAGACCTCATGTGGCCAGCTTGATTAATTCAAATGTATCAGTCTCTTATTCAAGCAAAGAAATTTAGACTTGAATGTCTAACTTTGTGCTAAAGCTGACAGTATTAACCTTTAGCAAGATAATTTTTTTAATATATTTTTATTGATTTCAGAGAGGAAGGGAGAAGGAGAGAAAGATAGAAACATCCATGATGAGAGAGAATCATTGATTGGCTGCCTCCTGCACGCCCCCTACTGGGGATCGAGCCTGCAATCCGGCCATGTGCCCTGACCGGGAATTGAACTGTGACCTTCTGTTCATAGGTCGACACTCAACCACTGAGCCACGCCAGCCAGGCAGCAAGAGCATCTTTTTAAACCTGGTTTTCATTTACATTAAAATTGTCCTATGCATGTCTAATAAGTAAAAACTGATAGAGAACATTAGAAAGTTAACTCTTTGGTTTATCATAGACCGGCTTGTTGGGTTCAGAGCTCAGTTACTTAAGATTGTAAAACTATTCTTGGGTGAAATATGTATGTTGAATATAAGTGGTTGCCAGCTTATCCTCCAGTGGGTCTTTTCACATCTGCCTTATAAATGCTATTTACAGAAACATGATCAGTTTTATAATAAAACAGTTTTAAAATCTAACCTGCAAACAAAAGCTAGTTTGAGGCACTTAATCATTTAGTGAGGAATGGAGAATGATGCTTAATGGATGAAAAAGCACTTAGGAGTATGTTCCTGATTTATTCTCTGAATTATACTGTTTCATGAGAATTAACATGAGAAGTTACCCTGTATTTATTCCTACCACCATATGAAATTCATTGAGTAATTGTGGGTCATTGATTATTTCCTGAGTAAATGTGTTAATTCTTTAGCTGGTTGGATGTTGCAAAGCAGTTGAGAATTACGGATTCAAGTGAATTCTCTGGGGGCTGGGGTGTCCTTACAATGTGTGCTCCAAACAGTCACCTAGACATAAAAAATACACCCTTCATAACCCTTCTTTTCTTAGAAATCATTGTTCATATGCAATGTCATCCTTTTGTAGATTCTGACCTGCGTTTTCACCAAGTTTTAAACTCTTAAAATAGCCTTGATCTGGGATGTGCAGGCTTCCTCAGAAGAGGTTTATAGGAGAAGTATCATAAAGGGTCTGCACATGGCAATGCTTGAGGATTAGATTTTTTGGACTCTTTCACTCAAAGATTATTTTCTTTTTTTAATCCTCACCCGAGGATATTTTTCCATTGATTTTTAGAGAGAGTGGAAGAGAGAGGGAAAGAGAGAGAAATATCGATGTGAGATAAACACATTGACTGGTTGCCTCCTGCACGAGCTCTGGCTGTAACTGAGGTACGTGCCCCTGACTAGAACCTGAGACCCTTCGGTCCGCAGGCCGACACTCTATCCACTGAGCAAAGCCGAGGCTCAAAAATTCTTTTAGTCCTAATTAGTCAAATAGCATCCTTCTTTTGTGATCTCCCCCCCCCCCCCCGCCCTCTGTGGGCTCTGTCTCCCTGTGATTTGTATTCATGCTGAAATGACTTGGCTATCTTAAACTTCTAGTCTGCAGGTATGTCAGTTGAAGGGGGAAGTTTCCAAGTTTGTTGAAGTAATTAGCCTACTAGATCAGCTGAATGATGTTGTCATTATTTGTTTTGGCAGGAAGGACTCATTGCAATTTATGGATTTCTTCATCAAGTGCTTTTCATTTTTCTCAAAAAGTACTATCTTAGAGATTTTATTTATACATAATTTTAACCTTGATTTCCTTCTACCCACTAAATACTGTGAGTTGTGTTGTCATTATTTTTCTGACTATTCTTGGCTTTTAGTCCTAGACTTTCTAGGTTTTATATGGCATTGCTTACGGGTGTTGTGCTGCTTGTGAAAAAAATGTCATAATCATTCTGAGACATCATTTATCCTTGTTTATGACAACAGAATAGTGAAATTAACACTTGCACATTATTAAAGAATTAATGTTCAAATATTGCTATAAAAATGCTTGTCATTTTCATATGGGGGATAGTAATGTGGTTATGGCAGCTTTAATGGAGGAGCCAGTGTTGGCTTCTTTTCATATCACTAGGAAGTTTACTCATAAAGTTATTGATAAGGTACAAGTTTCATAGCAGAGCTTATGGAATTCACATCACCAGCATTTCCATTTGCCTATTGTCTTTCCTTTCTTTATACTTTTTAGCCTTTTCCCCTACTCCCAACTCCTCCGAGTAGCACTGATTTTCTGCTGAAATTGGAATTTGTGTTAAGAATTGACTTTTAATTTCAATATAATTGAGCATTGGTAATAGCTTTGATTGCCATGAAATGATTGGTATTCATTTTTTCTTAAATAAAAGTAATGCAGGCTTAGACACGTCTCTTCCCCTCAACTATGTGAATTTAGTTCAAATTCCAAATGACTAAATCTTATTCCTAGTCATAGCCAATGATAAAGTCCTCTGACAATAGATTCTATAGCCCTTGAGGAGTCATGAGAAATTATAGTAATACAGATGTCCTAGTGGTGCAGAGAGAGGTGTCCTGTGGGAAAGCATATCATTGTCTATTTGTTTGGTAGAACCCTAACGTTATAGACCTGAACTGGTTCAGAGCTTGAAAACACCAGAACCAAAGGGTAGTTCTAGTTTCTCTTTCACATTAGAGTCATTGTTTGGAAATAAAGTTTGCAACTATACTTTCAAGTCCTCAAACACTGCCTGGCTTGATTTAAAACAGGATGTTATGTGGATGTTATCCAAGAGCTATAGGGTCAACAACAAAAATAAGGAGAAATGTTTAGTAGGGAATTAGACCATTTGTAAGATATCATTTATAATTGTGAAACAATTTGTCTTTTTGTCTGTTGTTCACACCATCTGAATGAACTATGAAACTTATGTGTGCAGTGTTCTATTTTGCCTGTCTGTAGCATTTTCACTTGAGTCTTAGGAACAGAGCTAGAGAAGAGAATGAGGATATGTTAGAAAAGAAAAAAGGAACTTTTAAAAAATATATTAATTTCAGAGAGGAAGGATGAGGGAGAGATAGAAACATCAAAATCATCACTAGGATACCTCCTGCATGCCCCCTACTAGGGTTTGAGCCCACAATCCAGGCATGTGCTCTAGCCAGGAATCCAACCATGACCTCCTGGTTCATGGGATGCTGCTCAACCACTGAGCTACACCAGCCAGGTGCAACTTCTTTTTTTCCTTATGGATTTGAAGGTCCACAAATCTAAACGAAGAAGAAAGCTCTTCCTTTCTAGCCCTAGATTAATTTTATTAATGCAGTGCTGGAAAGAAGACTTATCAAAAGGGATCAAAGCTCAGTTATTCTGAATAGTCGTTGGAAAGCAGCATTTCTTGGTTAGTTTCTTTTTTCATCTTCTCCCAAATAGCTGTTAGTGATCTTGAAACAAAAAAACCAATGTAATCCAGCCAGCGTGGCTCAGCAGTTGAGAGTTGGCCATGAACCAGGAGGTCATGGCTCGATTCCCAGTCAGGGCACATGCCCAAGGTTGTGGGGTCGATCCCCGGTGGGGGGCGGGAGGGTGCAGGAGGCAGCCGATCGATGATTCTCTCTCATCATTGATATTTCTATCTCTCTCTCCCTCTCCCTTCCTCTCTGAAACCAATAAAAATATATTTTTAAAACACAATGTAATGGGCCCTAGATCTTAAACTAGGTGAGCAGTTTATTATGTACAGCTAGTACCTAGATAAGGGTCCAGAGGGAAAGCCAGCACTAAAACATTTTAACAGGCAGTTTGGGGCTCCCCCGGGACTTGCTTTGCATGGAGTTGAAGCTCTTGCTGAAACAGCTCTGACCATCTGGGATGCTAGCATTCAGCGGTTAGTTAGTTTGGGTATCTGCGCTGTCTGCCCCGTGTACACCGGCCTGAGGAGATCACCACTCTTCAGTTTCATCCAGGGCTTAATGAATGCCAAGTTAATTGGCAGGAAGGGAAACACTGACCATCTACTAAACAGGCCTATGTGCATGATTAAAGAGTTGCTCAAGTAGACAATTTTGAGCTTTATATTTCTCCTTTGTTAACCAACCTCAAGAAAGCCTTTGTTCAGTTTAGTGTCATTTGGTTAGTGTTTTTTTCAAGCCCTTTAGGAAAAATATTGTCCTTTCATGCTTAACTTATAACCCATACAAAATTGAACTGACATCAATTTAGTTTCCATGCTTTAAAATAAATTAATTCTACATAATCCCAAAGGTCTCTGTTTGTTCTACTTGGCCAAGAAATACATACATGAATTCTGGGCTTGGCATTAGAAGTATTAAATAACTGATTTATTCTTTAGGTTGCCTTCACATCAGTAAAGTGTTAATTAAATTAGAGAACGTATCTAGAATAAGGCTAATGCTATTGTTGCTGCCAGAGTCTTAGGATTATTTTGCAACAAAACAAGAGGAGAGGATCTTAATGCCATCAGGGCCATGCTGTCAGATGTTTGCGGATGCCTGTTCTAGCATGTTGCCTGGGAATTACTGTCTTTACTTTCTTGGGACGAAGGGGAAAAGGGGGCTTTACACTTTTTTAATTGCCTACTTTAGAAGTCCTAGGCTACTTTGATCTTTTAAAGGCTTAGTTTAACTTTACACATACACATTAGCTATATGTGTAAAAGCACTGAATACAACATTATAAAATATACTAAAGTAGTTGTCTATCCAACCCCAAGTTTGATAGTAGGATATGAAAGTCTAAAAGTTTAAGTATGAATAGTCTATGGGGAAGATATATATATATATATTTAAGTCATGTGTTGGTTTTCTTTTTTTTTTTTTTGTCCTTTCCCAGAAATACTATTTTGGTAACTAGCCAGTTGTAAACTGTGTTCTCCCTCAATTGTATACCACCCATTTCTTTTTATTGGAGAAATAAAAGTGGACTTTCTTTCTTAAACATTACATTTAGCCTGGCCAAGAGGTGCTGTGATTGTGTTATTCTGTAAGCCAGCTTGTTTTTTTGACTTGTGCAAAATATCTTTTGAAATGTATAAATTAGATAGTATAGTATTAATTTCCTTTATTATAGTCTTCAATTTAGAAATTGCAATATAATGTGTTTTTCTATGAGCAGATTTTGTTATAGATATATATATATGGACATATATATATGGATATATGTATATGGATATATATATATATATGGGTATTAAATAGTTGGCCCTTGAACAACACAGGTTTGAACTGCGTGGGTCTACTTATATGTGGATTCTTTTCAATAAATACTGTAAATATATTTTCTCTTCCGTATGATTTTCTTAATAACATTTTCTTCAGCTTATTGTAAGAATACAGTGTCTGATACATATAACATACAAAATATGTGTTAGTTAATCGGCTGCGTGTTATTGGTAAGGCTTCTGGTCAATAGTAGGCTGTTAGTAATTAAGTAATTAAGTTTTGGGGGAGTCAAAAGTTGTATGTGGATTTTCGAAATGGATATCGACAGTGCAGGCGTTGAGGGTCCCTAGGCCCCCCCCCCCCATTTTGTTCAAGGGTCAGCTGTGTATATTTTTCTTTTAAAGAGATTTCTTCCCTGCTACCACTTCAAAATCTATGTGCTGCTGTGTCTACAGCCTCAGAAGAAGAGTACAGGAAAGCTAAGATGAGGCCCTCCTTTTCCTGTCTTGGTCTTCGTCTTGGTAACAAACATTATCCCATCTTTCAAAATGGCATGTGTTAAAGATGATTTTAAGTCAACTCTTTAACTACTTTTATAAATTAGAAGTACTCAATGGCCAGAAATTAAGATCCCTCCATTTATGGATCCTCAAAGCCAAAGTTGGACTGGAAGTTAGATTGAGAAGGAAGATACAACTCCTTCCACGGCCAACAGAGCTGCTCTTTCTGGGCCTGCTTAGTAACGCTGTGATGGGTAGCTCCTTCCCTCTGTCGCAGCGTCTCCCGCACCGGCAACACGGTGTCACCGCAACCTGCTCATCTGAAAGCTGGAAATTGTTAAATATCTTTTATGAGACTTTTAAATGATAACATTTGTTGATGTTTGTGATTATGTAAGTGTTTATTATCGAAACTTAGGACATAATTGTAAAGAAGGAAAACCACTATATATTAGCTGATGGGACTTAACTCATTTTCTTTTTCCTGACTTCCATAACCCAACATGTTAGAGGACTGAAAAACTATTTTTAAAAAATTGACACAGTCATTCTCATTGTCTTACCACATGTGTGGAGCACTGGGTGCCTACTCTTCTATTCCTTTAAACATTGTCCTTTCCTAGACAGTCTGGAAATGATTCTGTTGATATGTATCTTTTAAGCCTAAATGATGGGTGTGTTACCCAGAAGCTGTAGAGAGCTGCCTTGTTCAGATCATTGGAAACTTCTAAGACTCATTCCAATTCTTCAGCTCTTTGTGCACCACTATGCACATTGGGGCATCTTCATACCCAGGAAGAGCTTTCTGTTTCCATGGATTTTTTAACATGACCATAGTTAAACCCACACCCAAAAAGGATGTACTTTCCAAAAGCCAAAGGAAAAGCAGAGAAAAGCAAAGCGAAAGGAAAACAGGCAGGACGAACATAAACGTAAATAAGGAGTCCTTGAAACAAGCATGCCCTTAACCATGCATAAGCAAGTGTCTCTTCAAAAAGTGTATTTCTTTGCTCACAGCTGAGAGTCGGAAGTTTTGTATTTCATTTGAGACTCCTTTTCTTGGCGTGTGAAGGCGGTAACTGCTGCCTGTCAGGGCTCGGCTCTTTTCTTCACCCTCTTTGGTGGCACTGGGGGCTTAGGGCTCTATCCTGAGGTTCCTAAACCAGAAATGGGAATCTGAGGGAGCTCAGGAGCAGCAGGCCTGAGCTGGTTGTGGCTGTTAACAGAAGTGCTTCAGGGCACCAGGTCTCTTCCAGCATCATCATTGTTCCCAGTCCTTGTTCTCAGTCTCCCATTCCCATCATGATCCTCTGTCGCTCTATCTGTGTGGACATTGTAGGCTTCGTTCTTTGGTACAGTAATCTTCTGATCCCAGGTTTGATGAATGTTTTCAACACTGCTTTGTGAATAGTGATCTGCTGAACAATTGCAATTGTAGAATTGTTGTATGTAATGTACATATGGAGAAAGAATGTATTTTGTTCATTTTCTTAATAAAAAGTTATATATGGACACTACAACTTGTCTCTTGTTTGCTAAGACTACTTTTGAAGTCAACTTGTAAAATGTTTATGTACTTTGCAGTTACATTTTTTTTCCTCAAA
The DNA here is from genome assembly GCF_000147115.1 of Myotis lucifugus. Taxonomy (NCBI): domain Eukaryota; kingdom Metazoa; phylum Chordata; class Mammalia; order Chiroptera; family Vespertilionidae; genus Myotis; species Myotis lucifugus. The sequence continues at coordinate 5,376,209 of NW_005871094.1, read as the reverse complement.
AGGGTTTTATCCGGACTTCCAAAGAGGAAAATGATACACAGTGTAGAAGGGCCTTTGGCACGAAGTTTCTGGGGAGGTTTTCATTTTTAAAGAACTGTAAATTCATAAAGTGAGGTTTTTTAATCTGTTAGTGAACAGTTCAATTTTATGTTTTATATATTTCTTTAAGGGAAACACATGTATAGGTTAGGAACTGGGAAAAAAAACTGACTTGAAATAGAAGATTAATGATAGAAAAGATAATAGTAACAAAAGAGAACCACAGAGCTGAAGGTGTTGCAAAGTTTGGAAAAATTCTGGATCCCTGTCCACAGTGAAAGTGGTTGAGCCTTGAAAAAAATAAACTCAGAATTATGCCGAAGAAATGGATCTCAAGAACAAGGAAGCCTGCACTTGGCCCTTTACATCTGATCTGTTTTACATTTTCTTGGCTTAGTCGTCCTACATTTTGCAGTGAATTAGTTGGTCAACTGATTTTACTCAAAATAATTTATTTTCTCAATTTACACGTCAAATCCATCTTGCTTTATCACTTTCATTTTTTTAAAAATACATTTTATTGCCGAAACCGGTTTGGCTCAGTGGATAGAGCATCAGCCTGCGGACTGAAGGGTCCCAGGTTCGATTCCGGTCAAGGGCATGTACCTGGGTTGCGGGCACATCCCCAGTGGGAGATGTGCAGGAGGCGGCTGATCGATGTTTCTCTCTCATCGATGTTTCTAACTCTATCTCTCTCCCTTCCTCTCTGTGAAAAATCAATTAAATATATTTTAAAAAAATAAAATAAAAAGTAAAATACATTTTATTGATTTTTTTACAGAGAGGAAGGGAGAGGAATAGAGAGTTAGAAACATCGATGAGAGGGAAACATCCATCAGCTGCCTCCCGCACACCCCCTACTGGGGATGTGCCCGCAACCAAGGTACATGCCCTTGACCGGAATCGAACCTGGGACCCTTCAGTCTGCAGGCCAACACTCTATCCACAGAGCCAAACTGGCTAGGGCTCACTTTCATTTCTTGAGTGTCCTTTGAGCATGGGTCGTAGGTGATATTTGTTTTCAAAACAGGAAACCTGAAGTGATCAGGCAAGGAATTAACTCAAAAGGATGGAAATGTGGGATACAGTCTCCTCTCAATACATTTGTCTTCTGGTGGGAAGTCAGCAATAAGCAAAGAGGGCTTTGTGTTGAATTCCGTGTGATACCAGCTGCTCCCATCTTGGGGTGGAGACCTACCTGGATTGGAAGTGCTACCTCAGGAGCTTCGTTACCTGAGGAGCTGATCAGGCATCTACTAGGGAAATGCCAGTGTGTGCCCTACAGCCACAGAGTTCATAGGAATTTGAATTTTTTTTTCTGTAGATGAAGGCAGTATTTTTTTTTACCACTAACCCTTCCGATTTGGAGGGTGCTGTGTGAAAGGCTGATGGCTATCCTGAAGCCCACGATAGTCCTGGCATAGCCTTAAATACTAGTTGGTTACATTCCTGCTTTTCTTCAGCACCACACAGCACACACATTCTCCTTTCCTTTTACATATCTTGGAAGGAGAAAAGATATGTGGACCCACGTACCGCGTGGTTCAGGGTTTGGGATCTGGAGAAGGGGCTGCACGCAAATGAAAGAGACGAGACAAGAAATAATTTGGAAATATTGGGGGCCAGGCGGAAAGCCCAGTGCAAGAGAAAAGACTTGCACTGGTACCCAGGCCTAGCCAACCTTTTATTCAATTTTGGATACACATCTAGCTCTTAGGCAGGTAATTGTGGTAACAGACAGGCTATCTTAAAGGTCAGTAAATATTAGAAAGATTTACTCTGAGACTATTTGGTCAGGAAATAGCTTGAGCCCCCATTGTCTGGACTAAACAATCGGTGCATAGCTCTGGCCCTTGCCAGGGGCTCAAGGTTCACCAGCCTTCCGGGATCCTTATTTACACGTCTGTGATAGTGAAGACAATGGGTGGCTTCCTGCAAAAAGGAAGAGGAGAGTCGGCTTTCTGTGGCTTACGGAAGGTGGCAGGAGAGCATGGTGCTTGGACTAGCCCATCGCCGTTACTCTGAAGCTTCTCATATTCCCAGGGACTTCCTCCCTCGGCTTTCACTTGGGAAAAGCAAAGCCATCAGTTCTATCTAGAAATATTCTTCCAGGGAAGAGACAAGCTGTAGGAAGAGGTGACCTGTCTCCTGCTGTGCTGCTAAATTCTGATGGTTGGCAAACCCCAAGAAGGGAGATTGGGACACTGGCGATGTCTACTGCATCGAATGTACAGCTGCCCTCTGACCGTGGGCCGCGGGAATGGGTAGCCAGGGCAGGAGTCAGCAACCGAGGTTTATTTCCAGATCGGGCATAGTCTCAACTTCTCTGCCTCACTTTCTCATCTCTTAAGTAAATGTTGGCAGCAGATCTTGTTTGCCAGGATCCCATTGACTCTTTAATCTGTAACATGCCAAGGTCCTTGAAAAAAACAAGGTATGTCAGTATTCATCACTAGTGTTAACTATAATAGCCAGTCCTAGTCTTCACTCTTCCCCTTGGGGTCCAGAAGAAAGGATGGGGGAGACTGAGTAACAAAGAGGCATAACAAATAAGAAATGACAACAGAGTGGCTCTGGGTTGGCAGGGCAGAGAGGAGGGTGAAGGACCTATTCAGGAAGAGAATGGAGTCTTAGGTCTAAATTGCAGCCAGCAATAAACTATGAGTCACTCTCTTCTTAGAACAGTGTGCCTCCAGCATGGCCCAGGGGCCTGGCAAGGTCCTGGTACTTGTATTCCTTTCTGTATCCTTGGCACACTCTTGAAGTTAACCTCACAATACCCCTGGCCCAACTCTGGTCCACCCGTAAGGGGGTTCACTGCCTTTCAGAACCCCCCCATAAAATCATATTGTAGCCGCGGTTGCATTCTAGAAATGTACTCTGTTGTTGGGGCTCAAGCATTCATGTGGTATTGAAAAAGGAATGTAGGACTGAGAGAAAAGTTGTAGATTCAAGGCCTAGCACTGCCATTTAAACACCTGCCTGTGAAACCGCAGAGAGAATCCGTAATCTCTGTACCTAATTTCCCTATTGGTAGTGGTGATAGTTCCTAAATAAGAGATGTAAAAGTGTTGTAAACTGTAAGATGTCAGGCAAATGGGAGCGATTGTATAGCAAGTATGAACGTGGACCAGATCCACGTTCCCCTCTGGAAGCTGGAACTGACAGTCCTTCCCTGCCGTGGGGACACACAGGTAGGTCACACCACCTACAGGAAGAGAATCAAGGCATCTTCGAGTGATGAAGTACAGGCAGAGGCTTCTTGTGACAATAGATCAGCGGTTCTCAACCTGTGGGTCGCGACCCCTTTGGGGGTCAAAAGACCCTTTCACAGGGGTCACCTAAGACCATCAGAAAACAAATATATAATTACATAGTTTTTGTGATTAATCACTATGCTTTAATGATGTTCAATTTGTAACAATGAAATTGGGGGTCACCACAACATGAGGAACTGTATTAAAGGGTCGCGGCATTAGGAAGGTTGAGAACCACTGCAATAGATCCTTTTGTGGGCAGGAACGGGACCAGGGCAGAACTTCTGTTTATTTTTTTAAATACTTTTGTCTCCATCGTTGTTTTCATACCTGATCAGGGTGTGGTGCTGGGTGGTTCACAATTGTGTCTGACGCAGAAGCAGAGGGAAGAGGTGAAAGTGATAAAGCAGTGTTGTGAGGGGCAGAGGCCTTCCGTGCTGAGACTAGAGCAGCCGGTGGTAATCCGGAGACCCCGTCACCTCCAGGACCCCGCGCTTCCCTCCCTCCCTGTCAGCTCCCCTCCTCTCTCTGGGCCCAGATGCCCAGCGGGGGTCTCTGCACTTGCAGCAGGTGCGCAAGTGAAGAACGCGAGCCAATCGGAGAACACTGGGACCAAACCGGCTTACACAAAAGCACTTTAATGGACAGTATACAGTTTTCAAAAATATATTTTTGTAAGAAAATGGCAATAATTAAGTATAGCCTTTACAAAGAAGTTTCTCAGTAAATTCCAGTGTACTTCAGACCCCTGTCCACCAAGACAGCCTCCTGGGCAAACGGTTTAACATCCACTAGTAACAGAAAGACCCACATCCAATAGCGACCCCCTCTTCTCCCTCAGTGTCGGGGTTGCACCAGGCCTGCGTGAATCTGCCTTTCCTCATCTTGTTCCCTTTGATCCTTGGTCCGCTAGTAGCAGGTGCATATGTAACAGCTCATTCAAAGCTGTTTTCTTGACAAAAGGATTGTTCATTTAAGTCTTAGACCTGAATAACTAGGAGAAAGTGTAGAAGACCAGTAAGGTTCCTATTGCTGCCTTGCTGCAGGGCAGGATGGAGAAGGGAATTCTGTCCTTTGGGGAGGGGGGCAGGGCCTGTGCTCGATTAGCAGTCCTGAATTTAGGGGTTCTCTCTGGGGCACACAGCATTGGGCGGGCTTCCAACGCAGGTTTTAATCCTGTTTCTGTCACTAACTATGTGACTTGGGCCACATCACTTTATCTCTCTGGGCTCCAGGTTTTCTGTTTAAGATAAAAACAAGAAGATTGGACTAGGTCTCTACAACCCCCTTCCTGTGACTGGTGTGTCACTTTCCAGCCAGGGTAGCCCTCACTGTACAGGCTGGACTCTGTGGGGAGTGTGAGGATCGAGTTCCAAATGAAAATGCCCAATGCCAGACAAACACTGTGTCATCAGCCTGTCTTCTATTTCATTTTTCATTCCAGAGACATCATTTCTAGTAAGACAGACATTTACATTCCTGTTCAGAGAAAAAAGCCAGCTCTCTTACAAGTGTTTTTCCAGAGAATACTCACTTACAGCAGTGCTGGGTGAATTAACGTGGCCGTTTTATATACATTACCGAAATATCTATATCAGCTTGAACTCGTTTTTCAAAGTTTCTCCAGCATATTGTCCCAAAGGATAAAGCTCAGAAGTAGCTTAAATAAACTTTCTGCCAGCTTTCCTGGCAAGAGGGGGGAAAGGAATCTGTCTAGATTAAACCCGTACTCTCTCTCACGATTCCAGAATATTCTGTTCGTCCTTCCAAAGCTTTGCCGCTTCTCTCACTTTCATGGCAGCACACTTTTCACAGGGTTTGTCCAATCGTCAGATCCGCGGCTTCTGGCCTTTTACGCGGCTCAGGGGAGCCAGTGTGTCACAGCAGGAAAGAGTGTATAACCTCTCGGTGGGTACCACCTGCTTACAGTCAGCTGTAAGCGTGCTCCTCTCCTCAGCCCAGGACCTGGCTTCCCGACAGCAGTCAGAACCCAGGAAGGAGACGGGAAGGCCTTCACGGGTGCACGGCCGTGTGGCCTTGACATAGATGTCTAGTGGCAAGAGCAAGCCAAGGCAAGGGATTGGACTCGGAAGTTGCCCCAAAGGCTGGAGAACACACTGTGGATGCACCAAACGAAGGAGCCTCTGGACCAGCCCAAAGCGTCTCAGCTTCTTGGGCAGAGCCAGTCATTCCTCTGGACCAAGCTTTGCTAAGCTTCATTGCTCCCCACCCCCACCCAGGCCTGGGGGAGCGGCTTTGGCCAATTTTCAGACATATTTGCTGTCTCTGAAGGCCGGGCTGGGGAAACACGACCCAGAATCGGCAAAGGAGGAGAATCCTGGCCCCTCCCACAGTGCCCATGACAGACCCACTGGGTAGGAAGAACCAAACACGGGCAGAAAGGCAGCAAACGTCTCTTCCCAGCATGACAAGATTCCCTCTTTTCCCCAAACCGGCATCGTTCTCCCTCCTGCCAACTCCACACACACGAGGATCAGGGCAGATGATCTGGGATCCCTGTTGGCCTCGCATTTCTCTAGCTCCTGGGAAAGCCATTGGGGCCCCAACTTGAACCCCCAGGCCAAAGGGCTAAAGGCTATGACGAAGGAATCGGGCAGCCAGGGAAGGACATAGAGCTTCCCCCTCAGCTCTTACCCTTTAAAACAAAGAACCTAGCCCAAAGCAGAGCCATGGCAGGGCCTGCCTCTAGGTTCTGGAGTCCTGGCTTTTTCCCATTCTCCTGAACAGTTCTGCCCATCTTCCTGGCTGGTTCCAGGGAATTTAGGCCCAGGAACAAGAAACCTTGGGCAAAGTTCAAAACTCCACACAGGATTCTCTCTTCTCGGAAAGTCAGATTAAGCCTCACTCTGCCCAGTCCTCAGGCGCTGTCTCCATGGCACTAACTGCTGAGCTCCCCCAACATCCCTCCACTGAGAAATATTTTGTTTCCCTGAGATGCCGCCAGAAACTGCAGGACAACTGGGCAGCCCCCTAGGACCCGAGAAGAGGACACGGCTCCTAGGCAGAACAGCAAGGCCACTGGGAAGAGACAGACGCCCGGTCCCCCAGGCTGCCCCGTGCACACCTTAAAACGCACACCGCACATTCCCTGGGGCTCAGGAGACTCCCAATCGGTGAGATTACCTGCCTGAGAGTCTCCCTATAAATTGAGCTTTGGCCTTGGGCAGTAGAGGGCTGGACTGAAAATCAAACCGACAGACACATCAAAATAACAAAACGCTCAGCAACTTGCAAAGTCCCTGAGTTTCCTATGACAGAGAGAGTAAGCCCATCCTCCTGGCTGTTTCACCGGATTGTCTCTTGAGGACACCTCTCCGCTGGCTGGGGACCCGGGAGGTCCTTCCTGAAGCTGCTCATTCACACTGGATCTCGGGGGAAGGGGGTCCCTAGCTTGGGTCTCACCCCATCTGATGAGCAGTAAACAACAAACTAGGAACACTTTGCCTTCAGTCGCTGCTGTAGATGGAAGTCCCCGGTGGACATGGGAGGCCAAAGGAACACAGTTGGAGCCTGTGGTGATGGGCAGGACCCACCCCGGGAGGAAGGGCTTCCCCTGCTGCTCACTGTAGCAGACCCCTTAGCAGACTTCATTCACACTGGGAGTCCTGGGTGGGTTACGTCCCAACCTGCTAAGCAAAGGCTAAGAAACCAGAATTCAGAGCAAGAGGTTCAAGGTCATGAATGACTTGTGAGTCCCAGGGCACCAAGGCAGAGTGGGGATAAAAACGGAGTGAAGGCAGGGGGAGGAGCAACGGGATGGGAACACTGACAGACGAGGCTGGGGTAGGACCCTGCACTGGGGACCCAGACTCTCAAGTAATCAGATCCCACTGAGACAGGACCTGGCCCCGCTCTCCCTTCTGCCCCATCCGTAGACTGCAGCCTCACCCCTGCCCAGGGCAGCTCCGGAGGGAGGGCGGCGGTGATCTGAGCAGGTGGCAAGGTGGGGATGAGCACTGGGCTGAAGGAGTCTGTTTTCATCCTGACTCTGTCACCAAGTGGCTGTGTGATCTTGACCTTACCCTCCGTAGGCCTCGGTCATCTCGTCTGCGAAACGAAGGGATTCTACCAGATGATCCCTAAGGTCCCTCAGATGGCTTTTTCTTTTATTTCTCTTCCTCATCTTCCAGCAGCACTGAGCTCAGGCACTAGTGGGTTATTTTACAAGAGGAATCTAGACAGAATGTGATTTGTTCAGCTTGAAAAGGGAAATATTAAGGCCCTGTGGGGACTGGAGGGCGGGTCCCTCTGAGTCTGCTCGCCCCCCACCCCCAGTCTTTCCCTCACGTGGGGAGGACTCTCCTCCCCTGTCCAGTTGGCACTTGAGGTGGTTCAGTCTGGAGCTCTGTGCCCTGTCGGCGGCGCCAGCAGACCTGATTAGAGGTGTGTGTCCTCCTCCTCGTCCAGGTCATCCTTGATCAGGTTGTCCAGGGGGACGATCCAGCTGTCCCCCAGCTCCCCATTCAGGTTGACCACCTTTTTCTCCTGCATCTCTGATGAGGTCTCCATCACTTCCAGCGTTGGGTTGTCATGGTAACCATTCTCCACCGTCTGCAGCTCCTCTGTGAGTCGTTGCTAGAGTGGGGAAGAGGAGTGAAGAAGAAAGGTAATCTGTGGGGGCTATTACCCTTAACGTAACACAGGTACCCCTATAATCCAGGAACCCCCATTGGGCTAGTGTGAGCAGTAAGTGCTCTTGGAGGCCACCCTGACGACTGGCCTGCCTCAGGGCTAGCTGGACAAGGGCTTCCTCAAGTTCCCAGCTCACCTCACCTTCGCCCTGCTGACTTGTGTGAGTGGAAAAATGGGCTTCATTCTCCAAAGTCCTCCAAGTCTCTCCTCCGTTCCCTCCCCACAAACCTTACTCTCCAGGCGCCTGCCTCACCGCACTGCACTGCACTGGGAAGGAACTCACTTTATTCAGACGGGGGCTGAGGACCTCTCTAGGCGGAGCAAGTGGGCCCAGCAGAGCGTACAGCCACCTCTGCTGCGGACAGTGGCCGTCCGGAGCCAGAGCTTATTCCATCTGACCCGAGATTCACCCTGGGTGCACAGCGGAGTCACCTGATCCAGAGATTGTTTCAAATGCCGTGTGAGGAGCTGGGCTTGGGGATCGTTTTAAAGCTCGCCCAGTGCGTAGCCAGGGCTGAGAACCAGAGTCCGGGTGGAAGCGGAATGATGGGAATCCCAGTGAGGTGAGTGGAAGAACTGGCTCGAAAGGCGTGCTACACCCCCCGACTTCAGTGACCCCTCAGAGCGGCTCCGCACGGTGGGTCTTCTCCCCACTGTGCAGACGAGAAACCTGGTGCTGAGACTATGTGACTTGCTCGAGGTCACACAGACAAGAGCGACAGAGCTAGGGTTTAAACCAAGTCTTCCTGACTCCAAAGCCCACCTTCTTCCCTCCCACCATGCTGCCGCTTCAACTGTCCAGGAAAGTGTCCATTTCCTAGAAGGGCTGGTGTCTGCCAGGGTCCCCGGCCCACTCACTGACCTCTGCTACGGGAACGGTGGGGTGAGCGTCCCTGGCGAGGGGCGGGGGTGCTCACCTGGTCCTTCCTCTGAGAGAGGCGCTGGTGGCAGCAGCCGTACAGGGCTGCCACGAGGAGCAGGAAGGAGGCCATGCAGACGATGGTGATGATGAGGGGCATGCTGAACCGGTCCTCCGTCTCTTCCGGGGGTCCTTGGCCCCCCAGCTGCATGTCACTGACGCCCACCTGGCCAGGAGAGAGGAAGGTGTGTGGCAGAGAACAGGTCCCAGGCCTCCTCTCTCTGAATTCCCACTCATTCGGGAGGTCGTCTGCTCACGGTGGGGCCTAAGACACCGCCCTGCTGACCCCTCTCTCGTCCTCCTGTCTTCTAGATCAGTGATGGTGAACCTATGACACGCGTGTCAGAGGTGACACGCAAACTCACTTTTTTGGTTGATTTTTCTTTGTTAAATGGCATTTAAATATATAAAATAAATATCAAAAATATAAGTCTTTGTTTTACTATGGTTGCAAAGATCAAAAAATTTCTATATGTGACATGGCACCAGAGTTAAGTTAGGGTTTTTCAAAATGCTGACACGCCGAGCTCAAAAGGTTCGCCATCACTGTTCTAGGTGCTTGCAAACTAGAGGTGCCTCTACAATGAGAGAGATGCTGTGAGGGACCGGCTTCTGAGCCCTCGGTCCCAGCACGTTGGGAGGACCACTTACCTCTTTCAGGTCATCCCATTTTTCTTTCAGCGGCTCATAGAGGTCCTTGGGCAGGAGTTTGGCTGTGGGGGGGAGAGATGCTGCCTCAGTGATCTGGTGAGGGACAGACGGGGCCCCACCAGGAGGACATGCCGTATCCCCACCTCCTGAGTGGCCTGGGAGGGGGACGGCTTGACGATTCTTAAGGAACTGAGGGAGCACCGGCGCTGACCCATCTCCAGGGCTCCTGAGCTGTCACCCCTCCTGCCCCATCCCCCACCCACAAAGGGCTCAGCCCCTCCTTGCCCCCAACTCACTCTGGATAGTGATTTCTTTGATTGCCACGGCCTGGATTTCTAGAGCAGGCACCACGCGTATATGGCACTGATCTTGACTGGGGTTGAAGTTGGCCTTTGCTGCTCGGCACAGAAGTGTAACCAGCTTGTCATCCAGAAGGCTCCCGGGGCCCCTCGCCTGGAGTGGGAGACCACAGGTGAGTCCTCAGGGAGCCTACAGCAGCCCAGGTGTGGGGCTGCCCTTCGGAAGCACAAACCTGTTTCCCTCTCCAGCCTCAACTGGGGCCATTCCCAGGCCGGCCAGGAGTTAGGAGATCTGTGCTGTTCTGCAGGACAGACCCTGCCCTCCACGCCCCGTGCACCTCTCTGCCGCCAGTCCCCCACCCTGTTTATCTTGTCCATGTGGAACAAGGCCTTTCACCCTAATGCCCTTCATCATCTCTCTCCTTAGAAGGGGCTAGAGGAGGTACGGCCACTCCTCCCGCCGGGGGAAAGACCAGTTCTCTCTGAGCTTCTCTCCAGCCTTGACGCCCAGTTCAGAGACCTCAGCAGAGGAAGCCATAGCTCTCATGAGGTTCAGGGTTATCTACCCCAGAATTGAAACATGTGCCTATTCCCTGGGCTAAGACCCTCTGGAGCCATCAGCAGGCTGACAGCATGAAAGGCGGGGCCGTCACTGAACAGGGAACCGGGGAGTATCTTCAAGATGCAGAAGGGGACATCTCGGGAGGGGGCTTTCTATATTCCTAGGGAGACAGCCCGGCTGACATGCCTTAGGGCAGAGGGTGAAGAAGCAAAGTGTGGCAGCTTTTGCCCAGTCCTGTGTGGGGAGCCGGCACGGCCATGGCATACTCAGCCCCAGGGCGCCCTATGTGCCATGCCAGCCCAGCCTGGTTCAGTGACCCTGAGTGGGGGGGTGAAAGGATTGAGAAAAGACAGACAAGAGAATAAAAGCTGGGTCTCGGTGGGACGCTGCTCCCTGATGAGGAGACAGCGCCCACAAGCCGTGTCTTTATTTTATAGCAGATGTCACGAGGCAAAGCAATGGCGTGATCACGTTGTTTACAGCGTTCTCGTGAGCTCCAACCTCACTCAACTATATGCACCTGAACTCTACCACAAGGCACGTGGGGCTACGTGTTCGGACCATAGGTTCAAGCTTACAACCACAGCCGTTGGCTATGATTGTGCTGGGAGGGCCCTGCCCTCCAGCTGGGACTTGCACGTGGCAATGAGAGGACCCTGTCCTTTCATTAGTCCGAGGCTTGAACCTGGCCAAACACCGCAACCGCGCCCCACAGACCTGTCATGCCATCTAGAGGCATCGAGCTGGCGTTTCTCTGACCTGGTTTTGGAATAAGGGACCGAGATGAAGAAAGGACTCTTGGTTTGGCTTACCTCAGGAACCCCCAAACCAACTGCTGGGTTTCGACTGGAATTTCTTAGGCTTACTAATTCCCCAGCCTGACACCAGGTTAGGATCCAGGCTTTCCACCTGCCTTTGACAGCAACGGGGGGGAAATGCTTCTCGCACCCAGAGACAGCCTGCCAACAAGGAGACTCCTGCCTGGTCCCGTACGCCCAACCTCAGGGGAACACTGCTCCCCTTTCTGAACTCTCGTCTGAATGTATGCTTTTTTTTATTTTATTGGTTTTATTTTTTTTAATTTTGTTTTATTGCTTAAAGGATTACAAAGCTTTTGTAAAGTTCACTTGGAAAACGCCAGCAAAATGGGCGCCCAAAAGGAAACAACTGCAGAAAGTACAGGCGGCATTAAAGTGCTGTGAACCCAAGTTCTCGGTTCTTTAGAAACCATGTTCTGTCCTAGTTCCTAGGGGTGTTCGCAAAAACAAGCACTGACCAGGAGAGGGCAGCAGTGAGCCACCCATCACCTGCACTCGCAGGGCTCAGCCACTCACTGGTCGGTGCTGAGTAAAACCCTTGGAGAGACTGGCGGCCTGAGGGCACACAAGGCTACACTCTGGCCTCCATGCCACCGCCTCCAGTGCACACAGGCACCACTCCGCGTGGGAGAACGACTTGGCAATGGCTCTCTGATGCTCAGGAGCTCTGCCTCCGTAGGTTAAAGGAAGATTCTCTCTGGTTTTCGTGAGGCCATGGACCAGGAAACAGAAAACCAGACGATAAGAACAGGGCGAGTTAGCAGACTAAGCTTCTCATTTTTACTCGAGGCCTCTGAAGCCCACAGAGATAGACTAACCGTTACCTGAGCTAGAGGCAAACAAGAACTAGGACTGCAGCCCTGACTGGTTTGGCTCAGTGGATAGAGCGTCAGCCTGCGGACTCAAGGGTCCCAGGTTCGATTCCGGTCAAGGGCATGTACCTTGGCTGCGGGCACATCCCCAGTAGGGAGCGTGCAGGAGGCAGCTGATCGATGTTTCTAACTCTCTATCCCTCTCCCTTCCTCTCTGTAAAAATCAATAAAATATATATTTAAAAAAATTATTTAAAAAAAAAAAAAAGAACTAGGACTGGCTCAGAGCATGTGAATAGTTGCGCAGTGAAAGCCCAGGATGCCTGGTACTCCTGGCCCTGCTGCAGCCCTGGGGGTGGGGCTTCACGTAGCGGCACCTGAACCCCACTTCCTCCCGCTATGAGACGGGATGGGGCTACTTCCTAACAGGACAAAACAAGGCCAGGAAAGTGAACACGTCTCAGCCCCTTTTCCGAAGGAACTTCGTTCCCACCTCCCTTAACCCTGCTGCTGCTGAGCTGCACTTGGGGGTGAGAATCGGGGTGGGCTCGGGTTAGCGAGGCACTCACACAGAGGCTGGTTTTCGTGAGGTTCAGGATGAGCATCTTCTCATTCAGCCTTTCCGGAGGCTCACATTTTACCTGTAAGAAGCCACTGGATGAAGGTTCAGGCTGAGACGGACAGGACCTCGTCTTTGACTCCTCCCCTCCTCCCCCGGGTGGGTGAGACCAAGGAGTTCCTGGCCCCCGGAGCGTGGCTGGGCCAGAGTGTCAGAACCAGGTGTGTCCCGCCCGTCTAAGCCAGCGCCTAGCAAAGCCAGGAGGGAGCAGGGCCATTGGATGGCTGCTCCTGCTGCGCTAGCCAGGGGCCCGGGGCTGAAGGGAAGAAGAGAAATGCTCTTCTCCCCACCCGGGGCTGGGCTCTCTGCGGCCCATCCCTGCCGGACTTACCCTCTCATTCCCAGGAGCTGACGGGGAAGAAGGGATGCTGGAGTCTTGGGGGGCAGTTGGAGCCAGTGGAGTGCTGGAGCCTGTGGGTCCCCCAGGAGGCGTGGCCGCGGGTCCTGATGAAGCTGCTGCCGGCCGCAGGGGCTCAGACGTAGAGGCCCCAGTAGAGGGCCCAGCGACGGAGGAAAGGGTCCCCGTGATGGCTGGCACATTGCTGGAGATGGGTTGTTTTCCTTGTGAGGTAGCCAATGGAGCTGTAATTGGGAAAACAAAGGTTGTGAGAAAAGATGAGTGGTACCTTTAAGAGAAAAGGCCAGCCTTTCTTGTTCTTAGTTTCATCGGGTCCTTTGGTCTTATCCCCCCACCTCCACCGCACCCCCAGCCCACCTGGACTGCAAGCGGGAGTAAGCAAACCAGGAGGAAGAAAAGGCAGAGGGCAATTCCTGCAACCTGGTGCAGGGTGGGTTGGACTGGAGGAGCCCGCGTGAGAACAAGAGGAAAGGAGTAACAACAATGACAGTGACATCAGCAGCAACAGCTAACACGCACTGAGGCGCTGACTTCCTGGAGGGACTGTCCTAAGTGCCTCAAAGGTAGTTTCTTTTTCTTTTTTTTTTAAATATATTTTATTGATTTTTTACAGAGAGGAAGGGAGGGGGATAGAGAGTTAGAAACATCGATGAGAGAGAAACATGGATCAGCTGCATGCAACCAAGGTACATGCCCTTGACCAGAATCGAACCCACAACCCTTCAGTCCGCAGGCCGACGCTCTATCCACTGAGCCAAACCGGTTAGGGCTCAAAGGTAGTTTCTTAGTGGATCCTCACAACAACCCTAGGAGGCAGGTACCATGATTACCAGCTCGGAGGTTTGCCTAATGTCCTATGCTAACAAGTGGCCGAGCCAGGATTTGAATCCAGCCGCACCGGATGCAGAGCCCTTGCTCTTACAGCAGGATTCGACCACCCTCTCCTGGCATGGCAGCCCGTCACCTCGGTAAGCACCTGGCTGCCTGGGGGAAGCTTGAAAATGCAGATCCTGAGGCTTGCACTCAGAAGTTCTGATGCAATACCTCTGACATGTCATGACCTTGAGGTTCATGACACATCAGTGAGTTCCGAAATTAATTTACTGGGTTAAGACCAGCACTGAAAAAGAAAGAGGAAATGGAACGAACTAGGAAATATCAGGGTGTGGCACATCCAGTAAGGATAAGCCCTGATTAGTGAAAACTTGTATCAGTTATGTGTGCGTTACATGCATTTTACATGTATGTGCCCTGCATCGCGGTGTAAAACCAACATGTATTCCTTACAGACTCTGTCAAACACACTGGAGAAGGACTGCTCTGGAGGATTTCTATTAATACCTCGCCACGGCCACCCACGAGTCTCGCCCACGAGTCTCGCCCACGAGCAGACGGTTGGCTTGTGTCTGTGCTCAGCCGGGTAGGGCACAACATCGACGCTCAGAACACACCGGGCTGAGTGAAGGTGGCGTGACTTTAACAATGTTTAACCCTGAGCATGGATCTCCATCTTCCAGCTGAGCAACTGCATAGATTCTGAGTATTTAAGTCTCTTGCCCTGCCCGGATGGCTCAGTAGGTTGGAGCATCATCCCATACACCAAAAGGTTGCAGGTTCGATCCCCAACTGGGGTGCATACAGGAGACAACTGATCTATGTTTCTCTCTCTCTCCCTCTCTTGTCGATGGCCTTCTCTCTCTCTCTTTCTCTGCCTCCCTCCCTCCCCTTCCTCTCTCTCTAAAAACCAATAAAAAATATCCTCGGCTGAGGATTAAAAAAATGAAAAATAAATAAAAGTTTCTTCTTGCTTGAAAATAAAAGGCATTACTTACCTGGTGGGGTAGGTGTCCCCTGAGATGTGCCTGCAACCCCCGTCGGTGTGGTGCCTGGGCTACCGGGAGCCGTCGTCATTTTGTTTGGCCCCTCAGGAGAGCTCCCTGGGGGACACTGAGTCCCAGGGCCCGGGGTCAGTGGTCGAGTGCTTGAGGTGGTCAAGGAAGGACCAGCAGAAGTGAAACATGGGATGTTAACCACATGTGCAGGTTGAGTGGTCACCTGAAGTCCTTTCTCCGTGGTCATGATGTTCGTAGTAACACTACTTGGGATCCCAGCTTGAGCTGTAGTTTTCATTTCTTTCGGGATGCTTGTGGGTTCTGTCTTGGGCTTCATCGTCGGGGCAGCCGTTGGGACAAGTGTAGTCTGGCCTGAACCCACGGGGGTGGTAGTGCCGCCTGAGTCTGCTTTCGTATCTCCGCCAGTGGATGCTGTCGTTGTGCTTTGCGTGGCTGGGGCTGGAGCCACCCCTGAGCCAGTGGGTGATGTGCTCTGATCCGGTGCTTTGGCTGTGCTTTGTGTGACTGTGGTTGGAACCGGGTTTGTCTTGTCTGTGGCTGTAGATGTGGCTGTGGTCGCGGCGCCTGTTCACAAAGACAGCACAGAACGAGTTAGGGTGTTAGCTGGCAGTGTTCTCTGCCCCTTTCCCCAGCTTCCCCAGGACCCAGGGGCCTTGCTCTGTCTCTGCCATCCACCTCCCTGAAGGCCTGGCCCTGGACGTGCCCAGATTTTTCTGAGGTTCAAGAAGCCTCTCACGGGGAGACAGAGAGTGAAGCAAACTCAAGGGAAACTCTGCCGAATGAAAGGCGGGGCCAGCTAGTCCTGCTGCATGTGGAACCCACCGTGGACTTCCTGCCCTCCCCATCGGCCCCATGCACGTGCCCTTGAAGTTTTCAATCCGCCCCCACAGACCCAGGCCGAGGGGTCACTGGGCCTCCTTCCCCAGCTCCCAGGCACATGACCCTGAGGAGACCCAACAGACTCCTGCTTGTTGAAAGGTCCTGTTCTAAGCAGGAGAGAGACATGCCTGTTCTCAGGGCCGTGCAATCTGGGGGGAGAAACTGACAATCAAGCTAACATGACAAATGACTACTGAAGAGTAACAATGAGACCACGAAGGAGGGACAGTGCAGTGTGTGTGGACTACTTAGCGCGGTAGCTTAACCTTGTCAGGGGATCGGGGAATGAAGATCCTCTACTTGTTTGTTTAACAAATTATTTATTGAGGGAGCCCTTCAATGACGGGTTCTCTGTTGGGCCCTGGGATGCAACGATGAATAAAACATAATCCATAGCCTCAGGAAGCTTCCATCCCAGTGAATAAGGCAGCAATTAAACAAGTAGACAGAACTTCGGAATCTCGGATTCTTGTGGCACGAACAAGGAAATGATACAGAGAACACGGCGGAGCTGTTTAGACAGAGCGCTAAGGAAAGGAGCTCAGAGGTGACTGTTACGCTGAGACTCAAAGGATAACAAGGAGAAGGCTGTGTGGGGAAATGGGAGGAAAGTATACCCAGTGGCAGTCATTGGATTGAAGGCCCACCTTGACTACATCTGCAAAGGCTATTTCCAAATAAGGTCACATTCCCAGGTACCAGGTATTGGGGATTAGGACTCAAACACAATTGAACCTTCTGATCTGCTCCCCCAACCCCACTTATTCCACTATAAAAACCAGGGTTCTTAGAAGTCAACTCTGCTTTAAGCCGAAAATGAATTTATTAAAAAGATAATGAGTTAGTTAACGAAATCACTTGAGATGAGGCTTAAGTCAGAAACTGCACCCAGAACTCTTCTCCTGAACGTGGCTGGTGAGGACACCACTTCCACCAGCACTGAGCATGGCTGGCTTCAGTTTGCACCCCTGACACCATTGGTGCTAGGTACCGACGAGAGAGCTCAGTCTTCAGGGATGCCATCAGTGAGAGCTTCCTCATTTTCTGTTATGCCTGTGTGTTAAGATACTGGGAGGCACCACAGGGGGCCCCTGGGCTCCATCCACATTCCCCACTGCTACATTATGTCACCACATGTAGGATTCATAGTAAGATGAATACACCTTGTAAGGTTTAAGGCTCCTATTTTGCCCTGAATGAATTCCTGGGTGATGCCGTGTGCTCTGTGGAATACCATCATGGTGACTAAGGCACTCTATACGTCCATGCCTCGTGTTGCTGACAGAACATGGCATCTGGGAAAACATACTCAGATTGAGACGCGTCTGTTTTAGCTGCCTCCCTACACCACGGCCACTTGTTCATGAGCCCACAGAGCAATCATTATTAGGTGGAGGCAGAAAGAAACTTACTGAGGGGCACAATGGGTCATCTTGTTCACCTGATTATCAAAAGTGAGAAAAAAATCCTCCAGTTCTATCCCAAGAAGTCCACCCATATGACTCTTCCGTAAAACTCCTTGCACCGATCCTCCATTCACTATCCTAAGTTCCTAAACACCTATCAAAAAATCATTAGTTATTACCTATAAATTTGGTCAGATCCTCACCTCAGTGTAGCTTACCTTCAATTAAAAAAAAACACACCATGAAATATACTATTCAAAGTCCTGCCCATTGGAAGAACTTTTTACACTATCCTTCAGGGTCTCCCCTCAATTGGGCCTTTATCCCACAGCTGTCCACTCTTGCCAGGTCCTAGCATATTACATACATCAACAAAACTTTCCCTTTCTCAGACAACTGATCACGGGGAACTACTTTTCTTTGAGACTTTCAGGTATGAGTTGAGGGAAGGTGGCAGTGTGGCAGGAACAGACAGGCTGAGGGTGTGGCCACCTTGTAATTTGCACATATCTGTTTTAGGACCGGCTCAGGTCTGGTCCTTTATAGACTCTTCAACTTGATCATGGAAAGCTGCAAAATAAACCCAAAGAAAAATAGTAGGAATGAAATAATAAAGGGAAAATCAGAAATCAATGAAATAGAAACCAAAAGACAATAATAGCAAATATCAACAAAGCCAAAAATAGATATTTTAATTAACTAATAAAATAGTAAAGACTTTGGTGACGTTGATCAAAAGGAAAATAACCCAGAAGGCATAAATACAAAATATGAACTATAATAACAGTTATTTATAGTATTGGCCATTATGAGCAAATGCTGATAAATTTGAAGCAGATGAGATGGACAAGTTCCTAAGAAAAATACAACTTACCAGAGTAACTCAAGAAGAAATAGAAATCATAATTTGTCCTATATTCACAAAGAAATTAAATTGGTAGTTAAAATTCTCTCACAAAGAAACTCCAAGCCTCAATGCAAGGGTCAAATATTCTAACCTTACAAGAAATTTCTATAGCAGAGTTTGTTTTGCCTTAATATGTGTGTCTGTAAAAAGAATTCATTCATATGCAGTTGTCAATCAACAAAACATTAACAGTACAAACCAAGAAAAGAGACACATTTGGCTTCACCAGAATTAGTAACCCATGTTCATCAAAAGAAACCATAGGACTTCCAGTTTCAGCTAATAATGATAGCTGGGGAAAAACAAACAAACAAACAAACAAACAAAACACACAAAAATAACATCGCTCCTACCCTTACAACAAGAAAAAAGCTGGAGAAACAGACAACTAACAACTCTTCTTGAACCTGCGGGAGAACTGAGGTCATGAGCAAACAGCTACCCTGAAAGCTGAACGTTGTGGACAGGCAGCTGCGGGGAGAAACTGGACCTGAGCATTCACTACCCAGGACAAAGTTAGGCAAGAAGACCAAGCCTTTTTAAGGAATTGGTCAAGGCCGCATGTGAGCTAGTGTGAAGCCCTGGGAGCTGCAGACATTGAAAGGTTCAAACCCTTTTTAGGTTTCCCCCCAGGAACCCTGCAGGCTCATCAGGAAGACTGGGAAGAACCTTGAGAAAGTTCCCCTGAGGGGCTGGCTAGAGCAGGTCAATAGGAGCCACTGCTGAAACTCCATGTAGGCCGATATCTCCTCTGAGGGGAAAAACCCTTACTTTTCAGTGGAAGTCAACAAAATTCACAGCCTGAGGGCACTGGTGGGAGGAAACCGACAGCCACCAATGAAACGCTGCCCAAATTCATGTTCCCTATTTCTGCTAGGAAATCAAAGAATTAAACTGCAGGAGAAAGGCAGAGAAGTATAACCTGGAGGCAGTGGTGGAAACCCGTTGCAGCTGGGAAAGGGAAGGGGGTGTGACCAGATGCAAACAGCCATCATCCCCTCATCCAGGCTGGCCAGGCACCCCAGTGGGG
>NW_005871094.1:5353541-5357047 GCF_000147115.1 Myotis lucifugus | reverse complement strand
GGGGCTGGCTAGAGCAGGTCAATAGGAGCCACTGCTGAAACTCCATGTAGGCCCGATATCCCCTCTGAGAGGAAAAAGCCTTACTTTTCAGTGGGAGTCAACAAAATTCACAGCCTGAGGGCACTGGTGGAAGGAAACCGACAGCCACCAATGAAACGCTGCCCAATTTCATGTTCCCTATTTCTGCTAGAAAATCAAAGAATTAAACTGCAGGAGAAAGGCAGAGAAGTATAGCCGGGAGGCAGTGGTGGAAACCTGTTGCAGCTGGGAAAGGGAACAGGAAAATAAAAGCGCTCTCTACCCCTGGAGAGGGCAGGAGTGCGTGCTAAGTCCAGCTTCACTTCTAGAAAAGGCAAGAAGGCCACACCCTCGAGCCCCAGGTTCCAGGGCCTGTGTAAGACTGACGTTACTCAGAGCATCAGAAAATGCCCTTCTTCCCCACCATTAACGCAAATGCTAGCAAGTGTGCAGTGAAAAGTGGAGCCGAGAGGGAGCTGGGAGAGACTCTCCCAGGAGCAAGAGAAAGGGAGACCTACAGCCAAGCAGGGAAACGAACCGGTACTATTCACAGGACTTGCAGCCTCTGCTGCAACAAGTCTTAAACCCACCCAACTTCTTACCTAGAGGAGCGCAAACTCGCACACTGAAGACATAGCAGAAGAAAAGCCATGTGCGAGGCACCGATAATCTCTCTGTCTCCATGGCTTTGCCTATGCCAGTCATTTCACACAGATGGAATCACACAGGGAGTACGACTCATTTAATGACTAGCTTCTTTCCCTTGGTATAACGTTTGTTTTTGGTTTATCCATGAGCATGTCAGTTCTTTATTCCTTTTCATTGCTGAATGCTATTCCATTGTATGGATATACCACGTTTGTTTATCCATTCATCAGCTGATGAACATCTGGGTTGTTTCAACTTTTCGGCTATTATGAATAATGCTGCTACACATTTGTGCACAAGTTTATGTGTGGACATATGTTTTCATTTCTCTTGGGTGTATACCCAGCAGTGGAATTTCTGGGTTACTTAAGATAAGTCTATATTTAGCATTTTGAGGAATTGCCAAACTGTTTTCCAAAGTGGCCGCACCATATTTATTACGTACCCACCAGCAATATATATGAGGGGTCCAATTTCTCCACATCCCCCCAACAATTGTTGTCATCTGTCTTTTTTGTTATAGCCATTTTAATGGACTATAATGTATTGCCCATTGTGGTTTTAATTTGATCTTCCCTAATGACCCACTAAAATCCAGCAAGATATAAAAAGGCTAATACATCATGATCAAAGGAGGTTCATCTCATGGCTAGTTCAGTATTTAAAAACCAATCAATGCAATTCATCATACTGACAATAAAATAAGAAAAATCATATCATCTTATTATATTCATAAAATTCCTGACAAAATTCATCATTCATGGATAATAAAAAAACCTCAGCAAACCAGGAATAGAAGGAAACTTTCCTAATCTGATAAATGATATCTCCAAGTAACCCTTCAGCCAACATCATAATTAATGTGGAGGGACTGAATGCTTTGCCCTTAAATTTGGGAACAAGGCAAGTCTGTACTCTCTCATCACTCCTTTGAGCATTGTAAGAGAAGTCCTACCTAGCTCAATAAGAGAAAACTCACCTCTTAAAACTCAACAACAGCCTGGCCGGTGTGGCTCAGTGGTTGAGCATCCAACTAGGAACCAAGAGGTCATGGTTAGATTACCAGTCAGGGCAGATGCTGGGTTGCAGGCTCAAACCCCAGTAGGGGGCCTGCAGGAGGCAGCTGATCAATGTGTTTCTCTCTCATTGATGTTTCTATCTCTCTATCTCTGTCCCTTCCCTTCTTCTCTCTCTAAAACAAAACAAAACAAAAAAAATGCCACACATTAAAAAAACACACACAACACTCAACAATAAAAAGATAACTCAATTTTTGTTGTTGTTAATCCTCACCTGAGGATATTTTTCCCATTGATTTCTTTCCATTGCAGGGGCCAGGGAATGAACCTACAACACAGGTACGTGCCCTTGACCAGAATCAACACTGACTCTTCAGTATATGGACTGACGCTCTACCACTGAGCCACACCAGTCAGGGCAATAACCCAATTCTTTAAGAGGGCAAAAAATCTACAAGGAAAAGAAATCACCAAAGATATACAGCCCTGGCAGGTGTGGCTCAGTTGGTGGAGCGTGGTCCCATGCACCGAGAGGTCACTGGCTTGATTGCCAGTCAGGGCACATGGCCAGGTGGTGGGCTCTGTCCTGCAGTGGGCCTGTGGGAGGCAGCGGATCAATTTCATTGATGTTTCTCTCCCTTTTCCTTCCTCTCTCTCTCTAAGTATCAGTTTTTTTTAAAAAAAGAAAAAAGATATACAGATGACAAACATGAAAAAATGTTCAACATCATTAGTCATTAGGTAAATACAAATTAAGCTATGATGCAATACCATTACACACCTATTAGAACAGCTAAAACCCAACTGACCATACCAAATATTCAACAGGATCTCTCAGGCATTGCCAGTGGGAATGCAAAATAGTATTGTCACTCTGCAAAAACAGCTTAGCAGTCTATTTTAAAGTTAAGCATGTACCAGTAATTATCATATGACCCAGCAATTCCAGTCTTATTTATTTACACCCAAAACTGGAAACAACCAAGATGTCCTTCAAGTGAATGAATAAACAAATCGTCATATACCCATACAATGCCTCCTTAGGAATAAAAAGCAATGAATGTAACATGGGTGAATCTTAAAAAGACATTTTAAATGAAAGAAGTCAAGGCTACATGTTTTATTCCATTTTTATGATATTATGGGAAAGGCAAAACTGTAGGGATAGAAAACAGATCAGTGGTTACCAGGGGTTGAGGGAGGGTGAGGGATTAATTTTAGAACAATGGAACTGTTATATATGGTATTGGGGTGATGGATACAAGAGTCTGCATTTGCCAAAACCCATAAAACAGTACACCTTAAAGAATTAACTCTAGTTAGTGCAAATTTAGAGGGGGGAAACCCTGGGATGTTCAGGAAATCCCAGGATGTAATCCCTGGAAGACACATCATCTTAACCAAATGATCAAGGATTTAATGGAGGCTATGAAAATAAATTTTAGTTAGGTTACAAATGCATGTGACAGAACCTCGCTGGAGAGATGGGAAAGTTGACCAAAGCAACTGGAAATGGTATTCTGAATGGGTACCGTAAAGCTAAGACAAGGACTACATAAAAACAGTGCACTCTACGTGGTAAATTTGTTTCTTACAAGGGTGTGGATTATCAACTTTAAATCTACTTTATGTGTATACCAGGGCTGGTCAAATCAGTAAATAAATGATAAATAACATGAGCCAGATTCTTCACTGTCAGAGGAGAAGCTACAAATCAACCGGCGGGTGGGGAGGAAGCTGAATGAACCCTGAGAAGATACGATGTTAGAGGCAGAGAAGTCAGTACAAACTCATGTTCCTATATAAGTACACATACATACA
>NW_005871094.1:5351490-5353434 GCF_000147115.1 Myotis lucifugus | reverse complement strand
AATGGCCAAACTCAGAACAATTGAAGTAAAAAAAAAAAAAATATATATTACATTGGAAGCAAAAGAATAAGATAATTATCTATGAATCCATGCTGATAAATGATTGGATAAAAGAAATGGGACAGAAGAAGCAAATCATCATTACAGAAAAATTCCAAAACCCGTCGATACTCTTCCCTCCTGCAAGAGAAACGCTCTCCCCCACCTCCATCTGGATGTGGCCAGTCTTAGACTCTTCTAAAGAAGGACAGAAAGGGAAAACTAGTGACATTTTAGTGGAGAAACCTGGAAGACACATCATCTTAACCGAATGATCAAGGCTATCATCACCAATGGTTAAGTCATGACTAGCCATAAGTCATCAGGTCCCCTGATAAGGTCTTATTTCTGAAAAGACATAACCTCAATCTAACCATGAAAGAACATCAGACACGCCCAAATTAAAAGGCATTCCACAAAATATCCAATCAGTACTCTTCAAAACTACTACGGTTTGGAACAATTAAGGACAGACGAAGAAACTGCCACACATTAAAAGAAAGACATGATTAAATGCAATGTCATATCCTGGAACAAAGGAGACCATTAGTGAAAATACTGGTAAAATATGAATGCTCTGTAGTTTATTTAGTTAAAAGTATTGTACCAGTGTTAATTTTTTAGTTTTGATAAACGTACAGTGGTTATGTAAGATGTTAACATTAGGAGAAGCTGAAGGAAAGGTATATGAACTCTGGATCATCACTTCAATTTTTCTGTAAATCTACAATTATTTAAAAACACAGGGCAGGAAAAAAAGAGACCAAAAGGGAAATAAAAAGAAATCGGGAGAAAATAGTTGCAACATCTGTAGTCATAAAAGATTAGTATCTAAAAAATATTTTTAAAAAAACTTCTATATGTAAGAAAAAAACCCAATAGGAAAATAGACAAAAGAATCAAACAGGTATTTCACAGAAAAAAAGCAGAACTGATAGCCTATAAACATGTGGAAATGTTACTAATTCAGGAAATGCCAAATCAAATAAGAATTATCACTTCATACACACCAGACTGTCAAGTGGTAGCAAAAGTAGAGTGGTGTGAATTGGTACAAGCATGTTGAAAATAATATGACATTACCCAGTAAAGTGTAACACGCCCATAACTTTCAATCTAGTTTTCATTTGTACCACTAGGCACTTACCCTGGGAAAATGCCTACATGTATACATCAGGATGTGTTCATAAGAATGCCCCTAACAGGATTTTTGTATTGGCTCCATATAGGTAACAAGCAAATGTTTATTAACAGTAACATGGATTAAAAAGTTATGATATATTCATATAATGGAATATACTAAACAACACTGAACAAAATCAGTGAATGTATATTGTATTATATTTTTATTATATAATACATATATTATCATGAGTAAATCTAAAAATAATACTGACCGGTAAAAGCAAGAACAAGAATACTTATATGGTTACATTTATAGGGTTCAAAAATTGGCAAAACTACATACAATTTTTGAGATAGGAACAGAAAATATTACTAGAAGTTTACAGAATTTAATACTAAGTTTAGGATAACAGCTATTTCTGGGGAAAATAGGAAGATACAACAGGGCCTTCTGATTTATTGGTTTGATTGTTTTTGCAAAGAGGGAGACATCTGTGCTGACTGATGAAATCAGCAACACAGAAGTCCCTGGTGATCGGATCGCTTACACTTTCAATGGGATCAGTGCCGGGGGAGCCTGCCTGGAGCGGACACAGTGAGTGGGTGGTAGGGCAGTGGGCTCGTGTGTGGAGATCACTTATCAGAGGTTAGGCATGAAGAGGAGCAGAGAAACGTGGCAGTCCCTGGAGGAAGCTGGTCTAAAGCAAGCTTTGCTTTTTTGGAGGCAGGAGACACCAGAGCTGATAAAAATGCTCCTTTTGGATTGTCCCAGCTCTACTG
>NW_005871094.1:5328298-5351021 GCF_000147115.1 Myotis lucifugus | reverse complement strand
AAGTAAGCCGATGAGGAGAGTGGTTCTCCACTGGTAGCATCGGTCAGCTGGGGGCCTTGTTAAAGCACCAGCTGCCAACCCCAGCCCCAGAGGCCCCAGCCCCAGAGACCCCAGCCCCAGAGACCCCAGCCCCAGAGACCCCAGCCCCAGAGATCCCAGCCCCAGAGACCCCAGCCCCAGAGACCCCAGCCCCAGAGTTCCCGATTCAGCAGATCTGGGATAGAGCACAAGAACTTGCATAGCAAGTTCCCAAGTGGTTCTGATGCTAATGGGCAGAGGACCACGCTTTGAGGATCACTGTGCTAGAGAAAAAAAGCATGACTGCCTCGTACTATTGGTGCCAAATTGAGGCACAGGATCGTGAATTTAAAATGAATCCAGCCCTAGCTGGTTTGGCTCAGTGGATAGAGCGTCGGCCTGCGGACTAAAAGGTCCCAGGTTCGATTCCGGTCAAGGGCACATGCCTGGGTTGCTGGCTCAGTCCCCAGTGAGAGGCGTGCAGGGGGCAGCCAATCAATGATTCTCTCTCATCATTGGTATTTCTATCTCTCTCTCCCTCTCCCTTCCTCTCTGAAATCAATAAAAATATATTTTTTAAAAAAAGAAAGACGGGTGGATAGGCAATGAGAATGAAATGCTCACGTTTCAGAGGTGGGCAGCTGGTGTTGGTGATAGCATTCGGGGTGTGAAACGGAAGGGCATTGTGTATGCAGGTGACTGCTGAGGTCCCTGTTCCCCAACTGAGATGGAGAGGAGGGAGGGCGTCTTCAGGGAGGGAGGGGGAGCGCCGGGCAGGGGGTAAGGCGTCTGCAGGGCAGAGATGACACGGAAGCTGTCGTGAAGGCTGTGTTGAAATGAATGCGGTGCACGGGGCAGCACCGGGGACGTGACTGTTGGTCCACATGCTTATCTCGTGTGGGGAGTGGATGCGAGTGGGAGGAGACGCCGACCCAGTCTTCTCTCCCTGGGGAGAGGAGAATGCTGCTCCTGAGGGCTGGTTTCCTCCTGCTCCTGGCTACTGACAGACCTGGGACCGACTCTCCACTATTAATAGCGGGAAAGGAAGCTCCAAAGAATGCCCCAGGAAGAGGGTGTGTGGAAGGAGGGCAGGAAGGCAGAGCTGGGAGGCTCTGGCCTGGACACCGGCGTCCACCTCTCCTTCCTTTGTTACCCCAGCTCACCTCCCCCAGCGGCTGCTGTCTCCAGGGAAATAAAACCAGAGAGCTCCCAGGGGGCCCCGTGAAAGGGCAGAGACCAGGCAGGATAAGCTGAGGTCTCGTGTGACAGCGGAAAGCGCTCGGGCTGGGAAATCAGAGACCTGCACCTTCTCGTCCTGGTTCTGCCTCTGGTGCCCGGGGCCTTGGGCGAGGTCTTGGCCTCTGAGAAAGAAACACATCTGTGAAATGGGCCAGATGCTTTCTGCAGGCCCTGAGGATGTGTGGGCGCTTCCCCACGCCGGACGCGGTGCACGTTCACGAGTCTGCTTTCGCTGTGACCAAGAGCCATCCTAACCAGCCACTTCCGAGGCCTGGCTGTCCCTTCCCGAGAACTGCCTGACCTGCTTTTCCAACACGTGACATCTGCTTTGTGAACCTCTCCCTCTTCCCCCTGCTCCCCGCCCCAGGCACTGCCAGTGAAGGGGAGGGGGTGGCGATGCTGCCTCAGTTCAATCTGCTTGAAGCCTCAGCCCCTCCCAGCTCTCTAGTACACCCTCGCGCCCCTGCCCCCAGACCCCAACTCCTTTATTGCCAGGTTTCTAGGTAGCAGCTGGAAATTACAGTGGGGTTGGTGGGATAGGGGCTTTGAAAGGATGCAGGCCCCAAACTCCTGGGTCAGTAAGGGACCTGGGCTACCCTAGGAGCCCACTGGTGGCCTGGCCAGGACCCCCCACCACACCCCAGCACCATATGTCAGATGTCCTCTCTTTACACTGCGTTCAGTGCCCTTCACTCTCCCTCCTTCCCTTGTTTTGAAAGAAGTGATCCAACCCCCCTCCCAGGTGATGTCCCCACCTCTGTGTTTCCGGGGTTTTATAAAATAAAGCAATGCCTCGATTCCAGCGGCTTTACAGTCCCACCTCAGCAGAGCTGGTCATCCTCTTGCTGAGCTGCCTCCCACCAAGACACCCTTCTCCATCCCTTCTCTGCCCTGTGTGGGGCCTGTCCTTGGTGTCTGCCCTGGGGTTCTGCCCTGGGTATCTCATTAGCCTGTACCCACCCTTTATAAACACTCCTCCTCTGTGGCATTAAGAAGGCTGATCCCACTACTCCCACCCCATACACACACAGGTCCTAACCAGGTTGGTGGGGGCGGGGAGGGGGAGGGAGCCTGGCCTGGGTGGACAGCACCAGGAAGGGGCTTATGGGCAAAGGTCAGGGCTCTGGACCAGGAGCTGGGGGACATCAGCCAGCTGTGGTCATCAGCCAGCTGTGGTCATCAGCCAACTGTGGTCATCAGCCAGCAGTGGTGATCTCCCAGCTCTGCCCAGACCCTCTCTGTACAGATGGGGTCCTGTATCAGTTTCCTGTGGCTGCCATTCAAATTCCCACAAACTGGGTGACTTAAAGCAACAGAAATTCATTCTCAGAGTTCTGGAGGCCAGAAGTCTGAAATCAGTGAGTGACAGGTCTGCCTCCCCCGGAGCCTCCATGGGGGAACCTTCCTTGCCTCTTACGGTAACTGCTGGCATTCCTTGGCTTGCAGCATCATTCCAATCTGTCGCCATGATCACGTTGCCGCCTCTTCCTCTCTGTCTCTTATAAGGAAACGTGTCAACAAGCACCCAGGCAACCCAGGTGACCTCATCCCAAGGTCCTTAGCTTAAGTACATCTGCGAAGACCCTTTGTCCACATAAGGTGACAACCACAGGCTTCGGGTTGACATGTATATGGGAGAGGGGGACATTTTTCATCCTGGCACAGGTCCCCATCTGAAAAATAAGGGTAATGACCTCTGTGGCTCCTCTCTATACCCCTCCAAACAGCCCCTTGCTTGGGCCAAGGACCCCAAAGATGCACCTGGTCAACTTCCCTGGCATACGAGGTGCTATGGTCTGGATGTTTGGTGTCCCCCGAAATTCATACGTTGAAGCCCTACCCGGCAATGTGATGCTACTAGGACGTGGGGCCTTTGGGAAGTTCACATGGGGTCATGAGAGCAGACACCCCCACCCCCCCACCCCCAAGCCCAAGGTTAGTGTCTCAGACTAGAGGAAGGGCCCCAGAGCTTCCTGTCTCTGCCATGTCAGGACACGGGAGGGCGGCGGTCTACAAGCCAGCGGGGGTCTCCGGGACCTGCCACGCTGCCACTCTGCGTTGGAATTGCCAGCCCCTGGAACTGCCTATTGTTTAGGCTACCCAGGCTATGGGTTTTGCAGCCGCCCAAGCTGACCAGGGACAGGGGCTGGGGTGGAGGTTAATAATGAGAATAAAAATAGCAGGAAGGTCGGCTCCCATGTCTGGGGAAGGTCAGGGTCCCAACCTGCCTTCATCACTGCCAGGCAGACCGAGTCAACGTGGCCACAGGTTCTGGTCCCCTCCCCAGAGCCCTGTCCCTTCCCCCGTTCTCTTGGGGCCTCTGGACAGCAGGACAGCACCCTAGGGGGTATCAGGCCTGGCTCCTCAGCACCGCCTCTCCCCGCCCCTCTCCCCTCCGGGCCCAGAGCTGCCCCATCAGGGGAGATAATTCCGGGCATTCTTCAAATCTGGAATTGTTCAGCCCTTATCAGCTTGTTCCAGCTGGACTGCCCGACACTTACTCCCAGGGTGGGTCCTCGTCTGGCAGTTTCCCTGGGCAGGAGAGGGCAGCCCCTGTCCGGCATGCCGTCTCCCAGCAATGGGGACCCCCTTCCCTGCGGGCGAGGGCTCCAAGGCCAGGGACCTCACCCCACCTCTTCCGCCCCAAGCCAGCAAATCATCCTGCTTCCCCGTCCGCTACACCTGGCGGTGTGGCCCAGAGCCTGAGGCTGTGGTTCTCAACCTTCTGGCCCTTTAAATACAGTTCATGTTGTGACCCAACCATAAAATTATTTTCGTTGCTACTTCATAACTGTAATGTTGCTACTGTTAGGAATCGTCATGTAAATATCTGATATGCAGGATGGTCTCAGGCGACCCCTGTGAAAGGGTCGTTCGACCGCCAAAGGGGTCGCGACCCACAGGTTGAGAACCGCTGGCCTAAGGGCATCCACTCCAATCTGCACACACCCCTGCCCAGTCCCACTGTGTGCCCCCTCCTCTCTCCCCACCTGCACCCCCCAGAAACAGAGGCTAAGAGCACACTTCGAGCCAGACCATCTGGGTTCAGGTCCCTGTTCTACCACACACAGGCCGTGTGCCAGGCAAGTGTCTTAACTCTGCTCCTCAGTTTCCCTGTCACCAGGGAGGAGGGTAAGAACAGTGGCTGAGTCAGACCTTTACGTGCTGACAGCAGTGCCTGCACACAGAAAGTGCAGTGATGCTACCCCAGGCCCCCAGAGTCACGCCCCCCACACCTCCTGTCACAGGCCTGCTGCTCCTCCTCCCGGGGTGCTCACGCCTGCACAGGCCGTGACTCGACACAGGCTTCCTCACCCATCGGGGCTCTTCCAGGGTTCCCCAGTGAGGCACGGACACTTAGGGGAGAGGGGAGGGGGCGATGAAGCACCAGGGTGGCCATGGCCCAGCGAATTCCCGGACAAGGGGGTGAGCAGGGAGGGGCCTGGATCCAGGAAGAGCTTCCTCACCTCCTCAGAGAAGCCTGGGGATCAGAGCAAGGCGAGGAGGGAGGGCTTCCCTGCCAGCCGCCTGAGCTTGCCCTGACATGGACCCTAGACCTCAGTCTCGGGGAAAGGCTCCGAGGCCTGGCCTCCTTTCTGGGGGCTATTTAAGGACCTGCGCCTGGTGTCAGGGGCCCCGCGGGGAGGGGTATGCTGGGCGTGCCCGTGGCCTGCTCGGATCTGGGTTTCCTCCCCCGAGAAGCCAGCTACAGCCTGGGCCTCCTTCCCAGCCCACCCTGGGCGGTGGGGATGCAGAGGAAAGTCTGATAAGTCTGGCTCTTAAGAGGGCGGGGAGCTCATGGATTAAAATGTACTAGCCATCCACGGAGGGCCGGCTTTTATGTGGACTCTCAATGGTGAAAACCCCCAAAAGTTTCCACTATTCAGAAACCGAAGTGCATGCCCTGGCCGGGTAGCTCAGTTGGTTGGAGCACCGTGCCGGCCGATTCGCCGGGGTTGCTGGTTTGACCCCCAGTCAGGGCACGTATGGGAATCAACTGGTAAAGACATGGATGGGTGGGACAACAAATCCATGTTTCTCGCTCTCTCAAATCAATCAACACCTAGAAGCTAAAACAGACGCACGGAAGTGCAGAAAGGTGAACTGACCTGTTCAGTCCCACAGCACGTGGGAACTCAGGGAACTTGGGGCGCGGCGGGACTGAGGGGCAGCTTTCTCTCTGAGCACCTGGGGCCCTGAGGAGGACCAGCTAGGAGTGGGGGGCTGGTTTTCGGCCTGGGACTACTACTCGGGCAAGCCACTTTCGTTTCGTGGGCCTTGCCTCCCATTTGTAGATAATGGCATTGGGACACAGTAATGTCTCACAGGGTCTGCCAAGCTTTTTCTGTAAAGGGCCAGAGAGTAAATATTGTAGACCTTGCGGGCCATACAGTCTCTGTTGCAACTACTCAACTTCACTGTACCCCAAAGCAGCCACAGGCAGCATGCACATACATGAGCACGGCTGCGTTCCCATGCATTTTACTTACAAACACAGGTGGCTGAGCCCCAGTTTGTGCACCCCTGAGGCACACGATCCCTCCTGTCGGGGGCTGGGAGCCGAGGCTTTTACCCCGCTGTGGACCCAATCCTGTGGTCCCTGAAGAACCCAAAGCCACCTGCACTAGCCCCCTATTAGAAACTGAAAGAAGTATTTGCAAATCCCATCGCAGACAAAGGGAAACACCTACATTGTCAACTCTTCACACACAAACAAGTTCGAATTTTAAAATCTCAGAGCACCACATTCCAATAACTCACCCCTCAGGGAGGTGAGCATAGGTGCCGGCTTCCCCTCCTTGTGTGGCTGTGACCACTTACCAGCAATGGCACTCCTGGAGGAAGATCTGTGGCCACTCCCTGAGGATCGCTGGCACCTGCACAGCACCCCATCCCCAGGGGACACTAAGTGTGTCCCCAGAGGAGGTAGAGTGCCCTTCAGCTCGCCTGGTGCTGCCCTCTCTCTGACCCTCCCTGGGATGGCCAACGACACACAGCCTGGTCGGGACAAGGCTGGGGTAGACAGCTGGTGCACCTAACTAGGCTCCTTGTCTGTCCTCCTCTGGGGCTGGCAGCCCGTGGTCCAGGGCCTCTCTCCTTGGCTTCACCAAGAAGGAAACCCAGGCCTGGGCCGCCCACCTGCTCAGTGGCTCTGCCCTGGGTTCCCAGTAGCGCCTGCTGTGTTCAGAGAACATCCCCTTCCTCATTCACTTCACAGAGTGTTTTTATCCAAGAGTCACATTCAGAGAATTACACGCCACAGGAACACACGTCACCAGCACCCAGATCCCAGAATGGGACACGGAATCTCAGAGGCCCATCCTGTGTCCCCTGAAGCCACGCTCCACCCCCAGGGCGACCTCTCTTCTATCTTAAACACCTCGGGTTGGTTTGCCTGCTTTTGAATGTACAGCAGTGGTATCGCACAGCCCTGACTCTTGGGTCTGGCTGCATTCCTGGGCATCTTATTTGTGCGACACACCCTCCAGGAGAGCCACTGCGTCCTTCCCGAGCTGTACGCTGTTCATTCTCACCGTGTGGCTTCCCGTGCGTGGCCACTGGGGCAGGGCTGCCACTAACTCCCACTAACGCCGCAGCTCATGCCCCCGGGGGACAGATGTCTGCACTTCAAGAGGCTGAGCTGCTGGTCCCACAGGGCATGGGCAGGAGCTGAGCCAGGCGGGCAGGCTGGCTCCAGGCCTGAGCTCCTCCCTCGCTCCCAGATGCCACCCCCACGTAGAATCTCAGGCCACTCCACTCAGCTCTGTCATTGCAGACACCACCACCACCCATTGCCCCCCAAGCGAGCCAGTTATCATCAAACGTGGGCTTTAGTGCAGGGGCCAGGAGAGCTGGAGTGGTGGGTGCAGCGAGGGAGCTGGGAGGTCTGGTTTTGCTCTCGACTCCCTCCCTGGCAGGCCAGCTCAGAGGCCTTCCTTCCACAGGATTCAGAGGGGTGGCTTCAGTGACCTACTGACAATCAAAGGCCAGAGCTGGCTGCACACCCCACCCCACACCACCCCATTAGAAGCTCTCCAGGTGAGGGTCAGAGGGCAGAGCCCCGCCCCCAAGCCGGAACAGGAAAGAGCTCCTGAGCAGGAAGCTTCTAAACACATTCTTGGGATTACTCATTATTTTAAGTCTGTGGCTGAAGGCAGAGAGGTAAGAAAAGAGCTTGGAATCCAATCAACTGTCCACCCACGGGTGCGGCCCTGCCCTGCCTGTGGTGGAGCCCCCGCCACCCTCTGGTTCCTCTCCCACCCACGTGGAGGGCCCTCCTGGGCCTGCCTCTGCCACCGGTAGCCACTGTCCTAACAGGAGGGTGTGCAGGTGCTGACCCCTGGAGGCTGGGACAGGTGTGTCAGGCTTCATGTACCAGTAGAGCCAGCCAGCCTGCCCAGGGAAGGGGCCAGGCTGCTTTGGAGCTGGAGAGAGGACTGACCTCCTCCAAATAATACCCTTTCAAGGCCTCCTAATCCCCTGGCCGGCTGCAGGCCATGGGAATCCTGACTTGTCTGACTGGGCGGCCTGCCCAGGAGCTGCCAACCCCCCGGCCTGTGACGTCCGGCTGACTGAGCTGACCTCCCTGCCAGGAAGGGCCCCTGCACAAAGGTCAGTACCACTGGCCGGACCCAGAGGAGGCAGAGTGACCTTCAGCTCGCCTTTAAGATATTCCAATCAAGGACCACAGACGTGCTGCACATGCAGCCTCCACAGAGCGGGAGGGAGACGGGCCTGTGTGAGCTGGGCCCACGGGGGCCTCGGTCCTTGCCTGTCAACGGAGAGAGAAATAGCTGTCTTGGAACAAAATGAACTTTTAAAAACATGTATAAGCTTTGGGGGGAAATGTCAAAATACTCTGAATCCACAGAGCGGCAGGCCTGGCTGGATAGGAAGCATTTTCTTGTCGGTGCCTGGAGTTCTGGGGCCAGAGGGCAGGGCGCTGCCTGTAGGGTCTGACGCCGCCGCAGGGCACCGGTGTGCACATTTGCCTCCTCTCTTCATGTGATGGAATTTTCTACAAATCCATCAAAAACAGGGAATCATCATTACTCTTCAACTTATACAACTAGCACTTACAAAGGCCTTGTCATATCAGTCAGACACCAAGCCGAGAGCTTTACGTGTGATGCCGTCTGCATCTCCTACGCCTTCTGAGGGGGGGAGGAGGCCATCTGTGGAGGATAGTACTCTGCTGTCTCCCATAACGGCCATAGGGCTGGGCCACCATGGCACAGGGCGGGGCCACCATGGCACAGGGCGGGGCCACCATGGCACAGGGGTGAGCCACCTCAGCACAGGGCTCACACAACTTCTCATCTGGCACGGGATGGCCCCAGGCGCACCTGCTGCGTTGAGTCCTCGGGCGCACACGTAATTCCACAGCCAAGTGCGCGCATTTGGCACCTGACTCTTCCCTCAGCAGTCAGTTCAAAAACAACCTTGGTAATTACTTTTCGGAGAGAGCACGTTGTCATTCCCACGCCACCTCCTGAAGCCATGAAAATAACCAGATGTGCAGGGTTTCTGAGCCACTCCTGGAAACCTCCGCCAGGGACCCGGCTCCAGTCCCGGTGAAAACAAACAAGGGCCAGGAGCCAGAGGGAAGTCCAGCATAGACGGGACAGTGGCCTCTGGGGCCAGTGAGAAGGTTCTGTGAAATGGGGCCTGTGACGTTCCCAGGCAGCCGGGTTTCCGCCCGGTGGAAGGTTAAGGCCGCAGGGAGCTCTCCAAATTCCCAACGCTTTCTCTGCCCTGGAGAGAGTGCACCCCTTCCAGGAATAACACCTGCATCCTCCTCTCTGCACAACAATCCACATCAGCACTGGGTCCCCTGGGCAGGTCTGCGGTGCTGGGCTCAGGCTCAGCTAGCAGGCTCCTCAGGCGCCCCCTTACTCGGCACAGCGGGTTCAATAAAGGCCAGGCTCTGCCTTTGGCCTGGAGGTAGGAAAAGCAGGCTACTCCCCACAGAGCACGGCATCTGGCTTTCTCTGGTGCTTGAAGGTGGGAGCCCTCAGCTTCCCCGGGGCAGTGAGTGGAGTCCGATAGGGGTATTGCCTAAGAAGAACAAACTTCTCCAAGGAACAGCCCTCCCCCCATCCCCACTACGGGCGGGGTGGAGGGGCAGATTAGTTAAAAGCCACAATCGTTCCTTTTAAACAAAGCCAAGTCGTCCCCCAGAGCCAGTCAAGGAAGCTCGGTTTCCTATGGCTCCACCTAAGGAAGGGAACCAAGGGTCCCAGAGCCAGCCCTGGTTGGAGCCAGGTGTCCAAACAGCTGAAAATGTCTCCCCCAAAGTCACCGAGGCTTAGCGACAGCAGAGAGGGAGACTGCGAGGTGAACACACGCA
This sequence comes from Myotis lucifugus, assembly GCF_000147115.1. Classification (NCBI taxonomy): domain Eukaryota; kingdom Metazoa; phylum Chordata; class Mammalia; order Chiroptera; family Vespertilionidae; genus Myotis; species Myotis lucifugus. Next base: position 5,341,414 of record NW_005871094.1, on the reverse strand, counting down.
CGTGCACACACGCTCACGCGGGGTGCTCTCACCGCTCTTTTCTTTTTCTTTTCTTTTTAATATATATTTTATTGATTTTTTACAGAGAGGAAGAGAGAGGGATAGAGAGTTAGAAACATCGATGAGAGAGACACATCGATCAGCTGCTTCCTGCACACCTCCTACTGGGGATGTGCCCGCAACCAAGGTACATGCACTTGACCGGAATCGAACCTGGGACCTTTCAGTCTGCAGGCCGATGCTCTATCCACAGAGCCAAACCGGGTAGGGCTCACCGCTCTTTTCAGAAGAAACTGGGAGCAGAGAGAAACGCTTCCCTGGGAAGGTTCTCGGGCCAGGCCAGGGGTCAGGTTTTCTGGGATCATGCATGACTGCTACTGAAGCTAGGCTGGGGTGTGGCAGGGGAGGCACCGCCTCTTGCCCCACGCCTCCCCCGCTCCCCATCCAACTTCTTTCTCCACTCTCCTCACTGCGTTTCCGGTCTTGCTCCCCTGCCGGGTGGGCGCAGAGCCCAGGCGTCCAGGCCAAGTTCCTTTGGCCCCCTCTGCGCACAGAGCACGAAGGCGCACCTAACGTGGAAGGGGCTAGGGAGCCTCAAGACATGACTTTGGGCCAATCAGCACCGTCCTCCGGCCTCACATGTCCCACCTGGAAAGCGGGTGCTCTGGAGGGTGGCACAACCCAGGGCCCGCGATTTCAGAGATGCTGAGCCCAGGGGCATGGCCTTTCTCATCTCCCCTCACACACTGGTCTTTGCTTTTACAGTGATGGCATCCCACCTGCAGCTGCAGCCAGAGAGGGGCTGGTGCTCACCCCTCAGGCTGGGGAAGCAGAGCAGAGAGGCAGGGAGCCATGCAGACATCACTTCCCTCTGCATCCTGCGTCATAACATCAGAACTGAAGGGACCTTGGACATCACTTACTCCCACCCTGACAAGGGCCAGATGGGCAGAGTACAGGGCACCTCGTCACACCTTCTTTGGCTTCTAGAACTCGTGGGCAGTGATAGTGATTTTCAACCCTTTCCATCTCATGGCGCACAGAAACTAATCACTAAATTCTGCAGCAAAAGACATATTTTGCCAATCTGACAAAAAAAAGGTATAATTTTGATTCATTCACACCAGATGGCTACTGTTGTGTTGGCCACTGTCCTTTTTTAAAATCTGACGATCTAAGGAAAAAGAGGTCAGTGCCCCTGACTAAAGAGTCAGGCACTGCATGTTTTAAAAGTTCTTGCGGGCTCTTTCCAGCCGGCACCGAGCCATGGGCATCTCTCAGAACAACTGGTACAAGCGCTTGCAAGACAGGGAGCAAGAGAAAGCCCCAGCACAAGAAGTGGAAACATGAGCTGGGACGTGCTGCTGCCAGCACTGAGATCAGCTCCCGCCGCACACACGGTCCACGTGCAGGAGGCAACAAGTGCAGGAGGTGGGCAACTCCTCCTGGGGCTCCGAGTGCTGTACACGCAAAACAGGGATTATTGATGTCTGTGTGCGCCCCACAGGAGCTGGTCCACAGCAAGCCCCCCGAAAAGAACTGCATCGTGTTCACTGACGGCACCCGGTACCCACAGTCGTGCGAGTCCCACTAGGCACCACCCCTCGGCCACGCTACTCCTGATGAGGAAGAGAATTTGACAGAAAATGATCAAAGAAAATTCAGAAGAAATCTGATGAAAGGAAAAAGAACGCCAAAATCAGCGGTCTTCTCGAGGGGCAGCTCCAGCAGGCGGGCTTCTTGCCTGCCTCGCTCCAGACCAGGCCAGCGTGGCCCAGCAGATGGCTGTGTGCTGGAGGGCCAGGGGCTGGAGCTCTAATTGCAGGAAATCAAGGCCCGGAAAGGCAAATACATCCTCTTCCCTCCTGTCTTAGCTCATGCAATAAAGGTGTTTATTCTAAATAAATAAACATATGTATATATACACAGATTCCTGCGGCACAGAGGTGACCATCCATCGCTGCAGTAGGACACATAGGCCCTTATGTTCCTGCTCCAGCTCCTGCTCCCCCTCCTGGCCACTGGATGGGGAGGCTGGTGGCGAGGAGAAAGGGCACCTCAGGACAACAGGGGACATGTACGCACGCCCTCCCTCACATTATCCAGGAATTCAAGGTGTCGCTCGCTGGCTGTCCCCAGCAGCCAGCTGCAGTGGGAACAGCTTCCCTCGCCTCCAGCCATCTCCACGGACACAAAGCCTCAGTGCTGTCCAATCAAGGCTCCCCCAGCCTCCCTCCCCCAGCCCCTCTGGGTGCATCCACACACTTGAACCCAGTCCCATTATGCCAGCAGTTCTGGGGCCAAAATCATCAGGCAGGTCAAGTCATCCAGATGACCAAGAAATAGGGAACAGGAGGGTCCCCGAGAACTCCTGGACCAGCCCCTCTCCGATGAGGAACCTGAGGTCCGCAGGGGGCGCTTCGCCCCGAGCGGTGCAGCATCTTCCTCTTGCAAACCTGTTTTCGTTTTCTCTCTGCTCTCTAGTCGACACCCGACTCAGATGGACCCTCCTGAGTATCTGCTCCATGCCTGCCACCCCCCCCCCCCACACACACACATAATACACAAAGTTTAATTAACAGGAGGCCCCAGGGCAGTTATAGTTGGGGGTGACAGGATTGCCTGAAAAAGCACATGGAATTCAGAGATGTGATTCTGTGTGGTCAGGACCAGACTTCCAGGATCTCCCTGGGCCTGGGAGTAAAAGCCAAAGTGTTTCTCCACCCAAGTGCCAGCTCCCAGGATACCAAGGGGAGGAGAGCCAGGTGTCCACAGCACAAGCCCCCTAGTGACAGGGCCGACTGTGGCTGTCAGGGTGAGAAGCCACTCTGGGAGGTGCTCTGGGATCTCCAGATGAATGCAGCCTGGCTGGAAGAGGGGATATGTTGGGGAGTCGGCTGATAGCACAGGGCTGGGGGACGGGAGCAGCAGGCCGAGACCCAGCCAACACTACTCGGCAGCGCCCCCTAGGGCTGATGTGCAGAGCTGCATCTGCCTGAGTTGGGGTTCCCTGTGCTTGCTGAACTGAGCTGAGCTCAGCGACTTTCCTGTGAGGGGAGCCTTATGTGCTAGGGCAGTGGTCGGCAAACTGTGTCCCCTTGAGTGTGGCTCTTCCACAAAATACCACGTGCGGGTGCGCATGTACAGTGTGATTGAAACTTCATGGGCACACTCAAGGGGCCAAAGAGCCGCATGTGGCTCGCGAGCCGCAGTTTGCCAACCACTGTCTAGGGGAGCCTTAGGTGCGAGGGGCACTTTAGGTGCTGGCGGCATCTTGGAAAACACATGCAAGCAAGTGACTCAGCAAACAAGATGCTCTCCCCACCCTTTCAGCCATGTGGCTCCCGACTCCCAGGAAAAATGAGAGCCTGAAGGTGGATGAGATCCACGCACCTCAGCAAGCCCTGCTTCACCAGAGCGGGGAGAAAGCCCCAGCACCACTGCCCCGGGTGAGCCACTGAGGCCGTGCCAGCTGACAGCTCGCCCTCTGGAAGCCCCTTCTCCAAGCCCGGGGGCAGGCTGACAGGATGAGGGACTCAGAGCAGCAGGGGCAGAGGCCCAACCGGAAGCAGCCAGGAGCAACGATGTTTGCTCCATCTGGCGGAAGGAACATCACTTCTGAGAAACAGCACCATCGTTAAACACCCAGGAGGGGCCTGGAAGGTACCTCGTTCCCACACATGGGACCCGGGATTGTGGCCCCATCCAGCCGTCGGTGTGCTTCCTATGAATCTACGAAAGCCCTACGGAAGGAGGGCCGGCTGAGGCCACATCTCCGTGTCAAAAGTCTTGCTTAGCAAAGCCCCAGACACGCACCCGTGTGCTTTTTACCTCCGACGTTCCCCCAGCCCAGTCCAGAACATCGCACATCCCAGGATACCTCTGTCCCGGGCAAACAAACTCCACCTTTACATCAGTATTTTCCCACACGATGTTAATAGATAGATGGCCCACTAAAGAGGATGCAGAAAAGGGAAGGCTCCACAATTAACCCATGTTTGGGGAACACTGGATTCAACGAGATTAAATGGAGGTAATCAGGGACAGCTCAGTGCAGGTAAGACCATAAGACTGATTTTCTGAGGAGGGGAACATTTCCCAAACATTGTGGGCCATCGTTCTCTTTTTCCCGTAAGACAATTTTTATTCATTTATCATTCACAGAGAGCATAACTATCAATATTTTGAGAGCTACTAGTGTTCTCTGTGGACACAGTTTGGGACACAGCTTGTTCTAACACAGTTGTAGACATTTTCTTAAAAGACCGTATGATGCTAGCCCCGACTTACCACCTGGGTACACCGAGTCATCCATGTGATGAAAGGAAAAAGAACACCGCCCCATGGGTTTATTGTGCAGAAAGTTCCTACCTTCCTCCCACTTCTTTGTGAGGAAACAGTCCACTCCCTGGTCCCCATGCTCCTCCCCCTTCCCGCCCCTCTCGGAGAAGGAAAATACGGAGATGGCTGTAGAAAGACCAACAGCACGCTTCGCAGCCGGGACTGGATGGTGTCACTGGGAATTTGGTGCGAGAGGGTAGAGTTGGTTGAGGAGAAAGAACGCTGTGTAGGAGAGGGGGAGAGACGCCGATCTGGCGGCTGGACCGGGGCAGTGGAGCAGGGGTGGCTGAGGCACACCTATCCGGGCGGAAAACAGCTATGGAGGTGAGACCCCATTTCGGTATGAGGGGCAGAACCTGCAAGGATAAGGGTCTGGGTGGCTTCAGGAAAGGCTGTTTTCACTTGAAGCCCAAAGTGACTGGCAGCCCCCCCTAGAGCTGGGGTAAGAAGCACCTCATGGGAACCAGGAAGGTGAGGGGGCTGGCCATCAGAACTCCTTAGCTAAGCGCACCCTGGCCGCCTCACCCGGGGTTGTGGTCTGCAACTAAGCCCCCAGACCTGGGGCCCCCTCCCTGAGTGTCCTGGCTCGGGGGGCAGTGACTAAATGGGGAAGGGCTGGTTCCTGGGCAAGAGCCACAGAGGGAAAGCCTGGCCCGGCAGGGTCCGGGAGCCGGGTCTTTTTCATCCACCTCACGCTGGGCTAGAGCTGTGGCCAGTAAAAGAAATAAAACCAAAATGTGTCAGGCACACCACCTGAGATTGCCCTGGAGGCTCACTGCTGAGGAAGGCATCATACCCATTTTATGGCTGGGGAAACAGAGTCCAAGGAACAAGCCTGAAGTTACAAGGCTAGTAAGTGCCAAAGCTCAGACTAAAATCCAAGCTTCTAACTCCAAAACCTGGGGCATATGCCCAGAGATTTCCATTTTCTTCTCTTTGACAGAACTTTTCTCCAAGAAACTCTTATGTGGAGGTCCCTACAAGAACAGATAAAGCAAAGCTGCACAGAATGGGTGGGATTGAGGTTCCACCCCCCAAATTGGCCTACTCTTAGTTTTCCCCTCCAGGAGTGCACTCTAAGCTCTGGATGCCCCCAAGGCATCTCACAGAACACCTCCACCAGGAGTGAAAGCCACTGGCCTCCAGTTGCTGCATTCCCGGCCCTAACTTCTAAGACAGTATAGTATCCCCCTCAGCCCTGTACTCACCCCACTGAGGTTGGGGTGCAGAAATACTTGTCATCTAGAGGCTAGTGGGGGAAAGCAGGTCCCCCCTCTGCCTGCCCTGGTGGAGGCCCTGGTCAATGTGTCCCCAGGACACCTCTGCTCATTAGAGTAGCTCAAGGCTGAGGGGCCTGAGTGGGAGGAAGCTGGGTTTTGTGGTGCATCACAAAGAACTGCTCCATCAGTACCAAAAGGCTGGAGCCACAAAAAACAAGGGCTAGGCTAGAACTGACTCAGCCAGAAGGCAGCAAAGCCTCAGGCCCTTGAGGACAACTGCTTACATTTTGTTCACGCAGGTGCAAGTTGATCTGATTGGCAAGGCGAGGACCGACTGAGGGCAGCTGGGGAGAAACCCATTCTGTGCTTCGTCTTTGTAACTGAACCACTGATTTTCAGTTAGGCATATGGGTGCCTGAAATAAAAATTACTTTCCCTCAGGAAAGGACTCTTTCCTGCTTCCCTTGCAGCTAGGTGTGGCCGCAGACTAAGTCCCATGCAATGTAACGGCAAGTGCTGTGTGTGGCTTCTGGCAGGTATCCCCAGAAGAGGAGCGGCAGGCTTCTCGTTCCCTTTTCCTGGTATCTGGAGCCCAAGTCGCCATCTTGGACCGCGAAGCAGTGTTAATGGTGACAGAACTACCACACCAGCCCTCTGAAACTATTATATACAGAGATAGAACTTCTGTGTTGTATAATGCACTATTTCTTTTTAGCTGCTCTGAGCAGCCAAATCAAGTTCTAACAAACAGAAGCCCTAACTGCTGCACCACCCACAGCTCTCCTCCTCCCCGGAGTCCCTGCTCCCTCTCATCCCCATCTGTCTGTTCCCCCCACACCCACGGCCAGCCCACCTGCCACCTGCCTCTTTCGTCTGGAAACAGGTTAGAAGCCCTGCAGTTGGAAAGCTCAGCTCTGGCAGGCGAGCCTTTGGGTTCTAAACCAGCTTGCTACTCACTCATCCAGCAAATATTTATTGAGCATCTACTACGTGCCAGGTACTGACTGGTCTAGGTGCTGCTCTCGTGGAACTTACAGTCTACTCCGGGGAGAGACGAAGAAGTGAGTGCACTAGGTGACAAGTGCTATGGAGAAGACAAACAGAGGAAGGGGACAAGGGTGTGTAATACAAGGCGTCCCCCCAGAAGGCCCCTGAGAAGGTGGCATTCAAGCAGAGTGCTGATGGAAATGAGGCCATGAGGCATGTGGGTATTTGGGAAGGAGCTGGTTGTGTGAACTACTGTGAGTCCTTGGTGTCTGGGCCTCAGTTGCCCCGCTCTGGAACGGTCTGGGAGGTAGCGGCTGTCCAACGCCAACCTCATGCTACCCCAGCTGGAGACTCCAGCTCCAGTCGGTGTGTTCAGAGCAGGTTCCCAAAGGAGTCAGATTGGATGGGGGCCGAGGGACCCCAGGACAGAGATTCATGAATTTCAGGGGAAGTGGCGCTGGCCTCTCCCTGAACTTAGGTGATATGTTTAAGACTTGCCTCCCCACTCTCCCTTGTATGTTGACCTGGGAGTTGCAAGGTTAGAGATCAGACAGCTGTGGGCTGGTCATCCCACGGGTCTCCGGGGATCTGGCTCTAGGAGGGCCCCCTGCACCCCCAACCTGGGGCTGCATGGCAAGCCCCACTCAGCCACTCCTCAGAATTCTCTTCCCCTTGGGCTGAGGCACACAGCCTTCCGGCCACGACAATTGGCGGATGGGGTGCCACCCTGCGCCCTGGCCCTAGGGAAGTTGGAGGTGGCTGACCCGAGGGGAATAAGGCTACAAAGGAAGAAAGGGTGGTGGAAAGGGGTGGGGACGGAGGATGGGCCAGGAGGCGCTGCTACAGTGGTCAGGGGGTGGGGGGTGCAGGTGGCAGGGCTCAGAGCCAATACAAAAGCTTGAGGTGGGAGAATGTGGGGAGGGGATGCTCCTGAATCTGCAGTCGATTTCGGCTTTCGTGCACCGGCCATCTAACCAGCACTTCTAACCACCTGTTTGTTCCAGGTCTTGGCTGGCTGTTGTGGGCACGGCAGGGGCTCCCAGCAGTGGGAGACAGACACATGCAGTCATAACACACGGCGGCCAGCCCTGGGCATGGTGCTCAGGGAGCCCTCTGAGAGTCTAACTCTTGAGTAACAAAGTGGCTCCAAGCCTCAGCTTGCCCCAGTGGCGAAGGGGTGGGGAGAGAGTCTGGGCACGGTACAGAGTTGTCAACATCACGCATTCCTTTCTGAAAAGTGTCCCAATGAGTTCCTCCAGGGCCCAGGAGGAAGGTCCAGTGACCAGTTTCTGTGGCTGCACACACGTCCACACAGCTCCCGGGAAGCCGCCCCTGGGAGTCGCCGGGAACTTGGACAGTGACCTCACAGCCTGGTCTGCATGCCCGCATCAGAAAAATGAGCAGGTGACGCCCAGGCAGTTTGGCTCAGTGGTTGAGTGTCAACCTATGAACCAGGAGGTCACAGTTCGATTCCTGGTCAGGGCACATGCCCCAGGTGTAGGCTCGATCCCCAATAGAGGGCGTGTAGGCGGCAGCCAACCAATGATTGATTCTCTCTCATCATTAATGTTCTCTCTCTCCTCTCTCACTCTCTCTTTCTCTTCCCCTCTCCCTGAAATCAATAAAAAACATTTTTTTAAAAAGAGCCTAGCTGGTTTGGCTCAGTGGATAGAGCATTGGCCTGCAGACAGAAGGGTCCCCGGGTTCGATTCCCAGTCAGGGGCACATGCGGAGTTGTGGGCTCGATCCCCAGGATGGGGCATGCAGGAGGCAGCCGGTCAATGATTCTCTCTCATGTTTCTACCTCTCTCTCCCTCTCCCTTCCTCTCTAAAATCAATAAAAATATTTTTTTTAAAAAAGAGAGAGAGCAGGTGTAGATGTTTTCTAGAAGGCTCCCAGCTCTGGAATTCTGTGTTCTAGGATTCTCTAGTTTACTTAGTGGTGTTGAAATTACCGTTGCCAATTGAATTCTGCTTTGCACCGCCTGCTTGAAGGAATCTTACAGTAAACACTACTGCCAATGTGAAGACCTTGTGTGTAGATTCTCTGGAAGGATGTCCTTGAGAGAATACCTACAGTTAAGAGGCTTGTGTGACCCAGAGTCACAGTTTCAGATCTGCCACCTCATCTGATCTCACAGCCCCACACAGTGGACAGGACACGTGACAAGGGGAGGCCCGTGCAACTTCACCCACGTTCCTCGGGATGGGACGTGACAGGAACACCCCCACCCCCGCCCGCAGAGCTCCCTGCCCTGCTTCACACCCCACGGGCACAAATAGGAAGTGAGCCCAGAGCTCCCAGGCCTCTGGGTTAGGAAATCTCAGGGGCGCTCGGGCTCGGGCTCCGGCTGGTGAGCAGGGGGCAAGCAGAGGAAGCTGGTTCTCCTCTTCCCAGTTATGTGGGAGAGTTTGCACCCGGCGGACCTGCAGAGGGCCCCTGGCGTGGGAAGGGTGTGAAGAAGCAGGCCTCTCCCAGGGTAGGGGCCATCGAATCCCAGCCTCCCTCCCATGAGGTGCAGTGAGCTTCCCCGAGGGCTCTGCCCACGTGCCTCAGGAGTGGAGGGCCTCCAGTTCAGTGCTAAGCTGTCCTCACAGCAGCCACAGGTCTGGGCGGGATCCCAAGCCCAGAAGCCTGGACCCTCAGCAGTTGCTCCCGCCAGCCCCGGCTGCTGCAGCAGGAGCCCACTGGCTGTCATCACTGCCCAGGATGCTAGCTGGCCTGGCTCCCTCCCAGAGAGCCAGAACCGGGGGCTAGGGCCATTCCCTCAGTTCAACACTCCAGATAAAACCTCAGGCAGCTGCTCAGTGCCTGGTGCTGTGCTGGGCCTTGGAGGTGGAGAAGAGTATCTGCAGATCCCCTCCCTTGAGGGGTCACCGTGTGGTGGGGGAGGCACCCAACAGACCATGGAACATGACTGGTTCCACCTAGGAAGGCAGGGAAGGCTTCTCAGCAGGATGATACCTGAGGACGGACAGGAGTTATCGCTCCAGCCCTCCCTGCTCAGGGGAATTCAAGCCAGGAGGCGTCCCCTTCCTCTTTCAGCTTCCAAAGAGCAGATATCAACACCCCCACCCCCAGCAGGAGCCCTCCTCAGCCTTCAAACGTGGATCCCCGAGGAAAAGGCAGGTGGGGTGCAGCCTCCGTGCTGTCCCCTCTCCTCACCTCTGAGCCTTGCCTTCTCTAGGCCCAGGGCCAGCCCCAGAGAGCCAGCCCACACTTGCCAATCTCCCCTCTTCTGCCCTTTCCTAGGTGGCCACACCCTGCAGCTCTGGCCAAGTTGCCACCTGGTGCCTTGGTGACCCCCAGATTTCTCATCCCTTCCCAGTCTGTCCCTTACCTCTCTCTCCTCAGACCTGCTTAGACTAGTCTGCTCCCAACCCCCCAAGTCTTGTTCACTCCTGCTTCAAAGCCAGGCCCAAGGAGGGCCATGCTGGGAATACCTGCTGTCCCCCTATTCTATCCCTCCCACAGCCTTCCTGCAGCTCACTGACACCGTATCAAGGACCCCCATCATGACCCCCAGCCTCTAGTCTGCGTCTCCTGCACCCTGCAATTCATTTAGCCTCAGCCACTCTAGAAAAAGGTCTCCCATCCCACATCGGCCCTTTGATGTTAAAATCCCCAGATAAACCCCCACCTTCTTCAGGAAGCTTGGCCCAAGTCACCACCTTTCCCACACCAGGTAGCACCTTACGTTTCAGTTTTTATTAGTCCATATGGACGGACACCCACAAACATGAGCAGAATCCTGATGCTGGGGCACCGTAAGCCAACCACGTGCTCAGTTCACACGCTGTATTCATCATAACAGCCAGGATTTATTGAGCTCTGACCATGAGTTGGGCACAACGTCAAGCTCGTTATCTTTCCAGCGACAGGCACGACGGGCACGTTAGAGATTTGTTATCATTTCTTAGATAAGGAAACTGAGGCTCAGAGATACGACTCGTGATTCAACCACATGGTATCGAACCAAAACGCACTGGGGAGGAGTGTACTGCACCGTCAGGACCCTGGGTTGAGTGTGCTTATGCTATAAGCTGCATGATCCGCCTGTCTAAGGAGGTAAGCTCCCAGGGGACCTTGGCCAGGGATAATTCCTTTGCTAAGGAGACTCACTCACTATAAGCCTGTGTGGGTTTTTTTAGCACTGAATCACAGGATTCCAGCAGCTTGGGGTCACACCGTCCCTGATAACCCCAGGTGGCCACACCTTCAGAAGGGCAGAGATGGAGCAGTCCTTACCGACTCCCTCCACAGCCACTAAACACCAAGCCTGTCCCCCTTGGCCTTTTCAGGCCTCTATGTATGCAAATAAGAATAACCCCTTGCTGACTTACACTTTGTAAAGCATTTTCCTTTATCACTGCATATTCTCATAACTGCACTTGGGGAGCTCGGAGAAGCCAAGTGACTTGCTGAGGGGCAGGAGGGAGGTCCTGGTTGGTTTTCGTTTACATGTGTTTACCACTTATCAAGCTCCTGCCATGTGCCATGTCCGGTGCTAGGCTTGAGGACAGCCTCCTTTTCGTGACGGGGCTTCACTCCAGGGCAGTGCCCAGTGCCAGGGAAGACAGTCCAGCCTTGAAGCCAGCAGCGCTGGCTTGCAGCTTTTCCCATAGGAGGTTCTACGGCACCTCCTCTTAGGGCAGGAGGATGGGTGTTTCGTCCCCAAACCCTCACCCGCTCCTCAAAGCTCAGCCTCTGCAAGCTCAGAAGCACTGGGAACTAACTAGCCCATTTCCCTCTGGTGGCGCTAAGAGGCTCCTCACAGAAAGGGTGCTTGTCAAGGACCACAGGGCTGAGAGAGTAGCCAGAGCACTTTCTCTAACATCTTCTCAGCCCTGGCGGTTGTACAAATCTTCAGGGACTGCCATCCTCAGAGTTGCTCCCACCATTCCTCACACTGCGCCCCCTCCTCCAGGGCACACCCTTTGTTCACTGGGAGTGCCCTTCCCTCTCCGGCCAGGCTGGTGGAGGCTGTGTGCTGAGCGCCGGCCCTCCGCACCACCGAAGCTTCCCAGCGGTGCCGATGCAGAGACTATATATACAGTACCGCCATCCCAGCCCACCCTGCCGCTGAGTTTAGTCCCAAATGCCAGCACCTGCGAGCAGCAGCGTCCTTCCCTGGCCGGGCTCTCACCCTGGCCCCCCTGACCCCAGGTGGGAACATCACTCGCCCTCACTGCAGACTCGTGCTCAGGTGGGTTCGAAAGAGATGCACCTCTGTCTGGGGCTGAGAGTCCAGCCGTTCCTAGGGGCCGTGGGACACCGTTCTGATTGGGTTCGCAGCCACCGCCTGTCCCCCCAAAAGGGTAATAACACTTTACCTTCAGAAGGAAAATAGGTGTGTTTCTAAGGTGCAGCCCAAGGTGCACGAGCAAAGTTCCTCCTGTTCATACAAAGGGGGTGGAGCAGGGGTCCCGGCCACGCGCTAAGAAGGGATCCTTGGTAACAAGGAGGCAGGGACTTCAGGTGATTCTGGGGCTGGGGAAGGTCTACTTATTCCCCCTCCACCCGCCCCAGCACGGCTCGGTGGGCTGAGCCTGCACACGCTGCTTGGGAAAACCTCTTGGCGAACCAGTCACACATCGCCCGCGTGGGCCATTAGCGGAGGCTTGTCACCTGCTTCGGGGACTTTCTCCTGAGCCGCAGGAGTGCCGCTATGCCAGTGATCAACGACCACACAACACCGCCCCCTCCGTCCCTTCCAACACGGAGAAAAGGGAGTAATCAGGACCCTGAGGGTCGCGCCAAAGCCTGGGGCCTCGTGGGGCATAAGTTCCTGCTCTCTTTGCCCGAAATCCCGTCCAGCGCCCGCGCGCCCCCGTCCGCCCCGGCACAATTCCTCGCCCACTGCCCCCGACCCGGGACCTGAGACGATCCGCGCTGGGGCCGGCACCTGCCGCGTTCTCGGGCTGGAAGGGGCGTGGATGGTGCAAGGTCAGGACTCGGTGTGTGGCCCGAGCGGAGGTCGGCGGAGGGGCCGGCTGCTACTGGCCGGCCTGGAGGCTCGGCGGGCTCCACCGCAGGCCCGCCCAGCCGGGGCGCACGGGCACCGCGGGGTCCCGGGGTCCCGGCGGGGTCCCGGCGGGCCCGGGCCACCACTTACCATCCTGGGAGAGCGCCGGCAGCGGAGGCAGCAGCAGCAGCAGCGCCGAGAGGGCCAGCGCGGAACGCATCGTGCCCTGGCCCCGGGCCCGGAGCAGGTGGCTGCGCGGTGGGCGGAGGGTCCGAGCGCCGGGGTCGTGAGAGCTTGGGCGCCGCGCGCGGAGGCCTGGTGGTGGCTGCGGCGGCCGGTCGGTGACCCGTGCTCCCGAGTGGCGCTCGGGCAGCCCCTCCTCGCGGCCGCTGCGACAGAGCTGGGCTGGGGCTCGGAGCTAAGCGGCAGAGGAGCGGCGGGCGGCATCGTCGCGGGCGGTGTCTGCTCTACTGCTGTCTGGGTAGCGGCTTCTGTGACACCGTTCAGTCCGCGACTTCCCCTCCTCTCTGATCTCGCTGGCGGCGATTTTGCCAGGCTGGGCTGGGCTGGACGGGTCTCTGTGCCACGAATCATCTAGGACA
>NW_005871094.1:5295152-5327971 GCF_000147115.1 Myotis lucifugus | reverse complement strand
GGGGGGGGGGGGGGGGAGGCCTCCGGCTGACCGCTCTCGGCCGGCTGCTGGAGGGTTCCGACGGGACCTCCGCCCCGCCCCGGCCTTCGCACGCCCATATCCGGGGCTAGGCGAGCCCCCAGCTGTGTCCACCCAGGACCAGTCGCGGCCTCCGGGCTGCGGCGCGCTCTGCATCGCCCAGGAAGCGTGTCTCCCACCTGCCAGGTGCAACGCACCTGCGGGCAGGCCCGCACCTCGCAGGACTTCAGGGCAGGTCTGTGCAGCAGAGCGAGCGTGCACTGGGCAATCTGGACTAAGTAGTTGCTTACTTTCTCCAAGCCTACCTTCCGCACTTTTGAAATGGAGGTGATGGTCAAAATAAATAAATAAGACGCATTTTTTGAGGGATTAATATGTGCCAGTCAAAGAGCTTTGCATATATTAACTCGTTTGCTCTTCACCACATCCATATTTTTAGCCTCATTTTGCGGACAGGGAATCGAGTCAGAAAGAGGTTAAGAAACTTGCTCGGGATTACGTAACTGGTGAGTGGCAGACCTGCCTCTGAGGGTAGCAGTTTGGAAAAATACTTTGCACAGCATTTGGCGAGTAGTCGTTTCTCAATAAGTATTAGCTGTTATTCTCTTTTAAAGCTATTATTCTTAATCTTGCTAAATAAAGAACAGCAATAAAGATTTAGGGCTCTGAGGTCAAGAGAGGCTTGGGCTCCAAACCCAGCCGCGCCATCAAAGGCCCTGGGCCAGCGACTCTCCGTGCCTGGATTCTTCCACCTGCGTTTCAGGGGTAACAACACCTACCCGGAGAGGGTGGGTGGCTCTGAGGCTTAACTAAGATGAGATGGAAGAGCACTTAGCACAGGGCCAGGAACACAGAAAATCTCCATCAATGAAGTGGCCAGCGCTCGACATCCTGGCGAGAAATTTGCAAATTTGGGATGGGGATGGGAGTTGAATTCCATTAACCAAGTTAACCCAGTGAAAGAACAAAAGAGCACCCCTCCTTGTTTTCTTTTCAAAAGCTGCCGAGGCGTTGTGGGGGGGGGGGGCGGGTGGGGGGTAAGGGGGTGGAGGGGAAGCGGGGCGGCGGTGCCTGCAGATTGTGTAGCTCCCTGCAGAGGAAGCGCTAAGGCAGTGGAGGTGCGGGGGGCGGGAGGGGGGTGCGCGCAGGGGCGGAAAGCGAACCTGGAGCGGGAGGGGTGATTAACCCGGGTTTGGCCACGTGACTATTGGGTAGATAATCGAGTCTTTCAGCCAGATAGGTCTGGGGTGTCCCCAGGACACAGCCCCGCGCCAAGGACCCCATACTCCTCCTTCGAGCCCTTCAGGCCGGCTGCGCGCAGGCGCTGCCCGGAGGCACAGCATCTCTGGAGTCGCCAAGGAAGCGCTGAGCTCGGGCTGCGGTTGCGCCACAGCCGGGCTGCAGCTTGGGAACGGCTGACCCGACTGTTTTCATCAGGAAGTTTCTGCAGGATCGTTCTGGCCCTGTTTTCCAGGCTGCATATGGGAAAGACAGAGGGTGTTCCCTAGAAAACCGTGGGATGTGTGACTACCTGTGATATTTTTTAGTACTGTTCCCCTAATATCCATGTCAACAAAAGGTTTGTTTGTCAGAAACCAAGTGCACTCTTAAAAGACGGATATGCTGTCTGATTTAAACAGTTTTTGCATTCAACGAATTGATTTCTCGAAAAACCTGGGAAAACATTTTAACTTTGTAAAGGGAGACTATATATATTTGAAAACTTGGAGCATTTTGTGCCCTGCTGGCATGGCTCAGTGGTTGAGTGTTGACCTATGAACCAGGTGGTCACGGTTCCACTCCCTATCAGGGCACATGCCCAGGTTGCGGGCTGGATCCCCATGGTGGGGTGTGCAGGAAGCAGCGGATCAATGATTGTCTCTCATCATTGATGTTTTTTCCTCTCTCTTCCTTGCCCTTCCTGTCTGAAATCAGTAAAAATATAAAAACAAAAAAAACTTGCAGCATTTTAAATTCACAGGATTTGGAATTGGTCCTGTTACAAGATCGTGCCAAATAAGATGAGAGTAGACATCCAGGCTTAGGAAACCAGGCTACTCTTTGTAGCTAAAGACTCAAAATTAGCTCTGGACCCTCCCCAGTATCCAACAGCCCATCCCCCTTCGTGCACAATGGGCTTTTAGGAATGAGGCCGAGGCTGGCTGGGCGTAGGGCTCACCTGTGGTCAGGGAGCAGCTCTGTCCTCAGGTAATCGGCCTATGTCCTTGGCCCTACTTAACATCTTGCCCACACTAGTGAACTCAATATCCCAGAACACCTCAGCTTCTAGTCAAAACTCAAAGCATTTTATAGATGCTATTCCACAATTCTTTAGAGATTTATTACCTTTTGTTTATATGAATGCATGAGTTAGGTCCCCTAGAGGATTTTAACCTTCTTAATGTGCGGTCTTTATTTTTTTTTTTTAAAAAAATTATATTTCATTGATTTTTTACAGAGAGGAAGGGAGAGGGATAGAGAGTTAGAAACATTCGATCAGCTGCCTCCTGCACACTCCCTAATGGGGATGTGCCCGCAACCAAGGTACATGCCCTTGACCGGAATTGAACCTGGGACCCTTGAGTCCTCAGGCCGACGCTCTATCCACTGAGCCAAACCGATTAGGGCATGTGGGGTCTTTCTTATTCATCCTCTATTTCCTCAGACCACCCAGAACAGCAAGTCACATCATAGTTATAGATGGAGATACTGAATGCAAACAGGAATACCAACTGGGAGATAATACACAGGAACCTATGGCACGAGGTTTAAAATGGTTTTCCCCGTGGTCCCTATCAAAGTCAGGGTCATGATTCTTTACCCCACGTGACGTTGCTGCCTGCATCCTTAGATGTATGCAGGTTTGGTAAAGTCCTCTTTATCCGCACCCTAAATAACGTTAATCCCCAGTCACAGGATCTACACTGAGAGATGGGACAGAGCCTCCAGCCGCCACACCCCCGATAGAAGACAAAAGCTCACAGCTATTCATTCTGAAGCCAAACCACCTGCGCGTAAGGGGCCAGGGACGCTCTCACTTTGGTTTTCTAACCCCTGACCTCGGAGTTCCTTGGGAGCCTCGAGCGGCATTTCCTTCATCTTGGAATCTCAGTGCCCAGTACATTGGTGCCCAGCCCCAAAAAGGTTGTCAATGCACACGGGCTGAACAGATAAAGATAAAGATGCGTTTGGGTTTTATCTCCACGGTTGGGCTTTATCTCTGACTGCCAGGTTGTATGATTCTATGAATATTAGCTGGGGTTCAGGTTGGGCACCTCTCCCCAAAGTCATGCACTTACGTATTATTATTCAACAACATCTACTCTAACATAGTATGCCAGGCCTGTGCACAGTGCTGAGAGTGCAGGCAGGGACAGCACAGCCCCTGCCCTCTCGGGAGAAGCACCACCTGAACACAGACATAGCGAAAGTGCCTTACGTAGGGGCTGAAACAAGTGTCGTGAGCAGGCATGTGGGAAGCAGAGCAACACAGGCTCAGCTGGGCCTGGGGAGGTCAGGGAAGGCTCCTGAGGGGGGAACGGAGTTTGGAGGAGGAGTAAGACTTCACCAGGGGAAGAGCAAAAGGAAAGGCATTCACGCAGGTGGAACAACATGTGGGAGTGAAGAGGGGCCCTGAGGAGTGTAAGGTTTGTGGGGAGTGAAAGAAGAAGAGGCTGGAGAGGCCAATAGGGGTGAGATCCTTAGACAGTGGAGAACCTCTCAAGGGTCCCAAGCAGAAAGAGACAAGACCGGCTTTCCATATGAGCGTCATTCTAGCCGTAGTGAATGGAAGGATGCAAGACTGGAGGCGAGCACAGCACTGAGGGGCCTGAGCAGCAGTGACGCTGGAAAGAAGAGGTACTGGGAGCGGGCAGAACTGATAGGACTTAGTGGCCATTGGATGTGGACGTGGTGTATGGTGTGTTGCGGGCGGGAGGCATGGCAATGTGTCTAGGAGTCCAAGTTTCCCCGAGTGCCGGGCTCAATGTCACTAAGTGAGATAGAGGACATAAGAAGAGAAGCAAGTTGGGGAGAAGAAAATGATGAGTCCAGTTGTGAACATGTTGACTCTGAAGACCCCTGGGGCACTCAGGAGACACGTCTAGAAGTTACATCTGTGACACTGAAGCTCAGACCTGAGGTCAGGACTGGAAATAGAAATTGGAGAGCCATCAAGGTGCAGGCGGGGTTGCAGCCATGAATGGAGGTGACAAGCCTGGAATACCCTGCCGTGGACAAGAGGCTGGAGGCAGAGCCCTTCAAACTTCACAGAATGAGCCGAGGAAGGGGAGAGGAGCTGCACAGGCGGTAACCGAGAGAGAAGGGTGCCTTGGAAATGGAGGGAGAAGAAAGTTTTCATCAGAAGGAGGCGGTCAAGAGTGTCACCTGCTGCAAGGACTGAACTCTAATATTAGACAGCCTGATCATGAGGGGGTCATTGGGATGTGGGCCAGAGTGACTTTAGCGATGTGCAGTAACTTGGGGAGTGAATGAAGACGAGGTTATGGAAGCATCAGGTGTGGGTGTGAAAGGAAGGAGGGAAAACATCGGGTAGAGGGAAGGGTTTGTGTGTGTTGGTTTGTTTCAAAGTGGGAGAAGCATCCATGATTGCGGGCCAAGGGGAGGAAGGATGTTACCGGAAATAGGATGTGAAGTAGAGAGGAGAGAAGGACTGATCTCAGGCAAAAGCAACTGCATCGCTAAACGTATGAGGTTGAGACACTATCTGTTATGGCCAATGAGAAATGGCCTTGGAGCGAGTCAGTCAGCATTTCAGTCCTTGCTCTTCGATTTAGTAGCTGTGTGACCTCAGATTCTTACTTAACCTCTCTGAGCTGCAGTCTCCTATACAATAAATCACAACATCAATTTTGCAGAATCACTGTGAGCATGTGAGGGAGTGCATGATGCCTAGTTGACCAGCTGAATAACTGGAAGGTAATATTCTTGTGTCAGCAGAGTGCCACTGCCCACACCCTCCCAGTACTTACACTCCTGTGACGAGCCAGAAGCAGCAGGGACATTACTCTGTGCTCTTAACCATTGCTGCTCTTCACCAGGTATTTTCCGTCTCTGATAGCCTTGCATTCTGGGTCAGAGGGTCACAAGAGCAGCTGTGCCAGGGCAGCAGATAAAGAGGTGTATGCAGCCATCCTGGAAAATCAGCTTGTCCCTCGCTATCAGATGTAATGGAACTGCTTATACCAGGGCCCTCAAGACACCACCTAGCACCCAATCTTTACTCTTGGAATTTCCAGACACCTCAGATTCAGCGAGAGCCTGGGGCTCAGTGGATATTAGAAATCGTTGGCCCACTGCCTCATCACATGATAAGAAAAGGAGGCCGGGAGAGTTGAGCTGACTTGTCTCGCTCGCCCAGCTTGTAAACAGTGGTGGTTCCAGAACCAGTCTAGAACTCCAGCCACTGTTCTAACATAGCCCATCGCCTCCCCATCAGGATTATCTATATTCATGCATCTGTCCATCTCCCAACTCAAAAGCTACAGGTCCCAGGGCAGGACAAAGGAAGAGATCAGGGAGATGGAAGTGAGGGAAGGAGATATGAGTCAATTCCTAATTAAGTTGAAGTAAAACAAGCCTGAGGCATCAGCTTCAGCTCAGTCTTCCTGATACCTAAGCCTCAACCTGCTTTCCATCTCATCTCCCACTTAGCCCCTGACCATCCCCCGCATTCCTCTGCCTGGGACAATAAACACAGCTTGCAATTAGCTTCTTCCACCCTGGAGGCTGCCCAGGGCTGGCTGTGTGCTTGAGTGGTAGTGCATGGAGCTGTGCCTATATTGTGGGCAGGTGCCAAACACTTTCCTTTCCTAACATGGTTTGATCCTCATACGATCCGGAGAGGTAAATACTATATACTATCTATTCCCATTAACTCAATTTGCAGATGAGAAAATGAAAACTTCATTTCCCTGGCTTCCACCTGAGGGTAGAAGACGTGGCTTTGTTACGTGGATGCTGACATGCCTGTGTCCAGTTTCCCCAGTGAGCTCCGAGCTCCTTGAGGAAAGGGCTGTATCTGGTTTGGACCGTTGACAGCCCACACCCACTCTGCATCTTGCACCCTCACCTCTCTCCTCTCCCTTCTTCCCTCTACCTGCCACCAGAGTGTTGTCCTCGGAATCAGATGTGATCCTATCCCTCACTGGCTCAAACACGGCATTCAAGGTCTCCAAATTCTGACCCAACAGAAAGATGGAAAATCTCTTGTCCCACTGAGAGAGAAACGGCGCTTCAGATTCAACTATGACACATGTTCCCCCTGAGTCTCTGCCTGAGCTTCTCCCCGTGCCTGGAGTTAACCGACTTTCCACCTGCCATAGAGTTTGAAGGCTCAGGTATCCTGCAGCCCATTCCGATCTGGCCCCCACGTCCTCTGCTGGGGTCCCCTTGCCTAGGGTAGTGCCTTAATTCACTGTCTGACTTCAAATGTGTGTTGTTAGTTATATACACATACAGACCTCGAGTTCTTTCTTTGAAGGAAAGGACCCCACTTTATTTGTGTGTCCATCCCATCCTTAGCATGGTTGAATAGTTGGCACCTGATAATAAAAATAAGGTGAGTAATGTCTAGAGTTTGTTGATCCTTGCCATACCATATGGGCTACCACTGAGCTAGGTAATTCAATGCAAAGTCTCATTTAGTCTTTTCAGCAAATCCATGAGATCTGTTCATTAATCCCATTTTATTAATAAGGAAACCGAGTCATTAATGGAAATTAGGCCACTGGCCTACGTTCACATAACTGTTAAGGATTCGAACCCAGCAGCCTGACTCCTAAAACCACACTCTTCAGAGGGCGAATAGGTGCGTGAATGACTAGTGATATTCATTGTACTATAATTTTGTCCGCAGTGTCTCATAAACATGGTTAAGATGAAATGTCTGCCCCTCAGAGCAATCCAGAACATACGGTATGGATGAAGCAGACTACTAGTGTTTTTCTCAATTTAAGAAATGATTACTTCACCCACACAACCCCTCCTACACTTGTCAAAACCCACACTTCCCTGTATCCCCCCAAAAGCCCACCCAATTCAAATAAAAATGGACATGGGCTTAGCCTTACTGTTTCAGTTGCTGAAACTTCGTAACAATAGACAGGAGCTGTAGACTATGGCCTGCATGCAAGTTGAAGACACAGAACTATTCATTTCACCACTGGATCCTTCACATCTCGAGGCCACTTGCTCCATCTGCAAAATCAGGAATGAGAATCAACCCCGTGCTTCTGCACCACTGCTCCCAACTCTCCCACTCACGTTCCCAAGGGTTTAACCAACTGCCTTGATTGGTTGGCATTTTTAAGGGTTTTTATTCACTCTACCGGGTGGACACACTCCTCTGGGGCGGGCGGGGGGCGGGGGAGGAGAGCTTAGGTCTACAGAAAAGGTGTCCAGGTGTCCTTCTTCCTTGCTACAGAGTGAGTCGAACTACTGCAGCCCTGCTGGGACCACGGGGGCAGAGCTGCAGACCTGAGAAGATAAACAAGCTGGCCCAGATATGCACAAACAGCAGCCCCTGGACGGGGCTGGGATCTGGCACTGAGGTTCCCATGACTTCATTAACCTCTGAAGCATTGTTCTTGCCCGTCACCAGGGCCTTTCGATAACATTTACACACAGTGCACAGCCGGGGTGTGCGATCCGCCTCCCTCCGTGCAGCAGCAGAGACAGAGCGGAGCCCACAGCTGGGGCGGGCTGCCTGTGCAAGGGTGGCCGCCTGAGCAAGGGTGGCTGCCGGGGCTGGAGACTAAACCCAGCCTCTTGCCTCCCACAACCAGAGCGGTTTTCCAAGAGGCCATGTGGGAATTCACAAATTCTCAAATTGGAAAGAATCCTGACAGCCACGTAGCTCAGGGGCTTAGATAAAATTCCAGGTTCAGAGACTCCGATAGGGTAAGGGCTTCTCCCCTGACTCCTCTGCCTTCATAGCAGGCTGGTCCCTGGGCTTATCTCTCTGTGCACGCAGTTCTGGCCTCCCCACCTCACTCACATGAGGCCGCAGGACATGTCTCTGTGTTCACTCTGACATCCCTGGGGCCTAGCACCTTGCAGGGAGGCCATAGTAGATGCTCAGGAAATACTGGTTGAGTAAATGAATTGATCTCCAGAGGAAATCTGAAAAGCAAAAAGTTATATTTCTATTCTTTGTTCTACCATCAACCATCGAGTGATATCAGGACGCTCTCAAAGTGTTAGTTTCTTTATGTTCAAAATGGAGGAAAACATCTGCCCTTTTCTTTTTTTAAAAAAAAAAATATATATTTTTTAATTGATTTCAGAGAGGAAGGGAGAGAGATAGAGAGATAGAAACACCAATGAAGAGAGTCATTGATTGGCTGCCTCCTGCATGCCCTGCATTGGGGATGGAGTCCACAACCCACGCAAGTGCCCTTGATCAGAATCGAACCCAGGACCCTTCAGTCAGCAGGCCGACGCTCTATCTACTGAGCCAAACCGGCTAGGGCAACATCTGCCCTTTTCAAAGATGATTCGGAACTCTGGAAGCAAAACTTGTTGAAGAGCTTTGAAAACTTCCCTACTCTTTGTAGCCATTACAGTGATTATTATTTACTATTTGATCAGACTTTCCTGGACTTCACACAGGTTGGTATCTAATACTGGCCATGGCAAATCATTTCAACTCCAGGAATGAACACTACGTTATATCCTGGAGCACCTCAAGGTTGTTGCTTTTTTATACCTTCAAACCATTGGGGGACAATTTATGGTTGCTTCCTCTGTGCTGTTTTTTTTTGTTTTTGTTTCTTTTTGTTAATCCTCACCCGAGGATATTTTTCCATTGATTTTTAGATAGAGTGGAAGAGGGAGGGAAAGACAGAGAGAAACATCGATGTGAGAGAAACACATCGATTGGTTGCCTCCTGCATGAGCCCTGACCAGGGGAGGAGCCTGCAACCAAGGCACATGCCCTTGACCGGAATCGAACCTGGGACCCTTTGGTCCGCAGGCCGATGCTCTATCCACTGAGCCAAACTGGGTAGGGCCCTTTGTGCTGTTTTTAGGGGAGCCCTGTAACCACCCACAAGACCCCGAGAGAGTGACAGGTGTAGGAGGGATGAGGGTCCAGGCCCAGAGGTGGTTCCTCTGTCCTCAGCAGGCAGCTCTCACCCCTCCTTGCATAGCAAGACCCAGGAGAGAGAATCCACAGCTCCCTTCACCTCCTGAGAGGATCTAACAGTTGCTGTGAACAAGGTGCTCTACTCAGACTGTGAGCGCACTGGGTAAAATAGGTCAGACTCTTTAAAGGAACCTGGACTCCAGGTTGGTCAGAACGTCTCCCTGCGGACCAGCCCCACAAAGAGCATCTGCCCTTCACCTTCTGACAGCTGAAGGGACCTTTCTAGCAGCAACCACCACCTACCGGATCCAAAGACCACACATCTCTGCAGCTGCCGGGTGTTGCATTTACACTGACACAGACTCCTAGGCATCCCTCCTTCTGACTGATGCCCCCACATCCCCAAACCCGGGTCTCAACACTGAAGACCACCCGCAAACTCAGCCTCCTCCTTGTCCTCCAGTGACTCAGCATTTTTTTCTCCACATTTGAAACCCAAAATCTACCTGAGGCAGCGGGATTTTACTTGGGGACTGCAGTGTAGTAGACCCATGGGGACTCCTTAGGCCACGAACGTCAGTCAGTGAGCCTGGAACTGTCCAGATTTCTAACCCGGGACTCAGTCCTTGAAGACGTTTTCTTCTTCCTGGATCAGGTGCCTCTAATAATCATTGCTGAGGTTTGCTGAGCACTTACTTTGTGCCAGGCCCTTTGAAGCTCTTTGCAAGCTTTATCTTATTTAATTGTCACCACCACCCGGTGAGGAAGGAACAATTGTCTTCAGATTCACAGACAAGGAAACAATCTAAATAACTTGCCTGGAGGCCTCCAGCTAGTAAGTGGCGACCTGGGTTTCAAAACCCAGGCGGTCAGCTGCGCATGCTCCTCACTGGCCTGCCATAGCTGTTTGGAAGACATGCACCCTTCAAGTGAAAGCTATTTTCCTCTTGAATCCTCCGTTCTTCAAGGATCAGCTCAAAAGCACCCCTTTGTGAAGCCTGTAGTCTGAGTTTTTCTCCCTTGTGACATTTTATTCATATTGCCGTTGGAGCTCTTGCCATTCTATGGTAAATGGTGGCACCTGAATCTGTCCCAGCTCCACACCCACCTCTGCCCTTGCTTTAGAGGGAGGGTCTCACCTTATATCCATTGCAGGCTCTCCAGCTCCTAGAACAGTGATGGCGAACCTTTTGAGCTCGGCGTGTCAGCATTTTGAAAAACCCTAATTTAACTCTGGTGCCGTGTCACATATAGAAATTTTTTGATATTTGCAACCATAGTAAAACATAGACTTATATATTTGATATTTATTTTATATATTTAAATGCCATTTAAAAAAGAAAAATCAACCCAAAAAAATGAGTTCACGTGTCACCTCTGACATGCGTGTCATAGGTTCACCATCACTGTCCTAGAAGAAGCCCCACCAATGTTTGCTGATTTGGCTCAGTGGATAGAGCGTTGGCCTGCAGACCCTAGCTGGTTTGGCTTAGTGCAGGGGTCCTCAAACTTTTTAAACAGGGGGCCAGTTCACTGTCCCTCAGACCATTGGAGGGCCGGACTATAGTTTTAAAAAAACTATGAACCAATTCCTATGCACACTGCTCATATCTTATTTTGAAGTAAAAAAAACAAAACCGGGAACAAATACAATATTTGTATTTGCATGTGGCCCGTGGGCCGTAGTTTGAGGACCCCTGGTTTGGCTCAATGGATAGAGGGTCAGCCTGCAAACTGAAGGGTCCCAGGTTCGATTCCAGTCAAGGGCACCTACCTCAGTTGCAGGCTCCCTGCCCCAGGGCCACGTGCAGAAGGCAATCAATCGATGTGTCTCTTTCACATTGGTGTTTCTCTGTCTCTCCCTCTCCCTTCCACTCTCCCTTAAAAACCAATGGAAAAATATCTTTGGGTGAGGATTAAAAAAAAAAAAAGATGAATATGAAGGTAGTGGATTCTGTCAAAGGAATTCTGGGGACTAAGCATCAAGCTTAGTTGGAATCCTGGAGGATAGAAACTAAATGAAAGGGGTGGTTTGGACTTTTTGAAGTTTACAATCTAACTGGGAAGTTTGTGTGAACATTTGCAGTACAGAGCCTAAGGCTTTACGAAGCAGCACATCACAAGGGCAAAAAAATGCATATTTAGGTATTGGTTATGGACATAGATCAACTTAATTTTGGAACAGGTAGAAATTCACATGATTCCAAAAGTCTAAATGGAATATAATGACTGCTCTCCTCACCCAGTCCCCCAGGCACTTATTCCCCTCACGCAGACAACCAATGCTATTCTTCCAGAGATACTTCATGCATATGCCAGAAAACTAACATGTTTTAACTAAAATGTAGTACATATATTAGCTGTATATAGTATAGTTTATATATGTAATACATGTTACATATGTATTGTCAGGAATATGCAATAATATAACAAGTCATCAATTAAAATTTCAACATTTGTTAGAAACTGGACCCTAATCCTATATAATAAAGGCCTAATATGCTAAGTGTCTGGTTGTCCATTCAACCAATCAAAGTATAATATGCTGATGATATGCTAAGGCTGCTCAACTGCTCGCTATGAAATGTACTGACCACCATGGGGCTGACGCTCTGACCGGTAGGTTAGCTTGCTGCTGGGGTCTGGCTGATCAGGACTGAGCGAGATGGGCTGGACATGCCCTGGAGCCCTCCCGAGGTCTGTCCCTGACTGGCCAACCTCCCGTGTCCCTCCTGATTCTATAGGCCAGGCCAAAGGACCCCACTGGTGCACGAATTCGTGCACTGGACCTCTAGTATGAATATAACAGGAAACTGGGCCCTGACCAGTATGGCTGTGTTGGTTGGGCATCGTCCCGTGCACTAAAGGTTGCTGGTTTAATTCCCAGTCAGGGCACATGCTGAGTTTTCAGGCTCGATCCTCTGTAGGGGTGTGCAGGAGGCAGCCAATGGGCGTTTCATTCTTACATCAATGTTTCTCTCTCTTCTTTTCCCTTCCTCTCTCCCTAAAAATCAATTACAAAATAAATAACAGAAAACTGGGAACCTGACTGCAAAGAGTTCCCCCTCTGGATGGATTGATATGCATCCTATTTCAAGTAATTAGGGCTGGGCTGGGCCAGGGAGTGGAGAATAGGGAGGTAAGAAAGAGGAGGTGGGGGTGGGAGGACACACTGGGCCAAAGGATCAGCAGGTGGGAGGCGAGAAGTGGCTGCACATGAGGGAGATGGGGTGATACAGAAAGGTTGTGTTGCTGGGGGAGGTGGTGGCAGTTTTTGCCGTAAAAAGGTTTCCTTGTAAGGTGAGGATTGAGTCCCCAATGCTTTCTTTCCTCCTCTCCTACCTCCTTGGTATAGTTGAGGCAAAGGTTCGTTCCCAGCAACTGCCCCAACCTGCCAGCCTTCCTAGGCCCACTTCTGCCCTCGGAGCCTCCCCATCCCAGGGCCAACCCCTCTGGTCCTCAGGGAGGCCTCAGAGGCTCCCCTTTTAGCCTCCTAGAGCCTTCCTTATTGTCACACTGTTTTCTTCCTGGTGCTTTTTATTAGTTGAAATCATCTCATTACCATGAGATACTCTTTATCGTCTGTCCCCGCACCTCAACTTGAGCTTCATGTGAGCAGGGACTCAGTCTGTCTTGTCCCCAGGATTGAAGTCTGGGACTGGGACTTAGAAATAGTTTCTATAAAGATTTGTTGAGCCCTAGCTGGTTTGGCTCAATAGATAGAGAGTTGACCTGCGCACTGAAGGGTCCCGGATTCAATTCCAGCCAAGGGCATATGCCCGGGTTGAGGGCTCGATCCCCAGTGGGGGGCATGCAGGAGGCAGCCAATCAATCATTCTCTCTCATCATTGATTTTTCTAACCCTCTCTCCCTTCCTCCCTGCAATCAATAAAAATATATTTAAAATAAAATAAAAAATAAAAATATTTATTAAAAAAAAGATTTGTTGAATGCCCGGCCAGCATGGCTCAGTGGTTGAACATTGACTTATGAACCAGGAGGTCACAGTTCAATTCCCAGGCAGGGCACATGCCGGGTTGTGGGCTCCATCCCCAGTGTGGGGCTTGCAGGAGGCTGCAGATCAATGATTCTCTCTCATCCTTGATGTGTCTATTTCTCTCTCCCTTCTTCTCTGAAGTCAACAACAACAACAAAGATTTGTTGAATAACCATAGCAAGAATTTTCTAGCAGTGAAAGCAATTTAAAAAATAAAATGGGTGGCCCAGGAGGGCCTATCATGGAAGGGGTTCAAGAGAGGCACTACAGGGGGGCCCTCAGGCTTGGGAGGGAATTAGACTGAAACCCCTAGGACTCTGAGGTCTCGACATGAAGCTGGACTGCGTCTCCAGGAGGGTGTGGTGAGTCCAGCAGCCGCTGGTGGAGAGCGAGAGCATCACCATCCGTAGGTTCTAGAGCAACGGGCCAGGCTGCAGGGCAGGAGCTCCATGCAGGGCGGAGCAGCACTGCGGGCAGCCGGCAGCAGCAGCCGTCTCTGCAGGAACCTGGAGGGCTGCTGTGCCCATGGAGAGAGAAGCCCTGCGGTGGGCGGGGCCCCTGTCCTAATCAGCCCATGGGTACCATCTGGGCCAGAACCAGGCAGGAGGGCAGGATGTTGGTGGCCAGACTGGAGAACAGTGTTACATGGCACACTCCCCGTGAAAGGCTGGGCTCCAGGAGGGTGGAGCTGGGGAGCCCAGAGCCAGGGAAATACTGGCCGGTTTACAGTCTTTGTAGCCCCTTTTCATTCCCTGGCCGGCTGTGTCTGGGAAAACAGAGTAGCAGTGTTCCTCAGATTACTAAATTATTCTCCCTTCACCTGAAGTGTCAAAGGCACTTCCTGACACCTCCTTGCTGGGAGGTCAGAACACTTCACACTTCAGTGCGGAGCCAGAGAGGAAATCGATAGGACTAGAGCCGGGGATTTCTCACCGGCCTGGGGAGACCAGACAGCTTGCCCGTCCCTCCTGGTGGCCTCCCTCGGAGAGGAATTGGGCCAGCTGAGTGGGCCCCTACCTTCCAGGAGCCTGTGGTGAATGGACAGATAAGGCACCCAGAACACACGCACGCAACACCCCCGGAGACTGAAGGAATGTGTCAGAGTTCAGAGGTCTGCATTCATCTGCATTGACAGGCTTGGGGGTGGGGTGCGGGAAGGCTTTCAGCCAGTGACTAAGCTCAGGGCACAAAGACCCAAATCTTCCTGTTCAGAGAGGGTGTGACATTAAAGGGTGCTTTTAGGGAGAGAGCTAAGGATTGCAGAGTGCTCCTCCCTCTGTGACAGGCATCATGTTAGATGCAAATGCTCCATACAAGTGACATCACCTAATTCCTGCAATAACAATTATCCAAATAAGGACGCGGATGCCTGGAGAACTGGCCCGGCTATTCTGGCCTGGCCTGGTAGCTCAGTTGGTTAGAGCATCGTCCCGATATCCCTGGTCAGGGCACATTCAAGAATCAACCAGTGAATGCATGACTGGGTGGGACAACAAAATTGATGTTTCTCTCTCTATCCTCTCAACTCTTCTCTCAAATCAATAAAAAATAAAAAAATAAAAGAATTGACCCACAATGCTCCACAGCCCAGCAGAACCAAAGCAGAGGACTGTGGAGGGACAGGTGTTCAATAAATATGTTCGCAATGAATGAAAACAAAGACAACCCGCCAGTGTATTCTGGTTTATGTCACAAGAACAGCTGCATCTGCTCAACTCACTGGTCCTCACATTTACCTGGTGAGGAGGGACCAGAGCAGGTGTGCTTGCTGCCGCCCTGGGGCTACCATTACTGCTGTGGTTATTGTTATCATTCTCCTTTTGCAAATGAGAGATTCGACAGAGAGCTCAGAGTGTAATTCTCCCCAGAACCAGAAGAACGCAAGGTTCAGCCCATCTCTTCTTTTTTTTTTTTTAATTGATTTGAGAGAGAGAGAGGAAGGGAGGGAGAAAGAGAGAGAGAGAGAGAGAGAGAGAGAGAGAGAGAGAGAGAGAGAGATCATTGATTTGTTGTTCCATTTATTCATGCATTCATTGGTGGATTCTTGTGTGTTCCCTGACTGGGAATCGAACCCACAACCTTAGCATATCGGGACGATGCTCTAACCAACTGAACTACCCGGCCAGGGCACCAGCCCAGGTTTTCTAACCCCAAATCCCAGCTTCTTCCCAGCAACCTTGAAGTGAGCAGAATCTACAAGAAAGGACTTTGTTCTCATCAGGAAGCTCTGGTCTTACTTCAGTCCCTGTGCTTGCTCCCTCTGCCTCCTCCTCACATACCCCCACGGAAGAAGGTGACCCCCAAGGCCAGCTCTCACCATCCCTGCAGCCCCTCTGGCTGAGATGGTTGGATACACTGGGCAAAGTCCTGGGCTCCCAAATTAATCCTGGCAAACAGCTCAGCGGGACCTGGTTTTAGTTAATCCGCCATGTGCAGGCAGTGCTATCTCAGGACTGGAGGGCTAAGTGAGATATAGTATGTGGAAATGCTCCGGATATCTTGAAGTCTACGCAAACGTTAATTATTCTTTTGGGCTCCACCTCCCTGGAGTGCCTCGGTGTGGCCTCTAGAATGTCCGGGGCTCCCACATCTCTGAGGAGGGGAAATCTAATGGTGCTCATTCCTGCCCCTCTGGGTGGGGGAAGTGAAGGGGCGGCTCCAGGTGAGGGGGAAGGAAGCCAGGAGGAAGGGAGGGGACACTGTTGTAGGGAGCTGGAGGAAGGGCAGGGATTTGTCAAACAAGCATGCAGACCCGGCCAGTTTGCACTCTGCACCTTAGCTCAGAAGTAAACTCTGGATGCGGCTGACTTTCAGTCAGGGTGAATTTTAAGTAGAAGGGAAGGCTGTCTGGTTCAACAATGATTCATTAAATTTCTTCTATTCTTCTGAAAGGCACCATCGGAATATATGGAAAAGGTCCAGTCGTATCAAACGGTTCCAGATCTCATCTTTCTGACAACTCTTCTGGCTAGAACACTGTCAAGAACTAGGAGGGAAAGAAAAGTCATTGATTAGTCAGAAATATGCACCGAGCACATACATAAAAGCACACACTCGTACTCTGGGCTTATTAACTCTTCATGCACATATAGTTCCAGCAGATTAAGAAGTCATATGCTTGAAAGAGAGAGTTGCTACTATGAATGAGGCATTAACCAGTGTCTAAAATCAGCCTAAAGACAAGGTAGGAGAGAGGAAAAGAACAAAAAACAAAACAAAAACCACATGAGAACGGAGCCAGCTGTGATTAAGTGTGTGAGGCAAAGGGCCGTAGGCCCCACAATGACGTCTGTATTGCCATCACTGCATGACCACTCGGTACAAGACAAGTCATGGAACCACAGATCATGAGAACTAAGTTGAGCCAACTTCTGAAAAGCAGAGAGGTGAAGGAACTTGCTCAGAGTTGCACAGCTAGCCAGGCAGAGTGAGGAATGGCACCCAGATCCCCTGGTCCTACCTGGTTCCAGGGCTTTCTATGCTCACACAGGACTCCTAACCAAGACCCGGAGTGGCCAAGAAAACCTCCAATACGGCCTACGTCTTCTATCGGAGGCATCAGGAATGGGCGTGACTCCTTTCAGACAGAATTATGCCATTGTAACTGATATACTGAAGAAAGATTGGGGACTTAAAGAGGTCCTACGTGCACCACAAACCCACATGCCAGCTCCCTGGAAGCAGAGAAGAACCCTGAAGCTGACAACAAAGGTTTTCCTAAGGGCCCCTTGCTTCTAGGAGCCACACTGACCGAGGGTCGAGCCAGGCTGGTCCGCTCAGTCCACTCCCAGTCAGGCGAGGGCAGAGCAGGCCAGGAGGGCCAGAGGGCGGTGCCAGCCGAGGGTTGATGGATGGGCGGTTATGGGCCCCTGAACCATGGCCAGGGGAGCACGGGAAACATCTCTTCAGGTATATAAATACCAGACAGGCTTATTATTGGGAGTCTACGGCCACATTATTTTAATTCGTCAATCCCGCCCCCGGTGGTGGGCACCCTGCCAGTCTGCCTTCCCACATCCTGCTGCGGACTCCGGATCCACCCACTTCTATATTGAGGAGCTCCTCTCCATAAATAACGAACAGGAGTCAGGCACGAAAGAAAGGCTGGAGCGCTGGGAAGGCTGCACATGGGCCAACAAAGGGCAGGAAGTGCCGGGCGGTGGCCGTGTCAGTCCCCAGGCCCAGCTCACCTGGCGGGGCTGTGCAGCCTTTGTGTAAAAATGTCAGGCCCAAGTCCTGAACTTCCTGCCATTTGTCAGGCTGTGCCGTGACCCGGAGTTCACCGAGGTGCTTGCTGCTCCCAACAATACACACATACATCCTTTGGAAAAATCTCGCTCTCGCTCCTGTCCAGTGGCATAGCTTTTTATGGAAGCGGCTGGAGGGTGCCTGGGCTGAGCACTGGAAAGTTTCGTGTGTATTTCTCTCCTGAAGACGCCAGCGCCGACAAGGATGGGAGACGGCAAAATCCAGGGTGGGGACAGAGTTTCTGGGGTCTCACCCAGCTCGGCTCCTGCCTGGCTCAGAGCCGTGAGGCCATGGGGTGGGGGTCAGCTTCCGGGACCCATTGTTTTCTGCTTCTGCTCCCATCCCACCTGCCTCCCCAGAGGCTCCAGGACTTCACCGCCCCCAAAGTAGGGCGTAATCAGTGTCAAGAGTATCTGTGTGCCTGCGGAGGGTCAAACACGCAGCCATGTGTCCCAGAGTCTGAAGGGATGGCAGTCTGGGCATGGGGTCACCATTGCCCGGCTAGCCATGTCCCTCGCACCCAGGCTGGGCCTGTGGAAGGAGGCTCAGGGTGGCTTATTCAGGCGACAACCAAAGACAGCCAAGCAGCTGTCCAGGCACTCGAGAGCTGTGCTCACCAAGGGACTCACAGGCAGTGGCACGGGGTGTGTGTGGGTGTGTGTGTGTGTGTGGGGGGGGGATGTTGATGGTCTCCTGTGAACCGAAGAACAAGAAAAGGAACAAAGAAGTTTCCAACTTGCTAAATGTATTCCATTAAAAGGACTGTCCTTTTATTCTGAGGTTATGTTCTAAAATGAAGAAACAGAAAAATGTGAACTTTTCTCCAAGGATGGTCCTTTATGCTGAGATTCTATCCTTCCTGCTTTCTGGTGTTACTTTCACAGTATCAAAATGTGCTTTGGTTTATGACATCGCGGTCATGGAAAAATGCCTTTATTTGATGAAACAAAAAGTTGGCAATCCAAACAAAAACTAAACCGCTACCACCCAAGGTGAAGTTTGAAGATGTAGGAGCCCCAGGGGACACCCAGGAGAAGCCAGGAGGCTGGCGGGTTGTCCTCCTCAAGGAGCTTATGACCGGGTGGAGGCCCACACACCGGTGATGGTGACACCTTACAAGACCTCAGGGATCCTATGCAGAAGCGTGGGGCAGAAGTTACTCGGGCGTGAGAGCTCAGAGGGGTGGCTGGTCAGTGAGAGCCTGGCCCATCGCAAGTGCTCGATTAACATGGGCTGAAAAAATGAATGACTGAGGACTTAATAAGAGTGGGGCCTGGAGGGAGAGGAGGTCTTGGTGAGGGGGAGGAGATACTGCAGGGCGTGTCTGGTGGGCAGGCCAGCTCGCACAAAGGCATGGAGGCCCGGAAGAGCCTGCTCGTGGGGGTGGGGGGGCTTCGAGACGCTGGTTCAAGTCTGTACTCGGCATCTGTGTGGGAGGCTTGAACGCCAAGGGGCCGGGCTCAGGCCGTGGTCCTGGTGAGGGGCACTGAGGTATGGGAAGGCATGGGAATGTGACTGAGATTTCAATCCGGGAGCCTAGGAAAGGTTTGACGTGGCTGAACGGTGGAAATGTGGGAGAGGTAGGAGGTTTGGAATAAAGCAGAAGATGAGGTTGGCTTCAAGTTTGCCGATTTTGAGGGGATGACTGGACTTAGAGGAGACGTGTCCAGCTGCTGGGTCCTGGGGTGAGACAATAAGGCAGCAGCATGGCCAGCTCACTAGCCAGACCACCTTGCCGGGGGAGGAGGGGGCAGAAGCTACCTGGTGCTCTCACGGGCGTGGGCGGCAGCTGGGGGTCTGCTGGGGCGGAGGTGCTCACATCCCCAGGAAGGTCTCCAGTTGGCCTAATAATGTGTGGAATTCAGGCCTGGATTAAAGGTGTTTACAGCTGCCAGTGATGAGCGCCACTCTTCTTGGGAGGGGGAGCTGTCAGGCGGCTCCAGCAGCTTAGATAACCCCGAGCTATTTCGGGAAAGAGCCCTAAGAAGATAAACAGGCCAGTGGCCAGCAGATGGACAGATAACCTGTGCTTAGCCCTCATCCCAGGAACGCCACAGACACAGCGAGGGCCTGGGGACAGGGTCCTAGGAGACAGGAAGGTGCCAGAGTGCGTCAGAGGGAGAGAAGGAGGGGCAGGGGCAGGACCAGGGCCATGGCTCCAACTGGGAAGGGGAGATTCTGATGGGAGATGGAGGCAGGAGTTCCCTGGAGGCACCCTAAATCCAGGAGCTCCAAAGCTTAGTTGGGGTCTGAATGCCCAACAACAGCCCCAGAGACTGAAGGCTTTTTACCTTTTATTCTCTCAGGTATTTCACGCTCAGTTACCTGCCCACATTTACAGGAGGCACAACCCCCGTGTACAGTGTTCGGGGTGCTGGACATGTGTATGTGTGGGTGCAGTGCAGTGGGGGCTGGAGATTGTGGATGTTGAGTGTATGTGTGTGATGTATGGAAGTGGTGTGTGGGTATAGCATGTGTAAATGTGTGTCTGTGTGAATGTGTGGGTACAGTGTGTGCATGTGTGGTGTGTGTGGGTGTTTGTGTGCAGTGCATGTATGCATGTGAGTGCTGTGCTTACATGTGTGGTGTTTGTGTGCAGTATGTTTGTGTGTAGTGCGTGTGCGTGGGGTGTGTGGTCACAGTAGGAAAGGAGCAGAATGACCAGGAGGACAGGCTCCTGGCCCAGCTCCCACCCCCACTGTCCTGAGCTGTCACTGCTCTGTGGTCCCTGGTGGCTGTGGCTCCCATGTACTTCAGAATGTGGCCCAGATGCCTCAGGCCATCGCGGAGGCCTTTGGGGCCCCCTTGCCCACCTTGCCCTCCAGGCACCTCCTGTCTCCTCTGACAGGCCGGTCTCTTCCTGTCACTGGGCCCGATGATGCGGTTCCCTCTCTGTGCAAGGCCCTGCCATCCTTCCACGGCAGAAAGCATCTCTGTCCTTGAAGGTCAGCACCCAGCATGTCCCCCTGGTTACACTCTCCCTCCCATGTCAACCCCCCGGACTACCCTCCATCCCAGCCTAGGGGGCTGCTCCACCCACTGGCATCACGGCTGTTACTGGTTGTCAGCGAGGAGCCTAAGAGTCCATGATGTCACATAGTAGGTGAAAGGCTGCTCTCCCTGTGGATGCCCTCCAGTCACCAGCCCCCCAGGCTCTCTCACTTCAGTGGAGGCAGGAATGGAAGCAGGGACACGAGAGTCCCTGGGCCTGTGGCCTGGTCAGCCCTTGGCCCTTGGGGATGTGTCCTGGGGTCTCCCTCCTGTGGGTCCCTTCCCTGACTTTGGTAAATTCTCTCTCTGCAACAACTGGTCCTGCTTCTTTTTGCCTGGTCCTGGTCCTGGTCCTGGCTCACACCACACTCCCCACCAATCCCACCTCCAAGACGTAGCCAATGCCAGTAATTAGCTGTATGTATTTGTGAAATATATTCACACCCAGAAGCAAACGTGCATCACCATGCAAATTGCTCCCAGGGCCATCTTTCCAGGGACTGCATAGGGACCCAACTCATTCTTCCCACTGGCTGCTGAACATGTCAGTTCTGCACACGCCATCGTGAACTTAACAGGTTCCCTGCACATTATTTACCGCAAAACTGGTGTGGCCAAGGCTCTGTTCTGGGGACCAGAATTCACATTCTAGTAAAAGAGACAGGAAATAGAAAAATAACTAATAAGCAAACACACCAAAATGCTTTATCAGCAAACTGGACATGTCTGTTTTTGTGTGGGATCGCCACCTTACATTAAGTCCACTTGGACACAAAAAAGGTGGCCACATCAAGTAGCAAGTGAAGGAGAGCGGAGTATGCCACCCCCAAATATGCCTCTTTGGGATATTGATTATTTATTTATTTGTTTGTTTGTCTGTTAATCCTCACTTGAGGATAT
Source organism: Myotis lucifugus (assembly GCF_000147115.1). Lineage (NCBI taxonomy): Eukaryota > Metazoa > Chordata > Mammalia > Chiroptera > Vespertilionidae > Myotis > Myotis lucifugus. The sequence continues at coordinate 5,306,711 of NW_005871094.1, read as the reverse complement.
TTTTCCGTTGATTTTTAAGAGAGTTGGAAGGGAGGGGGAGAGACACACAGAGAGAAACATCCATGTGAAAGAAACACATCGATTGGTTGCCTCCCGCATGCACCCCAACAAGGGCCAGGGATCTAGTCTGCAACCGAGGTATATGCCTTTGACCGGAATCAAACCCAGACCCTTCAGTCCATGGGCCAACACTCTACCCTTTGAGCAAAACTGGCTAGGGTGGGATATTGATTATTTTAGTTAATTTTAAGAAATTGCAGACAAGGAAGAAGCTTTGAAAACCAAGTAGAAGTTACCCTGTGTCAAAGGACATTTAACTTGTGAGGTGTCCCTCCATACCCCAAAGAGGATATGCAAATCTCTAGAAACTTTCAGCAGGGGAGAAGGCAGGACTTACATCTCCATAACAATCTTATTCTTGTTTACTCTACTTTTCCAGATGACCTCCGTCCACCCATTCTCCACCCCCAAACATCTCTGGTCTTTAGCTGAAGGGGGTATTTAAGGTAATGGCTTTTGCTTTCTTGGGCCTCTCCCTGATGTCAATGTAAAAAACATTGAAGAATTGTTGTGCGTTTATACGAGCTGAACTGTTGACAATTGCCAGGAAGCAAAATCTCAATGCATTGAGATAATGCTCCAGAGAATGGCAGTTTGGCACTTTATTTTATACATTTCAATCAAAAGAGAAGGTGTAAGTGGGATACATGAAATGCATGGGTGATAGATTAGGGAGGCAGGAGAGAGCAAAGTGGAGGAGCCTTTGTGATTGGATAAAAAGTAAAATGATACATCTTTTACACAGGTGGGTACAGGATAGTTAACAGTCAACAATGAACAAGATAAAAATGATGAAAGGATTGTAGTCTGAGCTCTGGTGCGCTGGCTGGGCCCTGAGGGGTCCGGAACAAAGGGGAGTCGCCCTGACATTCCAAAGGTGTGTTATCCTAGATGCAAAAGACAATGGAGCGGCTCAGTTAAGGTAAAGATTGACTTTTGTCAGTCTAGCCGAGGACGTGACTACCTGCCACAAACCGCTCTTAGTGAAACGTCTTCATTTCAGACCATCCTTTGTGGTTACTTTAGGTCTCCGAGTTTGCAAGGCCGCCTCTCAGGTCTCCACTGAGCTGGTCCCGTGTTCGTCCACACTGTATTCGGGAGGTACCCATGTTCTTAAACGTTGTTTCCTCCTGCGAACGTCTCATGCCAACTTGTTGATTAGTCCCGCCCGGAGAATTTAGAAAGGGGGAGGAAACTTATCTTTTCCGTCCCCACGCATGGTCAGCCACACCGGCCCTTGCCCGGCCTACGGCCCCAGCCCTGGTCACATTTAAAAGTCTCTCCTGCTTCCTCCCATGACCTTAGTGACTTCAAGAGCCACCTGGCAGGCGTCACGTGTGTCACGTCCCACTCAGGAGGTCCCAGCTGTGACGTCTTTCCCTGTCTAACCTGTCCCCCATGCATCGTGCTGTCTTTTCTCAGCCGCCCATTAGTATTCTAGGGGGTGACTGCGCCAGCGGTGGAACACACGAGGGGAGCGGGAGGAAGCTTAGCTGAAAGGCGGATTGCAAACACATCAGAACACGCAACACACACACTCAGCCAAAAGACCCCCGTCCCTGGACCCCATCCAGACGCGTCCCTTTATTATTTTTGTTCTCTTTTCCTCTTTTACTAGGTCTCGCCTGAAAACAGCCTGGGCGTTGCTAAGGTAACGCCTTAGAGCCTCCCTGAACACATCATTGTTTAATTCCAGCAGCGGCAGCCCTGAGGAATTTGCTATTTGTTTAAGAGATGAAAGCCACAAACTTCCACACATTCTCCGGTTTCACTCCCCTGGCATTGTGTGGCCCAGCCAGAGTGGAGTACACTGGGCGGAGGGGGCTCATGGGACCCAGCAAAACAGTGGGCGCTTGCGAATGGTCCTCACCATCCAAAGACAGAGATCTGGGATTTCTCCTGGCAGAGCACTGGACAATAACTCCTCACTGAGGCTCTGAGAAGGACATGATTGGAGAGGATTCCCCCAGCCTCCGGTCAGGAAATGATGAATGGGTCCACACTTTCCCCCGGGCCTGCGTGTCAGAGTCACTCTAGGAAGGGTACCAGAGACCCCAGTGAGCAGCACACCTAGCCTCCACGAAAACACGTGGGATGTAGCTCAGAGCAAGGAGGTGCTTCAGGAATGCTGACGGGCCCATTTAACAAGCTTTAACAAGAACCCACTGAGGCCTGCGAGCGGACTGTCTGGGAAGCAGGGTTAACAGGGGCCTCTGGGGCTTACACTGCCCTGGATCTGCAGCTTCTCACCCTACTTTGCTCTGTTGTCACAGGACAATATTTCCCTGTCCTTGCTTTTTAAAAAATTTATTGACTTAAGGGGGAAGAGAGAGCGCGAGACAGAAACATCACGTTGTTGTGCCACTTATTTGTGCATTCATTGGCTGATTCTTGCATGTGCCCTGACTGGGATCCAACCCGCAACCTTGGCGTATGGGGAGGATGCTCTAACCAACTGAGCTACCAGGCCAGGGCTGCCCTGGCTTTTCTTTCTACATCATTCTGATTGTCTCACTGACAACCGTGTGGTTGTCATCCAATGCTGCATCCAAACTCCCTAAGCAGATTAATTTTATTGGTTCAGCTTCACTACCTCCTAGGCTGGGCTACTTCATAGGATGCTGGCTGACCAATAGAGGGGCAGCCCCAGGTCAGGTGCTCACTTGTGGCCTAATCAGCTATGGCCTACAAGCCGCAGCTTACCTGCTGTAGCACCAAGTCTTTAAAGGAGGCTGCAGATATGGCAGGTCTTCCAATGCCTGTTCATCCGTCCAGTGCAAAGTACATGAAAATGTGATGCTTTCTGAAGAATTCTGAGGAGAGAGCAAAACGAGGAAGATGGATTGAATTTTGTGGTGTGATGTGGTGCGTGATATAATGGTTCCCCCATTAGCCCATGGAGACAGTGATAAAATATACATCGCTCACAGCACTTCTGGCCTTAGACTTGTGTTTTTGGAAGATCGGCTTGTGCTGACTCCTGGAGGACATAGGTTTAGAACAAAGGCTGCCCCTGGGGCCCAGCTACAACCAGTCATCTGCAGAAAAACCTTGAGAAGTTTGGCCTTGAATGGAAGGAGAAAATAAGAAAATTCTACTGGAGTAATAAAATCATATACATAACCCAAAAATGCCCTTGCAGAGGTATCAGGGAGACAGACTCTCTCTCTCTCTCTCTCTCTCTCTCTCTCACACACACACACACACACACACACACACACCTGGACAGACACAGTGAGAGACAGAGAAGAGAGAGCTCCCAGAGACACAGAAGGACACAGATACACACCCAGACGAATGCACACAGAGCAAGACACAGCACACACGGGCACGGAAAGGAGCAGAGATCTGAAGAGACCTGGCGGCTTAAGAGGACGAACACTGCACCACCCCTTCATACAGGAGGGTGAGGTGGGCTTGGCGTGAGAAGAAGAAAAGGGGGATCTTTCTGGATGTTTGGGTTGTCCTGGTACAGGAGCTGCTGTGCTCATCTGCAGGAGAGGAGAGGGGAGATGCTACGGCTAGCCCATTCAATACAATCCCTTCTCATAGGAAAATGTGCTCCTTGAAGTTAAAAAGCGAAAGGAAGGAGAAAGAGAACAGGAGTAGACTTGCTGTTGGAGAACTTGCCAGAACCCGGATGAGTTCTGAGTGTCTCTTTAGTCTGTGGTTCCAGCACTCAGATGGGTCCCCAGCTCTGGGGACACAGTGACACCTCCCCGTGCCTGGAGAAGTGGCCAGTCTGGTTTTGGAGCCCACGTGGCACAGAAGGGTGGCTGTCTGCCTGTGGTTCTGACCTCCAGCCACCCACGTGGGGATTGGGACCATAAAGGAATGGCTACTGGATTCCAGCCACAGCCAGTCCTATGGGCCAGGTCCTGCACCTGAACTGCTGAAGGGAGGGACGGATGAGTTGCTCCTGTGGTCAGAGGTGGAGCTCACACCCGAGCCTAAGGCTGTCATATCTGGGAGGAGGGACCGTAGAGGCCTTCTCGTACAACCCTTTAATTTTTCAGAGGAGAAAACTGAAGCTCAGAGGTTAAGTGATTCACCTGAGATCATGCAGGGAGTTAATGGTTCTTCTGGCATTATCCATGGCTGCTGCCTTAACTTAGGCCAGTTTTTTTTTTAACCTCTTGGAGGGAGGTCAGGCCTGTGGGGCAGGGCTGATGGGGCCAAAACCTGGCAACAGGTACAAGGATTTCTGAGAGGGATGGCTGGGAAAGTACTGTGGGACTAACTGTCAAAGAAGTTTCTGCTTCGTTTTGTCTGTAGTGTCTTCCCTCCTTTGGGCCAGTTGTACCTTGATGAAGACGTCATTTTGGTCACAAAAATGATGCGCTGACTCAAGTCCTTCTGCGCAGACGTGATCTGGACAGAATCAGGAAGGGAGTGAGCAGAGAAACTCAACTGGTGGTGGTCAGGGCAGGCGGTGACGCCAGTCCCAGCAGGGAGGCGGCCCGCTTCCTCTCCTCCCCCAGCTATTAGGGAACCTGTTGATTTGGATGCAAAGTGGTATCTGGTGGGAGGGGTGCCAGTTCAGGGGGAACAAAAGGACATGGATCTCAAATCAGTGACAGAGGGACTCTCGGTCACAACAACTGCAAAGCCTTACTGGACAGAGGTGTGTGGAAATCTGAAATTACTGGCCAAAGGGGGCTCCGGCTAATCTACTGACAGAGCCCGGCCACGGTGTCCCTGTCCCTTAGGAATGTTCTTACACTGAACATGCTCTGACTCTCACCTTTGGTGCCCTCAGCTTTCCGGGGATGGGAGGTAGGAGAACAAGGCCAAACTCTTCCCCATGTTGGGAGGTGGTAGGAGTGAGACATCCAAGTCCACTGAGGTTTGCTTGAGGTCTCCCAGAGCCGTCAGGACCAGGCGTCCTGGCTCCCCGTCGTGTCTTCCAGCACACAGGTGCCTTGGGTGGTCCCTGGGAACTCCTAGCTCGTCTTAGAGATGGCGTGGCAGCTACATCACTGGTGACTTAGGCCTGGGGCTGGGGCAAGAGGTGAGAGAAGGAAATGCGGTGAAGCAAAAGAAACCCAGTCTTTCCGCTGTGCCCCGCACCCCAAGTGACTCAGTAGGTCAGGGAGATGAGAAAACAGCCACCAAATTCTTTCAGCTCTCTGCTGGGATCTTCCTTTTGAATGCAAAGGAGAGACTGGGAGCTCTCCGCAGAGTTTAACTGAGATCTCCATCTCAATGCCCAGAGACAAAGGCCAAAAAATGTGAGGAATTTCCAAAGAAGCTCCTTCAAAGGGCATCTCCCCCACCCTCTGGCTCAACTCCGAGGGCACTGCGGGTGCGAATGGCGCTTTCTTCTCTGGGTCGGGCCTGGCCTGCTGCCCACTTGATAAAAGCTTGTATCTAAGGAGAAATGAAGTTAGGAATCTCCCTGCTCAGCCTCATGCTCTTGTGCTCATGTAAGAAAATACTTCTGTGAACCCGGATGGGCCTGGTGAGGGGGCCCCAGGACTTGGTGGGCCGGTTTGCACCGGGCAGTCCACGCTCTCCCTCCCTCGCCCTCCCCACCCTCTCTGAGTGCAGCCGCCCTGGTGGCGGGTGGAGCAGCGGGATGCACCCACCTTCTCCAGGGCAGTGGGGCCATCTTTCTGACAGAGGCCTGTAAGAAGAGCCCTCATTGGGCTCAGGATTCTTAAGGTTTCCTGCTTTGGAGGCTGAACAAACGGGCCGAAGCTTCCAGGACAGCATAGGCATGTAGAGACTGGGAGAGAGCTCATTTTAAGATTCTTTAAGGAGCCCTTGGCAGTCTGGACAAACCCCTGTCAGCCCTCACTGTCAAGTTTATTTGACACTCGCCCCCTTCTTTGAAGCATCTGGATTTTTGGGGGTCACTGTGACTCCTCAGAAAGTGAGAAAAAACAGAAAAGATGACCACCCCTAGTAATCTTTGGAGGAGTGGTTGGCAATGATAACAGTTGGGTTACACAATCTGTGGAATTACTCAGTTACCACAGGACAGTACCAGGGAAATTGCCTTGCTCATGGACCGCCTTGACCTACCACTTGGTAGTTCTGCCTCAGGCTCTCCTGGTTCCCATCTGGCTGCCAGAAGAGTCAGGCCATTGCCAACTTTAGACCCTGTAGCAGCACCTTCTGGCCTCCGGATCAGGCCCTGGGGTCCCGGTGTGGGCGCTCTTTCCAGCCTCTACTGCCCTTCACCTGCCAAGGTCTCACTTATCTCACCCTCCCCTGTTCTCACCTTCCTGACTCTTATCCCACCCACCACGGAGGACACCTCCCTTCCTCCCCTCCTCCTTCTCTTCCCCCATTTCAATATGGCCTTTCGCAAGCTCCCTACTCCTCTTCATGCTCATCTTGTTCACCATCTAACTTGAGCTACTTTTCCTCTAGCAAGCTTCTCTGACAAACCCCACCTCCTCTTTGATGTCAGGCAGGCCCCAAGTAATCACTTCCCTTGGGGAAGTGACAGACCTTTGAGCCACTTTTTTCTCATCTGTGAAGCAGGGAAGTGATTACTCACCTCACAGGCCTTGATGACAGTCATGTGAGATGATGAGAGCATCGAAAATAAGCACTCAACAAATGTCTTCCCTCTGTGTATTTCCTCACATCCCCTCAATTCTGATGTATTCAGTCTGCATTCGTTGCATTTGTGGGCAGTTTTTGCTTTGAAAGTGTCTTAGGGAACTCAGGTGCGTATTGGTAGCGTTAAGTGACTTGTAATCTCCCTTGAGGTCAGGGGGGACCCTATTTCGATGATTCTCAAAGTGAGGTCCACAGCACCAGCATCACCTGGGAATGGAGTAGGAATGCAAACTCCTGGGCCCCACCCCCGTCCCGATGAACCACTGACTCTGGGACTGGGCCCAGCAGTCTGTGCTCCACAGGTGATTCCAGTACACGGTCAAGTTTGAGACCCGCAGCTCTATTTCGCTGCTGGGAGTATGCATGCTCTGCAGAATAGTTTAGGACTTGACAAGATGCATGCGCTTCAAAACCCAACGTACTGACTCTTAACCCATAAGGTCCCTGCCAGCAGCCCGTTCCTCAGAATTGACTGTCCATCTGGTCCCTCCAGGTGGGAGCCTTTCAGACAGCTTTTTCTTCCCCTCAGCTCATCGGAAGTGGAAAACTGCCTACTGCATGCTTTATTGTGCCTGTCCTCTCATTGACATTTCGTGGCAGCCAGGACCTTGGGTGGCGGTTGACAGAGAGGTACAGGCTCCCCAAAGACCCGCGGGCCAGTGTGCATGCCAGGGCCTGCCGCTCTGAGCCCCGGTCAGCACCTCCCAGGAGGCAGACAGAAGGCCCTGCTGGTGGAGGAGGGAACGCGGCAGCAGGCACTTGGTGGAGGCTGAGGGGAAGATCCACCCGAACCCCAGGCGGCTTTCTCAGGGAGCAGGGGTGCCTGTGTGGCCGAGGAGGCCCAGCCCGACATGAATGGAGACCTTGTATCGAAGACCTCACTGGAGCCGGGAGCCACAACACAGGGGCTTTTCACAAGCCACCTCGCCACAGAGGCGGCATTGAGCGTGACTGGTGGCTCACGGGCCGACGTGGGGTCCGGCAGACGCATGGCCTTGGTGGAACAACATTGCTACTCCTCCTGACCCTGCGTTGGCCAGCAGGGCTGGGGGGTGGGGGGCTTGGATGTCCCTCTCAGAGGGGGAGACTCGCAGAGTCATATTGTCCATAGCTTAAGCTGCCCCGACCCCCTTGGTCAGTGTTCAAGGCTTGAGATGGGGGACAGAAAGTGGACGAAGAGGTTGATGTGTAAGTAAGCTGGAGGGCTGGGCAGGAACGGGTTAAAGACAGCTGCTTGGCAACATCGAACATCGAACAGAACATCGCCAAAGTCCAGCTCCACTGGGGCCTATGTTGTGAGACAAGGGAGGATGCCAGGTGCTCTCTCTGTGTGAAGGGGATAGAATCCCAGCGTGCCCTCCCCAAGGTCACTGAGCGGTGAGGATGAGCCGCAGCCTTGCTGGGGGCTGTGCGGGGCTACAAATCAGGGACAGATGACAATGGCTTGGGGCAATCAGGAGGGGGTGGGCGGTGAGTGGGTGACAATGGGGGTGGGTTTAATGCTTCCAAAGGAAGAGCCTCCTTCCCCTACATTTGTGGTTCTCAACCTTGGCTGCACATCAGAATCACCTGGGAATCTTTTTAAAATCCTGATTTCTGGGCCTCATCCTCCAGAAATTCTGTTTCTTTGTTACTAACGTTGTGGCCCCACCCCATAACAAAGAAACAGATTCCCAGGTGATTCTGATGTGCAGCCAAGGTTGAGAACCACTGCCCTAGATAGACCCCTCTCTCTGCCCACCTGCGGCCAGCCCTCACCTTCCCAAGGTGGTTAACTGATCCATTAGCCAGATTCCTGCCCTCCTCTCTTCTCCCTCTGTCTTATTTTCTAGGGTGATCAGTCATCCTGGTTTACTGGGGAACAAAAGATTTCCCCGGATGCAGACCTTTTGGAGCTAAACCTGGGACAGTGGGTGACCCTACTTTTATACCTTTTACTACATTTGAAATTCCTTACACTTATTTCCCAGGCCTTCCTCACTGAAATATTGATCATCAGATGGATAGTGAAAGCGAAACAGATGGATAGTAGGCCTGTTTGCCCCTGGCCAGCATGTTAATGGGATATTGGATGTGGCTATGCCCTTGGTTACAATGTAATGGAGAAGCAAGTTATGGCTGATGGTTTATTTAGTGCAATTAGATGAGGTGACGGCCTTACTTTCTTCATTTTCACTCTTGTGGACTCTTGAGGGCTCTTCCACTCTGCCTGGCAGGTCCCACCCACCCCTCCCAACAGCCCAGGCTCGGTGAGTGGCCTCCCAGGTGCTCACATCTCATGTGTGAGGTGTATTTACCTGTACCCCTACATACACGCTTACACACATGTGCGCATAATTGCATTTGGACACATACATCCAACACTCTTCACACTTACTAGTAGTTCCTTACCTGCTCCAGTGGAACGTGATCCCCATAAAGGAAGAATTGTTTTATTTTCCTGTATTTATTACTACATGGAAGGCTCAATATAAGTTTGCTGATAAGTGAATGAATGAGCAAATTTTCCCCATTCAGGCGAGAGAATTAATGAAGACATCATGGACAAGGGGGCCTGAAAGGTTGAGTTGGGTGTGGCAAGGCGGAGATGGAGTGGTGGCCTTCTGGGACGAGCTGTGTGACACCAGGCAGAGTCAAGGCGGAGTGTCTCCTGACCCGTTGTCCCGGCCCCTGGCCTGCGGAGCAGCCCTCTGTCAGCCCTCCTTGGTGCCTGCTCTCAGTCCCAGGCTGGGCGGCTGTCGCTGCCGTTGTCAGCAGTGGTGACTCACTGCTCCCTGGGACTTGTTTTTCTCCTGAGCTCACTGACAGGCAGGCCCCAGGGAGCAGTCCTAGGCCTTGCATGGCCAGCCCTGTCAAAGTGACAGCTGCCTCCGGGGGCCACTTGATTTCCGGGGAAGATGCTGTTCTGTTTTCACTCTTCTATCAGAAAGAAACAAGTGATCCCACCCAGGTCACCTTGGGCCACTGGTGGGTTCACGTTCAGCCATCTCTCTTCTTCAGAGGCCTCCTTGGGCCCAGCCCAGGCCTCCGAGGCAGCCGGCAGACTCTTAAGCTGACAAGCTTGGGGCAGGAGGCCCCCTGGAGAAAAGCCTAGAGGTGGGGGAGATGAACCCCAGGTGAGCCCCAGGCAAGGGCTGGCCCCAATGGCTCCCCCCCCCACTCTTTGACAAACCATTTTCTCCCTTCCCTCTCTTTCCTCCCCTCTCTCCCCTGTCTAGCTCCACCGCTCCCCTCCCCAGCTGCAGTCTGCATCTTAGCCCAGGAGAGGGTCAGGTGGGTGAATGATCTCCCTCAGCCACCCTGAACTCCATCACCTGCTGCTGTGCTTCTCTCCTGGACTTGACTAGAATAAAGGCCGAGACTAGTTTATTCACCTAACTACGCCCCAGCACTTAGAACAGTGCCTGGTATGTGGTAATTAGTGAGTAGATGAATGAGCACAAATATTCAGTCCCATACACTCTAGCCTATTGCAGCTTATTACTGGGCAGCGCCCAGGCTCTGTGTTTGGAAGTTTCCTGGGACACAGCCTTGAACCCCAGGCTGGGAAGAGCCCCCTGCAGTTCTAAAATCACTTCTTTTAGTTCTGTAGGCTCCAGGGAAAGAAAGAAGATCCCTAAACTCTAGTCAGCCAGGAGCATGAAGAAACAGGGAATCGTCATTTCTTCTGTAGGTCCACAAGAGTCCATTACAATGCATTTAAAGCTTTCTAGGAGAGGAACAGTGTCACACTAAATAGGACCCAGACCTCTAAGGAGCAAACAGCCTCCGTCACAGGGGACATTTCTATGTTGGAGAGGCAGAGACAATGCAATGTGTTCACCCAATCCAGCTTCCTTTTTCTCTTCCTAAGCACATAGCAAGACTACATTTCCCAGATACCCTTGCAGCTAGTTTTGGGTGATAGGAGTCCTGACCACTGCGATGTGAGCAGAAGTGACGTGGTGTTGTCCATGCTCCTTTCCCTCCGATTACATATTTAAGATGACATCCTGCGAGTTGGAGATCGCCTGGACGTGCCGAGCAGAACCCCCGGGTGCTCACTGGCTGTGATGGGCATTAATGGTTTGGAATAGCCTCTATATGTGGACAAAAAAAACACCTAACACACAGAAAAAAGTAACCAACTTCAAAAACATACTCTCTAAAAAGAGTTTTTGAGGGATGTGTACATAGTATTGAAAGTATACTGAAAAGCAGACTAAAACGAATAAAATAATTCAGGAGACTACTCTGCCGCAGGTGGAGGGTGCAGAAGGGTGGACTAAGAGGGCACAAAGGTGCTTCAGATGCCATGGCAACATTCCCTTTATTAAGCCGGTCATTCGCATGCGGTAGTTACAATGTTATTTTTATGTTATTGGTCTAGAACTAATATGTAATAAAGTTTAAAAACCAAGATGGTGTTTTACATGCTATCATTTGGTCTATCTATCTATCTATCTATCTATCTATCTATCTATCATCTATCTATCTATCTATCTATCTATCTATCTATCTATCTATCTATCTATTCCTTTCCTCATATACGTATGATCCAATGAAGTGGTGAAGGAGGAGGAGTGTCTGAGGAAAGGAGTGTGTGAAGGAAGGAGGAATGGACCATAAATAAATCCAGGGTCCCTGCAGGTAGATGAGAAAAGAACAGCCGTTGATGGAGGAAGGACTGGCCAGAGGCAGTGCAGCCTGGACCACGAAGCTGGGGGGCTGAGGGGCAGTCGGGGTCTCTACAGGAAAATGATGCCGTGCACAATGATCACTGCAGAGAGGTTAATAAAAAGACTTTTTAAAACAGGTGGGCAGGGTGAAAGAAACCAGAGGTGGTACAGTAACCCCATCCCTTGGTGTTTCCCGATAGCTGAACCCACCCAGATGCCAGAGGGAAAATATTCATATAGTCCCTACATGTCAGCCTCCTGGGTGGGT
>NW_005871094.1:5293411-5294693 GCF_000147115.1 Myotis lucifugus | reverse complement strand
AAAATACCATGTTGCTAAAAAATGCCAACCATCATCTAAGGCTGTTGGAAAAATGGTGCCAATAGATTTGTTCGACACAAGGTTGCCGTAAACCTTCAATGTGTGAAAAAAAAATAACCCACAATATATGCAAAGTGCAATAATCAAATGAGGGTATTCACCTGGCTGGTGTGGTTCAGTGGGTTGGTCATTGTTCAGTACACCAAAAGGTTGCAAGTTCTGGGTCAGGGCACATGCCTAGGTTGCAGGCCCAATCCCTAGTAGGGGCATGTGGGAGGAGCCGATTGATTGATGTCTTATTCTCACATTGATGTTTCTCTCTCTCTCCCTCTCCCTTCCTCTCTCTCAAAAAAATAAAAACATTTTCAATTAAAAAAAAATCTTAAAAAAGAAAAAAAAGTGAGAATATGCCTGTGTCAGCCTGGTGCTTTAGCAAATCCAAGGAAAAAAAAAAAAAAAAAAAGTCAGTTTCACAGAATGCTTTGGAGGCAGGGGTAATAAGGATTAATTTTATTAAATCTTAACCTCTGAGTCTTTTTATTTTTTCTGCGTGATGATATAGGAAGCATGCAGAATGCACTGAAATGAGGGTTGTCTTAAGGAAGAAGCATGGGATGTGTTTGGTTTATTTTCTGCACTGTGAGCTGAACTAGAGGCTCTCTTTGTGGAGCCTTATTATTTATTATTTTTTTTACTAGAAAGGATGCCTGGCAAACTGTGTTAATCAGACTTGGATATTTTGCAGATATTCTTGAAAATGAACAAAGTGAGACTGTCACCTCAATGAAAACAACTGATTTGTTGCCAATTACAAAATTTCAGCTTTAAAGCAGAAATCAGAACTTGCGGATGTGGCTGACATGGTGGCTGCCAAGTCATGCAGCCCAAAATGGTGGCTGTCTACACTTTTTTTTTGCAAATCAGGATCAATAAGCAAAGGCATTTAGTTACCAGAATTACACAAATTTTCCCAATTCAATCCGAACCTTAAACTTTTAGCTGGCAAGTCAAAATATTCAGCATTTCTCAATCAGTCTAGAATCTAGCTAGCATCCTTTTTTTGGGGGGGGGGGGTAAATGATCAGTCTTGGGCTCCATCCTGCACATCTGCAAAGAGACTCTAGCTCAAAACTCTATCCAAAATCGGACAGGTGCGCGCATTAGTTTTAAGCCAGCTTTTCTCTCTACACGTGCACAGAAATCCCAGACGCATTTACTTGGGGAGGGGGTGAACCTGTTTTCACAGATCCTCACTCAGATGCCCACCGGACCGAGTCGTGGA
>NW_005871094.1:5283220-5293311 GCF_000147115.1 Myotis lucifugus | reverse complement strand
TGGAGGGAGGTGGAGGAGGGTTTGGGGAGATAAATGGCTGATGGACAGAGACTTGGCTTGGGGTGGTGAACACACAATACAGAGGGCAGATGATGTCTTGTAGAACTGGGCACTGGAAACTTGTATAATTTTGTTAATCAGTGTCACCCCAATAAATTCAATAAAAGGAGAAAAATAAATACATGTATTTTAAACAATGTCAGAATGCTATACAGTCATGGCTTGGAGAAATAGGGTGGGTTTGATTCAAGACTACTGCAACAAAGCTAATATGGCCATAAAGAGATTCTCACAATTTCTTTGCTTTTCCAGTACGTACATATAAAAATTATGTTCACTCTATAGTGTGGCCTATTAAGTGTGTAATTACATTATGTCTAAAAAACAATGCACACACCTTAATTAAAAAATACCATGTTGCTAAAAAATGCCAACCATCATCTGAGGCTGTTGGAAAAATGGTGCCAATAGATTTGTTCGACACAAGGTTAACGTAAACCTTCAATGTGTGAAAAAAAAATAACCCACAATATATGCAAAGTGCAATAATCAAATGAGGGTATTCACCTGGCTGGTGTGGCTCAGTGGGTTGGTCATTGTTCAGTGCACCAAAAGGTTGCAAGTTCTGGGTCAGGGCACATGCCTAGGTTGCAGGCCCAATCCCTAGTAGGGGCATGTGGGAGGAGCCGATTGATTGATGTCTTATTCTCACATTGATGTTTCTCTCTCTCTCCCTCTCCCTTCCTCTCTCTCAAAAAAATAAAAACATTTTCAATTTAAAAAAATCTTAAAAAAGAAAAAAAATGAGAATATGCTTGTGTCAGCCTGGTGCTTTAGCACAAATCAAGGCAAAAAAAAAAAAAAGCCAGTTTCACATAATGTTTTTGATGAAGCTGTAATAAGTATTAATTTTATTAAATCTTAACCTCTGAGTCTTTTTATTTTTTCTGCGTGATGATATAGGAAGCATGCAGAATGCACTGAAATGAGGGTTGTCTTAAGGAAGAAGCATGGGATGTGTCTGGTTTATTTTCTGCACTGTGAGCTGAACTAGAGGCTCTCTTTGTGGAACCTTATTATTTATTATTTTTTTTTACTAGAAAGGATGCCTGGCAAACTGTGTTAATCAGACTTGGATATTTTGCAGACATTCTTGAAAATGAACAAAGTGAGACTGTCACCTCAATGAAAACAACTGATTTGTTGCCAATTACAAAATTTCAGCTTTAAAGCAGAAATCAGAACTTGCGAAAACTTGTATCTGCCTTTGTGAGCTTGACAGCTGCCTAATATTTAAAGACTTTTCTGATGAGATTGGCGTTGATAGTAATGAATGCGGCGTTTGATAGTGTATAAAAGGGGTCCACACTTGGAAGATTTCTATGATTTAATGAACCAATATTTTTCAAAAGACCAGTGCATGAGATTGCAAAATCAGGCGTAGATAGATAAAAGCTTCATTCAAAATGCAAGAGAGACCAATGTGTTTCATTGTAAGGGAGGATAAAAAGTTCAACGATACAGCTCCTGCTGCAGACCCTGCCCAGAACAGAGAAGGGGGAGAAATGCCCTGGTTTCTTTGTTTTTCTCCTGTTCTCCAATTTCACTGGACAACCCTGTCTCCACAGACCCTGGGGGATAGAGTTTGCAGGAGTCAGTGCCCCTGCATCACAGAGGAGAGCAGGGAAGGGATGTGAGAGCAACCGGCAGGTGCCTGACTTAGAAAAGTGAGGAGAGAACCAGATGTCTGCTCAAAGGAGCCACAGGGAGGAGGAAATGATGCTTATTGATGGGAGGACCTTGCACTGGTGTGAAGGAGGCAGGCAGCGTGGAGGAGACAGGGCAAACCCAGTCGGGGTGGGAAAAAGGGCCGACTGGGGAGAAGGTGAATTCTGGGCAGAATGTTCTAGATAGGGGCTGCTGGGCCTATAATCCTTACTAATAAAAGCCTAAGTGGTCGTCACGCCATGGTGCCCTCACACCGTCATGCCCTCACACCGTCACAAGATGGCTGCGTTCACAGCGGACACGCACAGGTGGGCGGGGCTGGGCTTGACGCTGGGTGTGTGGCATGGAGCCTTCCTGGGAGTCCCACCTCCTCCTGGCTCCACATGCAGAGTTGGGAGAAGGTGGGTACCCCGGCTCCACAAGGTGAGGCCTGCCTGGGGGTCCCAGCTCCACAAGGTGAGAGCTGCCTGGGGGTCCTGCCTCCCAGTTCCACGCAGCATGGAGGCGGGACCCCGGCTCCAGCCTACCTCTTTGGGGCATTCCATTGAGGAGCCCCGGATGGGTGGGTGGGGCCTACCTCTTTGGGGTAATCAATTGTGGGGCTCTCAGACTTCGAGAGGGCACAGGCCAGGCTGGGCGACCCCCCCCCCCTCAGTGCATGAATTTCGTGCACCGGGCCTCTAGTTTCTATATGAAAAGGGCTAAGTAGGTCAGCTGATTATACCTGGAAATAGGAAAGTTGTTTAGGAACTGCATGCTCCTTTTACTTAGGGTCTGTTCCTTAGGGGAGATGGTTGGATTTGGGACATCTATCTCTAGACCCATAATTTTCAGTCTCCACATGCTGCCTAGACCCCGCTCACATCCTGCTAGCGATCTCCCCTGGCTGATGGGGGACTATACTCTTCCTCTCGGCCAGGCAGCTCTCACCCTCAGATCTCACCCAAGACGGACTTCTTCCCAGAGCCCTCCCCTGGCTCCTCGACTAGACTCCCACAGTCCAGGCTTCAGTGCCATCAGCTGTTTAATGTCGGCCTCTCCTGCCAACCTAAACAAAGGGGTAAACTGAGGAAGCTCTCATGACCAGAACTTGAATTTATTCAAGAACAGCAGAAGAGTCGTAATTTGGACCAAGCATGCTGCAGCAGGCCACCGGTGAGTCTGTTGCGGTCGGGGCGGGCTGTATGTATGGGCCAGGAGCGCCACCATCCACACGCATGGGTGGTAGATCCTGGAAATAGTGTCCAGGCAGCAAGCTCCTTGGCTGTGGGGTGGGGAGAGATTTTTGGCGCAGGTTCCTTGGTCAGGAAGTAAGTCTTGGTCTATTGTAAACCAGGCATTTACAGGAAATCAGCCTCTCAGCTTGTTCTTTTAAAAAAAACCCAGCACATTCTTTCTTTATTTATTTAAAATATGTTTTTATTGATTTTTAGAGAGAGTGTGTGCGGAAGGGAGAGGGATAGAGAGATAGAACATCAATGAGAGTGGAACATCATCAATGGCTGCCTCCTGCAACCTGGGCCTGTGCCCTGACCCTTGACCAGGGATTCAGCCAGTGGCCTCTCGGTTCCTGGGTCAACACTCAACTGCGGAGACACCCCAGCCAGGCTCGGTTTGTCCTCAAGTTCTGTTCTTCTGCAGGAGCTTGCCTGAGAGCTTCCGTTTCCTACCCCCGGTTCCATTTTAGGTGGAAATCCTTTCACACGTCCTGGATCCCTGTTGCCAGCACCGTACTTGGTACCAAGTAGATGCTTGGTACGGAGGTGAGTTGATGAGGAGCGAATGGCTGGCTGTTGCAGGGAGATGTGGAGTGTTGAGGTGCATCCCCCATCCTCCAGGTTCCCACTGAGCAGCTGTTCTCTCCCTCCTGCCTCCAGCATCCCAGGGAGCCGGAGAAGAGGACTGTGCTGGACACCCTCCCTCCCCCGGGCACAGTTTACAGGGAAGAGCCAGGAGCTGGAGGTTAATTGGGCTGCCACGTGGTGGCTACGAAACCTCGGGCACGTCACGTAACTTTTCTGTCGCCGTCTTCTCTTGGTCTGAGAGAGACGGGAATAACTGTCCTCCCACCTCTTGAGGTTGGTGTGGAGGGGAGTTGAAGATACTGAGACAATAGCCCCCAAACATGAACCCAAATTCAGAGGATTCTGTGAACCATCGTCCTGGGTTTAAACCCCGGTGGCCTCACTGATGTCACCAGCTTGTTTATCTCCTCTGGAGAGGAAACGTTAGCTGGAAGCGCTTCAAGGGAGACAGCCCTTTGACTGTGGAGTTGGCCAGGTCTCCGTGGGCTTCTGACCTGGCAGTGGTGGAGGGAGCCTCCAGGAGATGTGGGGAGCGCAGGCCAACTGAGGGCCCGGCCCCCCTTCCTCCGCCTGCACCCCCGCCCCCCCACCTGAGGGGTTCCCACACGAGGCTGCCTATGCAGAGAGCAGACAGGACGAATGACAGAGATAGGCCCTGACCACAGAGAAGCCTCGGGAAGTGCCCCTGTCCCTTCTCAGCTGTGACCCATGCGAAGCCCTGGGATGAAGGAGCTAAAGGCACAGACAGCTCTGCCCTCAAAGAGCTGATGGTTGGATGAAGGGGGGGGCGGTGGTGGCGAGTATAGCAGATGCCCTTATTGGGAGGGGGGGGCGAGGACCCTGCCTCCTTAGGGAGCAGAGAAGGCTGGGGCTTGCGGGGGGCGGTGGGGGGGGGGATGGGGCAGTGGGCGGGGCCCCTGCCCAGGGCTGCCCGTCTGGCTCTTTCTCTCCTGGAGCTGCGGAGCCAGGCCTGCCAGGCACTAGGGGGGAGCTTCCTGGCTCCAGGCTCTGGGGTTGACTCATGAGCAGTGAGGCGATGCCATGGGAAAGGGCTTGTCTCAGAGGAAGGCCTGGGGTTCCTGGGGAGAAACAATCTCACTTCCTCATTTCTCCGCCTGAAATGCTGCAGGACCTTCCTTGAGGCCTGGCCCACAGATGCCCGAGAGGCCCCCAGAGCAGAGGGTGGAGGAGAGGTGGTCAGGAGGAATGCAATAGCCCCCACATCCTAATCCCTGGGGCCTGGGGGAGGGTGCGGCTGGTACCAGCTAGTACTGTGGTTTCACCACCAAAGCCCCTCTGAAGCCTATGAATTATAGGCCTGGCCCCGCTGGGTGGGCGGGGGTGAGGGGTGTGGGGGGCTGAGCCGGAGCCCTGGGCCTCACACCGTCATGGGTAGATAAGGACCGATCACAGCGGACTGCTTGCGGGCCACCTCCTACCCCACTATTTCCAGGATCCACCACCCAGTGGTTGGGGTGACAAGACAGATAATGTACATACATGGGGGGGGGGTCGTGTTTCCTTGTGAGGTCCTTTGCACAAACATCTTGGGTGTGAACATCAGAGTAGCTTCCCTGAGCCTCAGTGAGGCCCCGGGAAGGTCCTGGCTGCCCAGGCCAGGCTCGGGGTCAGCCAGCACTTTGTTCCCGCCTCTGATCCAGGCCGCAGCCCTGGGAGAAGTGAGGGTTTTCCTGGAGGTTTTGTGGAGGTCAGGAAGGGGGCACTTCACTCACCGATTGCCCAGCAGCACTCCGGAGCAGACTTCCCTGCCCTGGAGACATCCTGGCCCCCTCTGCATCCCGTTTCTTGGCCTGGCTGCCAGCCCCGCCTCGGGCGGTTCCTCACTCAGACTCTAAAAACCCCTCTGCTCTCCAAGGTAAAGGGGCCTTTCCCAGGGCCGCCCCTCAGGCTCCTCAGGATTTCCCTTCAGCTGCAGGCTGCAGGGTTCACCCAGCAAACAGAGCGGAGGCTGCTCAGCCACCAGGGCCCTGAAACAGCTGTGCTGGCCTGTCCGTGGCCCCTGAGTCCCGCCCAGGGGGCATCCACCTGCTTCATCCCGCCTCTCCCAGGGAAGAAGACTTTGAAGCAGAGAGAGATCTGGTTGCAACTGCTGCCCATGGTTTTTTTGTGTGTGTGTGCACCCTGGACTTTGCCCCCGGCTGTTTGCGAAGCTCAGGACTGGGGTCTTTGTCCACTCTCAGAATCCGGGAATCCATTCCCTCCCCCAAGTCCCCACAATCTTTCCTCCCTCCAAACAAAGAGCCCTTTGATCTTTATCACTGTCTTGGAACATACATGCCAAATGTCTTGGGTAATAAAAATAAGGCTATCAGCAAACATTTAGAGAACAGTTAATATGTTCTACATGCTATTGTAAGCACTTTGTAGGTATTAACTCATTTAATTTCTGTGTGTGTGTGTGTGTGTGTGTGTGTGTGGAGTGTCTGTCTGGTTTCTTTACCTGTATAGTGAGGTCCTCAAGGGCAGAGCCTGGGGTGTCAGGTGTGTGTACCCCCACATTCCTTGCATTCCAGGAATGTTTGCTGATTGACTCAGTGTGCCTGAGGGAAGTCCCATCCCTAACTGGTTACTCACTTTCCCTTTCTCTTCAAATGGGGCTAAGATTTCCTGCCCCTCCCTCGCCCCTCTGGATGAATGAGTGATGGCAAGTCACCTGGGGAGGCTTCGGGACCACAGGGGCTTCTCCTCTGACTGCTCACCAAGGCCGGCGCCTGCCAGCCCCAGCAGAGGAAGATGAGGTGGGCGTCCTGAGCAGCGGGGGTGAGAGGCCCCTGTGTGGGGCGCATGGTGGTTGTCTCAGGATGGTGGATGGTGGGTGACTTTGGCTTTCTTTGTTTCCTTTTCTGCATTTTCTACCACCGGCAAGCATTGTGTTCTCAAAAGAGGACACAATGAGGAACTAGAGATTTAAAAGTCAAAATGTTTTAAAATCTTTTAAAAATCATATGTTCATTGAGCATTGTATTGAGATAAGTTTTGGAGGATGAACACAGAAGCCTCAGAGCCAGCATTCAGCAGGCATCCTTCCTGAGGGTCAGCGACCCACTCGACTGACTGGTGTCTGTGCCTCACTCATTGATAAACACTCTAGTATCTCCCCTGCCCCGGACTCACCATCTCTTCTTCGAAAGGGAGGAAGATTGGGGCCTGGGCCAAGCCCCTTCCCCCCAGCAGCACCAGTGTGATGATGTGCCATGTCGCTGTCCCACACGTGGCTGTATGAGTGGTTTCACCACCTCTCTCCTGGGTTCCCTCTTTCCACCTCCCAGCCTTTGAGTTAGCAATCTCTAGCTCCAAGTTCATGTCCAAACTCTAGAGTAGAGATCCTCAATCCTGGCTGCACATTTCAGAAATGCCAGGGCCTGAGTCACATCCCAGACCAGGTGAATCAGAACCTCGGGGTGAGCAGGGTCATTTCCAAGGCTCCCTTGTGCTTCTGCTGGGCAGCCGGGTGGAGGGCCACCGAGGCAGCGGTCTGATGTGGAGGCCCTGCATTGACAGAGGGGCCGGCGGGAATTTGCTTGTCCTGCACCGTGGCAGAGGACACGCAGATGACAGCACACAGGTGCCACCAGACCCGGCTTGTGCTTGGTTACAAAGTCGATGAGAAAGCTAGCACCTGTGCCCAACGAGGCCGGACCCCTCAATCTGGTGCCCACCACGTCCAGCCTGTGCCAATGCAGACACGGGTGTTGGAAGGGCTGAGGAAGGTGGTGATTCAGGTGGCATGAGGCTCAGCAGGCCATCTTTCTGGAAGATGCTCTGGAGGCAGTTTGGGGGGAGAGTCCCTCACACCCGTTTCTCAGGGTTTTCCATGAGGCTCCTTATCGGGTGAATCAGCCTCTTGGTGACGCGGGCCCCGCTGGGTGTGGCTGGCCACTCTTCAGTCACGGCCCTCCCTCCAGGACACCCCGGCAGGACTCGGCCTGGACAGATAAGAGCTGTGCTTGTTAGCACAGCTGTTTCTGCAACACCCAGCGTTGTTTTCAAACCTACGGAAACTTGGGTGCGGAAGTGTGGCTACATCCACCCAACTTCAGAGTCGGGCTTGGTTCCAAATAAAAGGAAATTTAGTCATTTTTCCCAGACACAGGGACAAAAATAGAGCGGACAGGAACCTCGGAGGGTCTGCGGGGGTACCGGGTTATAGCTGGAAAAGTCAGCGGGATCTCTGCTCTGGATGCCGCCAAGTGCCCCGTCCAAGCTTGAAGTTTCAGCACCAACACTTCCCTGGAGTCTGGGCTCAGGGCGCTGCAGGGGCGGTGCCCTGAGGGTGGTGTCGTCTTGCGAGGTGGTCCTGTTCCTTCTGCTGTTAACGGTCCTGGAGGTTCTGGGTGCTTTCTGAGCCCTGGGTCTATCTCAGGGCCCCCGTCCCGTGAGAGCTCATCTTGCTGAACTTGCCCTGCCTCAATGTCCCCAGCAGGCCCGCCCTGAACCAGTGCTGACGTCGCCAGTGTCCTCCCTCACCTCCTGGATGGCCTGCCCGCTGACCTTCTCAGCACGGGCCGGGAGGGAGGTCTCGAGACCGAGCCCCCCTCAGCGGGGAGAGAGAGGCCACGTGCTGGTGAGCAGCAGCGCTGAGCCTGAAGTTCAGGTCTCTGGGTGCCCCGCCCGTCCTCCCCAGGCAGTGGGTGTGGGCGGTGCGGTGGCGGTGCCCAGAGATCTGAACTGGGAAAGCAGGACGCGTGTAATCAGGACAGCCCAGCTCCCATGTTGCCGTATGTTTGTCGGTGTCAGGCTGCATGTTCCTGGCCGGGCCAGAGGGGTCCGCAGTACAAACACCCTCACTCCCCCCGGGGAGGTCCCGGAGAGCTCTGGGCCCCTGGTTGTGTTGATGGCAAAGGGAAAGGACTGACGATGGCAGAGCCGAACTCATTCTGCTTTAAAATTAGAAATGCTGCCTAGAGGTGACCAGGCGAATTATTTAACCCCTTGAGCTCTAGTTTCCTCATCTGTGAAGTGGGAACAAGAAAAGTACCGACTTCTAGGGTGTGGGGAAGGTTAAGCCGAGGTGTTCCGAAGGCCCGAGAGCCCTGTGCACAGGAAACTTCCTAAGGCTGAGAAACCACGTTTTTCCTGGAAGGATCCCTCGCTCTGCGCCACCCTTCCTTCTCCCTCAGAGCCCTTGAGGGTGGGTGTGGCATGGCTCCGTCCCTGTGAGACAAAGGTGCCCGCGGAAGTGACTTGTCCCTGAGACAGGCAGTGAGTCAGCAGCTGGGGTCCTGGACCTCCATGTCCCTGCCATCCTCTCCCGCCGGTGCCCGGTGGCGGGGTTCCTGCCTTCCGCTGGCCAGCCTGGCCCTGCCTCCCACCTTGCGGCAGTCCCTGCAGGAAACCCCGCCCCATTGTCCCAGGCGGCCTGGGCCCAGCTGCCTTCAGCTGGGGCAGATGACTATCGGTGCAGGGGAAGGGTGGAGGGTCTGAGGGAGCCCCTGGCCGCCCCTCCATATCTGGCACACAGGACTTAGAAAGGAGGCCCCTTAACCTCACTGCCGGCCCTGTGATGCTCTCCCTTCCTCCTGCCATCCTCTTCAAAGGCTGGAATGATTAGCTCGGAAGCTGGGGTGTGAGGCTGGGCAGCCTCATTAACTCCTTCACCTCTCTCAGTGCTGTGGGTGGGGGAGGTGGAAAGGGCCCTTCCCGGGCAGGCTGGCCCCTGATGCAGAACGAGGGGAGGGGAGGTTTTAGGAGGGATGAGGCAATTGCTCCAGGTTTTTGTTTCTTTTAAATTGGGGTATAATAGACGTAGGACATTATATTTGTTTCAGGTGCATAACATAACGATTTGATATTTGTATACATTGCAAAATGATCACCACAATAATGCTAGTTAACATCCATCACCATACATAGTTATAAATCTATTTTCTTGTGATGAGAACTTTAAGACTTACCCTCTTAGCAACTTTCAAATATGCAATACAGCATTATTAACACTTGGAGTGGGGGAAACGAGTTAAGTCGGCTCGCGTGAATTGCGCGTACTCCGCGGGAGCCGTCTTTAACTCCAATCCAGGACATCCCTCTTGCAATCCAGGACCACTGGCTCCTAACCACTCACCTGCATGCCTGCCTGATCTCCCCTAACCACTCTGCCTTCCTGCCTGATCGTCCTTAACCCCTTTGCCTGCCTGATCGCCCCTAACCACTTTGCATGCCTGCCTGATGCCCCTAACTGTTCCCTTGCTTGCCTGATTGCCCCTAATCGCCTCTGCCTGCTCGCCTGATTGCCCCTAACCACCTCTGCCTGCCTGCTTGATTGCCCTTAACCCAGTGGTTCTCAACCTTGGCTGCACATTAAAATCACCTGAGAATCTTTTTAATATCCTGATTTCTGGGCCTCATCCTCCGGAAATTACTGTTTCTTTGTTACCAATGTTTTCCCATCACGCTATCCAAAACACTAACCTTTTCAGATGCTTGGGGGCCGTTTTTCCGATTTTAATATAAATCTCAGGTGTTCTATTGAGAAGGCAGACTTAAAAATTACACCACTTAGCGCAATAGAAGATGATAGTAATGAGTTCCTCCAGCCCA
>NW_005871094.1:5257863-5283120 GCF_000147115.1 Myotis lucifugus | reverse complement strand
CCTCCTCCAATTCCAGGACATCCCTCTTGCGATGCCAGGGGCACTTGTGTCCCCAACCCCTTACCCCGCTCGCCTTCCAGGACATCCCTCTTGCAATCCAGGACCACTGGCTCCTAACCACTCACCTGCATGCCTGCCTGATCTCCTCTAACCACTCTGCCTTCCTGCCTGATCACCCCTAACCTCTTTGCCTGCCTGCCTGATTGCCCCTAACCGCTCTCCCCTGCTGGCCTGATTGTCCCTAACTGCCTCTGCCTCAGCCCCTGCCACCATGGCTATCTGATCTAATTAGCATATTACCCTTTTATTAGTATAGATAGTTGCCATGCAGTATATTATTACATCCCCATGACTTATATTTTATAACGGGAAGATTGTACCTTTTGATCTCCCTCATCCATTTCCATAGCCCTGACCTTCTCCCACTCCTGGCAGCCCCTAATCTAGTCTTTGTATCTGTGAGCTTGGTTTTTTTTAAAATATAGTATATATTTTTTTAACTTCAGAGGGGAAGGGAGAGGGAAAGATAGAAACATCAATATGAGAGAGAATCATCTATTGGCTGCCTCCTGCGCGTCCCCTACTGGGGTTGAGCCTGCAACCTGGGGATGTGCCCTGACCAGGAATCAAAATGTGACCTCCTGGTTCATAGGTTGACATTCAACCATTGAGCCACTCTGGCCAGGTGCGTTCGCTCGCGCACTCATTCTCTCTCTCTCTCTCTCTCTCTCTCTCTCTCTCTTTCTCTCAGCTGAATAATACTCCATCGTTATCTTTATCCATTCATCCATCGATGGACACTTAGGTTGTTTCCATGTCTTGGCTGTTGTAGGTAATGCTGCTGTGCTCATGGGGGATGCAGATAGCTTTTGGAGTCGGTGTTTTTGTTTGATTTGGATAAACACCCAGAAGTGGAGTTGCTGGATCATATGGCAATCACTCTGGTGTAGTCCCAGGAAAAAGCTCAAACAGGTCTGAGTTTAAGTCCAGGCTCCATTATGGGTGAACTCACTGAGTTGGTGAACAAAGTTCCTTCTCCGAGCCTTGGCTTTCTTACCTGTTAAGTAAGGATAAGAGTGCTGAAAGCATGTTACCCGAGGGATAAGTGATGTAGTTCATGCAGAGAGCCTAGCAGAGGGCCTGGCACAAAGAAACGAGGGGAATGGTCATTCCTGGGCTGCCAACTGGAGGCGGCCTTGTGACAAGAGGGAATAGGGACTGTCCCCACCTCGCCCTTTACTGGACACGGCAACTCAAGTTCTGATGGGAAGTCAGGTGGGCCATCTCGGCATGAAAGGAGTAACACTCATCCATTCAGTAAACATCTGTATTGAAGGCTTACTAGGTACCAGGCACTGTTCAAGCAGCTTGGGAGACCACAGGGAGAAGGACAGTCCCTGTGCTCAGGGTGTGTGAATGTGCACGGCTGGGGCGGGAGGGGGGCGTGGGGATGGGCGTGGGAAAGGGATGGAGGGAGGACCCATCACACACCAGCAAAATGTAAGAATATAACATAACTTCACAAAGAGATGAGCACTTGGAAGGAACTGGAAATGGTTGAAGGGCGAGATGGAGACAGGCTGCATGGGTGCTGTGTCAGAGTGTGTGGGGAAGGCCTTTGGAAGGGAGTGATCTTTTTTTAAAATATGTTTTTATTGATTTTGAGAGAGAGAGAGAGAGGAAGGAAGAGGTATAGAGGAATAGAAACATCAATGAGAGAGGAACATCATTGATCAGCTGCCTCCTGCACGCCCACTGGGGACTGAGCTTGTAACCGCAGTATTGATCTGGGAACCGAACCAAAAACCTCTTGGTTCCTGGGTCAATGCTCAACCACTGAGCAACACCAGCCGGGCTCGAGGGGGGAGATCTTTGAGCTGATTTGATGGAGTGATGGAGGGCGGGCTGAGGCTCTGACAGGAGAGTTGTCCAGCCATTGACAACAGCATGTTGGAAGCCCCGAGGTAGAGAGGCTCAGCTTGGCAGGTTCCAGAAGGGACATGAAGGGCACACAGGTGGGGGAAGGGAGAGAAGGTGATGGGAGCTCAGAGCAGGGGCCACACTGGGACGGAGGAGCTCTCTCCCGGCCGTGGCCTGCCTGCCTCTGCAGGTGGCCCGTTAGCGCGCGCGTGTGTGTGTGTGTGTGTGTGTGTGTGTGTGTGTGTGTATACGCTCACACGTGTGTAGAAGCATCAGGGGCAGCAGAAAGCTGACTATGGTGGACTGTGTATTTTTTTAAATTAGGGTGATGGCTGGCAGCTGCCGCTGGTTTCCTCGTATTTATTTACTTTGTCCCTGGCTTGTGATGACACTCTCTGGTGCTATTTGCTGATGCCAGAGGCAATCTGGAGTTCTGACAACACAGCAGGGCCCAGCTGCTCCCCTCGGGCCAGCCCTGGCTTAGGACCAGCTGGCCAGTGCCCAGAACACAGCAGGCAGCCGGGCAGTGCCCTTCACCCAGCCAGGAGCCCTCGTTAGGACCCCGATATGGGGAGAAGAGGTCACCTCAGTCCCCAAGTCAAACTCATTGTTTGACTAAAGTGACTGATATTTTCCCTTCAGTAACTTGGTGCTCACTCAAGTCATGTCAGAGCAACGAGCATTGGCTGGGACTGGGCAGCTGTGTGGGTGCAAACCCAGCTGGGAGCTGTGGGGGTGGCTGCTGGCTCACGGCTGTTCCGAAGCGTCTTTACACCGTCAGGGCATCACATGCCGGAACAAGGGCGGACGAAGGTGTTCTCTGCCTGCAAGGAGCCTGCACTGGACACCCCACTCGGTGGACTGTCCGGAGGGCTGGGCGAAGCAGGAGCTTTGACAAGTGGGTAAACCAAGCGCAGGGCAGAAAGTGGATAAAACAACAACTTTCCCCACTATTTGTCTCCCTGAGCTAAAGCCACACGGCCTACCCCTCTGCCCCTACTCACCCAGGCAAGGCCATCCCCAAAGTCTGGACTGTTTTTCTTTCGCTGCTGCTGGGTCTTCCCAAGGTTTTCACTCCAAATACCTGGCGCTGGGCCGCTAGCCAGCCTTTGCCCTCCGAGGACCCCTTCTTGCACACATCCCAGGGCCTTTGGGGGTTTCCACTCCTCAGATGCCCTCCACCTGTCACACTGGGCTTCCGGCAGCTCTCTGTGGGATTCTCTACTCCTTCCTCCTGTGAACACCCCTCCCCCTGCCAGGCCCAGCTCCAATTCTGCTCCAGGGTCTCCTTGTAAAGCCCCTCAGGTTCTGGGGACTGTCATGGCCCGGTGGCTAGCATCTTCCAGGCGCAACCCTGTGCTGATCAGACCCTGACTTTCTGTGGCCTCCCAGTGGAACCCGCCCCCCTGCTCAGCGTCCCGGCTCCCCCGCTCCAGCTCGGATGAAGTAAGGTGACTTTGTGTCCTCCCAGCAGCCGGGCCAGAGCAAGAGCAGAGGGCAGAGGAACACACCATGGGGTCTGGGGAAGTCTCCCAGTTCTGTGCCGGGTGGAGCACCCCTGAAACGCAGGCCAGGCAGGCCATGGCCCCGGCTGGGAGACCCAGCATTTCTGTGATGGGCCCGGGGCGGGAGAGAGTGGTAATGACCAAAGCCAGAGCCGGGTTCCGGGGCATCCATGGCCAGTGTGGTGGCGAGGAGCCGGGCGGGCCGGCGTTTCCCCATCCAATCCAGCGTGTGCTCCTTTGCCTCTCTGGGAGCAGGGCTGAGTACCCGCCCCCCTTGGCTGCCTGGAGGCTGCCCCTTCTCTGTCCATTTTCTTCACCTGAGCCTGGGGGCAGGCAGGGCAGGAATATGTTGGCCCCTGAGAGTAGGGGCTCCTCAGAAAGGCCGTTTTGGCAGAGGGTGTGCCCTAGGGGGTGGTTCCAAACTTCCCTTGTGGACTTTCTCCTCCAACTGGACAGTGACTCACCCAGAACAACGACGGACGTGACCACAGGATCAACAGGAAAGGTCAGAGGTTTGACCCTGATGATGGAGAGCTGCTGTGTGGGACAGAGCAGAGCAGAGCATGGAGGAGGGTGGTGGCTACAAAAGAAATAGAGACACAGTGGGTGGGGGAGACGGCAAGTCCCTAACAACAAGTCACATTCCTGTTAGGCAGCCAGCTCTCCCTGGGCTGCCGGGAGGCAGAGGAGAGGACAGAGAGAGTCAGAGGCTAGTCAGGAAGGAGCGGCCTTCATCCCCAGCCTCCTCCTCAGAGCGCACATAAGGAAACTGGGGCCCACCCATTGAGGTGAGGGGCTAGACCCTCCACCGTCCAGCCAGAGAGAGGTCAAGGGCCCTGCAGTTCAGCTGCTGGGATCAAGGCTGTGCTCCTACCCTGGTCCCTTCAGACACTGCCTGGGGCTGTGATGAACTTGAACTGGAAGCCTGATGGGGTGGGGTTTCCTGGTGGGGGGACACTAAGTCACAGCAGGGGACAGCTATGGATCCCTGGGATGCTCTTATTTCTCTCTCCTGTGCTCATTTATCTCATCTTGTGTTGTCCTCTCTCTTAATGCCCCCCTCCCCCCCAATCCAGTTGAGAATCGGTGCTGGCCAGGGGCCTGTATTTTCCCTCCTAACCCAGTGGTCTGCAAACTCATTAGTCAACAGAGCCAAAGATCAACAGTACAACGACTTTTCTTTTGAGAGCCAAATTTTTTAAACTTAAACTATATAGGTAGGTACATTGTTATTAACTTAATTAGGGTACTCCTAAGGCTTAGGAAGAGCCACACTCAAGGGGCCAAAGAGCCACATGTGGCTCGCGAGCCGCAGTTTGCCGACCACTGTCCTAACCCATTTGGTCCCAATCATTTTGTTTTGTAGTCACCAACCACAGACTGAGGGAGCAGAGTGAAGAACAAATGAACCGGAAGATAGGGCTTCAAAGCTTCTACCAGTGAAGAGTGTGGGGCCCACAGACGTTCATGGAATAGCTCTGCATGTGCTGGGTTCTGGGCTCGGCCCCCAGTTACACATATGAGGAATCCTGGTCCCCGCCCTCAGCTCGCTGTTTAGTGAGAGAGACTAACAACTACACAAACGACTGATGCATTAAAGAGAACGGGGTGGGGGTTCCAATAGTGACGTGAGCAATGTGGGGTGGGCAGGAACTGGCTCATCTCCCTTCCTTCTTCCCACCTTCCTTCCTCTGTCCTTCCTCTCTCCCTCCCCCTCTCCTCTCTCTGCCTTCATTCTTCCCTCAGGTTTGGATGTGTCTGTTGAGCGTTGGACCTTAATCTCTGGGAAGCTTCTTGCCAGGTACTTCCACCTGGATGTCCCACGAACGTCTCACACTAAACTCATTCTTTCCCTCCCACACCTGCTTCTCTGCATTCCCCACCTCAGGCGAAAGCTTCGCTCTGTGGCCCCACCAGAAACGTTGGTGTTGTTTCCAGCTCCTGCCTCTTCCCCATATAAACATACCCAGTGACGGCCGGGTGAGGATCCACCTCCCAAACTCCGTCCCGTCTGCCCGTCACTCCTGTCTGCCACGTGGCTGTGATGGACATGGGCTCGCACCTTCTCTCTCCCAGACAGCGGCACAGTGTCCTCTTTTAACGCACAGCCCCGCCAGGAGCGTCGCTAAAGCACAAAGCACATGATTGGGCAGCGTGTGTATTGCAATCATTACGTGCCAGACACCGTAAGTGCCTTATAAATATTAACTCATTTTATCCTCCTAACAATCTCAGGAGGCATGCAGGGTTATAACCACATCTCATTGACCTGAAGATGTCATCCATTGTAAGTTGCACCTGATTTCTGTAGCATTAAGAAGAAAAATTATGACCCAATGCTTTTTTTTTTTTATCACATAGAGGTTTTATTTTATATTTAATGAAAGAGCTCCTTTAGCCTTATTTAGACATGGATTTTCAAAATCATGTACTTATCTGGTGCACACGGAAGGATTTTATACATGAAGTAAATCAGTTTAGGCCATCTCACCGTATCCTCCCCTCAGAGTGCTGCCCTTCTGCATTGTTATGAAGCTCAGAGTTATCAGCTGTATGTATGATTTCCACCCCCCCCCCACCCCCCGCCACCACACACACTATATTTTCTGTGCCATTAAAAGTGATGTAGCGTTTCGTAGAAGCTTGGGTTGACTTCTGCTAAAGTCTCATTTCCTGCCCTGGCGTAGAAGCTTGGGTTTTCTTCTGAATGACTGACGTGTGCACAGCTGATGACAACTGCATTAGTATTGCCACCTCGCTGATGATTCTAAGATGATTGCAGATGTTAAAATGTGTGGGGGAAATCGTGCTTCCTCTAAGTCAGCAGTTCTCAACCTGTGGGTCCCGACCCCTTTGGAGGTCGAACGACCCTTTCACAGGGGTCGCCTAAGACCATCGGAAAACACATATATAATTACATATTGTTTTTGTGATTAATCACTATGCTTTAATTATGTTCAATTTGTAACAATGAAAATACATCCTGCATATCAGATATTTACATTATGATTCATAACAGTAGCAAAATTACAGTTATGAAGTAGCAACGAAAATAATTTTATGGTTGGGGGTCACCACAACATGAGGAACTGTATTAAAGGGTCGCAGCATTAGGAAGGTTGAGAACCACTGTTCTAAGTAATGAAATACATCATCCCATTCAACGGATGAGAAAACTGAGGCACAGAGAGGTAAGGCATCTGTCTCAAGGCCACGCAGCTAGAAAGCGGCAGAGCTGGGACTTGAACCCAGGCTGCCAGCCTCTGGGGTGTGTGACTTACTAGGAAACCTTTTCTGGAAACTCTTTTCCTACAGCAAATGAGATCCAAGCTCTCATTACAGCATTCAAGTGCTCCGTGCCCTGGTCCTGTTTGCTTCCCTTGCCCCACCCGCTCCCAAGCAGCTATGCTCAGTTGTTCCCAAACAGATCTGTCACACCCTGGCTCGCACCCATACCGGTGGCTCACACCCATACCGGGGGCTCACACCCATACCGGGGGCTCGCACCCATACCTGGGGCTCACACCCATACCGGGGGCTCACACCCATACCGGGGGCTCGCACCCATACCTGGGGCTCACACCCATACCGGGGGCTCACACCCATACTGGGGGCTCACACCCATACCGGGGGCTCACACCCATACCGGGGGCTCACACCCATACTGGGGGCTCACACCCATACCCGGGTCTCGCACCCATACCTGGGGCTCACACCCATACCCGGGGCTCACACCCATACCCGGGTCTCGCACCCATACCGGTGGCTCACACCCATACCGGGGGCTCACACCCATACCGGGGGCTCACACTCATACCCGGGGCTCACACCCATACCGGGGGCTCGCACCCAGGCGCCTGGCTGTGGAAGGTACCCCAGACACCATTCAGAGCTTGAGGCTTGGCTCAGTGCCACCATTCTGGGATGCCCCGGCCCCTAGTTGATCCCCTCACAGAGTTTGGTTTGTTAAAGCGCCCCTGGCAGCTGCTGTGCATGGTGGTGGCTCTGCTGAAAGTGTGGGAGCCCCTGGGGTGGGGGACCGGCGTCCGCCTGGTGCCTCCATCCCAGCACAGGGCTCCATCTGGACCTGACGATGCCAACCTCCCTTTCCCCCACCTGGACTGACAGGAAACCTCATGGTTTGGGAATCATTTGGGAGATCTGGAATGTTCTATAATTGTCACTTGAATGTTGACCAGCTGGGGACTCACTGTTCGCATAAGTAATATCCTGTCCGTGGGGGTGTGTTCCTAGCATCATATTGAGTTGTAGGAAAACACCTGATTTGGCATGTTCCAACCTAGAATGCCACCCTCCCCCTCAAACCTCCCCTCACCTAACAGCTTGTGGGACATGATGACTCCGGCATTGCTGGCTGCTGAACTCAGAGGTGTCCAAGTGTGTGTGTGTGTGTGTGTGTGTGTGTGTGTGTGTGTACACACAGGGTGGGACAGACGGCTTTCATTTCTGCTAAAGTCTCATTTCCTGCCCTGGCCAAAGTGGCTCAGTTGGTTGGATGGTGTCCTGTGCACCAAAAGATTGCTGGTTCGATTCCTGATCGGGGCACCTGCCCAGGTTGCAGGCTTGATCCCTGGTTGGGGTGCGTGTGGGAGGCAGCTGATCAATGGTTCTCTCTCTTGTATTGGTGTTTGTCTCTCTCCCCCTCCCTTCCTCTCTCTCTAAAATCAATAGAAACATATTTTTAAAAAGCCCCACTTCCTGTGGATGATGGGTTTCATGGAGGCTGCAGGACCCTCTTCCCAGTGCCGGCCCGGGGCTGCGCGCCAGCTGCCCCAGCAGGAGCCGCTCAGGCCAGCCCACGCCTTCTCCGCAGCCTCCTCCTCGCTGGGATGGCAGGAGCCGCATGGGAGAAGGGGAGGAGGAATGTTCCAGCCTGCTCAGATATTAAAGACATCTCAAGATAATGAGGCACAGGGAAGAACAAAGAGGCAGAAAAGCAGCAAAATTAAAAAATGCCTCCCCCCGTGCCTGACTATGGGGCCTGGGCAGGGGCTGTTGGCAGATGGATAGAAGAGGGAATTTCTGGCTGCATGGGTGTGTGTGTGGGGGTGGGGGGGCACAGGAGATGCCACAGTGCCCTAGGGCTGTGTCCCTGATAAGGCGTGTCCTGGTTTGTGGGTGATCATTCTCCCTGATGTCACTCTTACAATCAGGGATTTTGCCTCCCTGACTCCATTTTGCTCTTAATATCCCACAGTGGACAGACCCTATGATTTTATCTAAAACTTTCGGTACCAGTTTCTGTAGCTTCCTGGAACTGTCCCGCCAGAGTATCGCTTACTCGGGTGAGCCACTGCATGGAAGAGGGAGCGGAGGATAGGATGGGAATTTTCATTCCCTCCCCGCTCCCCCCACCACCAACCCCCCTTGCACAGTCATCTGAGTGTCTGCCCCCAGTCCTTGAACTTGGAAGAGAAACTCACAGACGTCAGCGGCCTTGCTCAGGCCTCCGCCCATCACTCAGTATTTGCTAAAGGGTCAGGGCATCAACCCAGCGCATGTTTTGCAGGTGTGTTTCCCCCAACATGGTGTGTGCAGGTGTGCCCCCTGCCCCCCCAAATCCCTGTGTGTGCAGGTATGTCACCAACAGAAAATGGTTATGATTTTGTGTGTTTGCCGGTGACGCATAACTCAGCATAATCTAAGAAAAAGCACCCTCTGGCCCCTCCTTTGCCAAAGTGATTACAGATATAAGCGTGTTGAGGGTCAGGGCCACATGTGCTTGAGAAATGGTAAGTGTTGGCTTTCACTTGTGTTCTCTGTCCTGGCTCCTCTCGGGGTGTCCTGGGGTGTGAGGTTGATGGCAGCGGCCCCTGGAGGAGTGCTTTGATGATCTTCTGCCCAGGATTCTCATGGAGACTTTTCATGCAGGGAGTTGAGAATGGCTTTGCGTTGGCCTCGGTCTCTCCAGTCAGTCAGGAGCTGATGTGAGTCTGGGGTGGGGACCCAATGCTGTCACAGTTGTTGAACGGAATGAAAATAAACTTCATATCGTTCGGACTTGGCCTCTGTCCTGACTAATGTGGTCTGGAACCACCAGAAGGGAAGCTGGTGATCACCAAGGAGCATGCGGGGTGTGGGGCTCCCGCCCAGCGTAGGTGATGGTCTTACACCCCCAGGCATGGGGTTCTGAGGTGCTGGAGATGAGGCACACAGAGCATGAGGGAGGTTCCAGGGGCCCAGGAGCAGACGCTGGAGAAAAGGCAGGAGAGCAGAGCTGAGGGAGGACCAGCCATGGCTCTGGATGCCCAGATCGGGACAAGGCGCAGGGGTTAGAGGTGGCTCCGGGAAAGGTCAGCTCCAACCTCAAGTCAAAGGACAGACCTGGCTTCTATATGACCCAGAAGTCTGGGGAGACCATTGGTGTGGACGAGGGCCAAACCCGCGTGGTGCAGAGGAGAGATGGAAGCCTGGGGCTGGGCTGGCGGCGGGGGCCCAAGGACTGGAGGGAAGAAGGAGGGGAGAAGCCTGGAAGCAAGATTGGGATTCTTTAACCTGGGAATGTACCGGGGAGCTGCCTCAGCCTGCCAGCCACAGGGCCTGCGGGCCAAGCCTCTTCCTTGTCCTGGAGGATCAGGCCCCTGCACAGCCGAGCACTGGAGCTGGGAGGAAGCCTGGACACCACTCACCCGCCTCATTTTAGAGTTGGGAAACGGAGACCCAGAGAGAGAAAGTGACCTTTTCCAGCTCACACTGCCTATGACCCACAGCGGCTGGTCCTCGGGCTACTGCTCTTTCCACTGAACCATTTGGTTTGAACCAAGGGCCAGCCCACAGCGGCATCTCCTCAAGCGGGCCATGAGCTACTCTGTGCCAGAGCTCCAGGCAAGGGCAAGGCCATCGTCTCTGGAAACATGCCATTGGATGAACATGTGGCCCGCTGAAGGCCACTCCTCTCTCCTAGTGCAGAGAACTCCTGAAGATTAAGTTAAAGGAGTGAATGTCTACAGGTGAGATTTTGGGCATCAGCCAGTTGTGAAAATGTTCTTTCTTAGGTGCCCTCAAGCATCTGCCCAATCGTAGGCTTTTGTAATGATGTTGGCACGAGACCTGATGCCAATTTAAGGCAGCTTGTCCATGCCAATCTCGCCTGACATGGCCACATCTGCACAGGCTGGGAATCAGATCGGCTTGGCCACATATTAGAGGGCAGAGAACAGGATGCAGAACAGAGACCGGGGTGGGGGAGGGGGGTGGGGGGAGAGGGGTGGCGGGGATGTGCCACGGAGGCCTGACCCCTGTAGGGCAGCCCGGGGTTGTGGGCGAACAGCAGAGGGGTTGGGAAGAGTCTCAGATGAACCTGCTGACCACAGTTTCCTCGCTGTGGGCCCTGCAGGCCACTCTGCATAAGCACTTGCAGGAGACCAGACAGATCCTACTCCCCCAGAGCCTCCCTTATCACAGCAGCAACACCAGAGCGCTGAGAGCAGGTACCTGGAACCAAGGCCCCAGGTCACATTCCTCTCATAAGTGGAATAACACAATGGCCCTTTTAGCTTCCTTATTAATTGACTTGCTGCAGAGAAAGCAGTCCATCACCCTCGCCTCCGCCCCCTCCTTCGCGGGGCCCTGATTATGGTGCTGACGAGGTCGGGCTCTCGCCTGGCTGACATGATGATGGAGGGCAAAGCCCCACACCCCTTTTGAGCTCTCGAGTGGGGGCTGTGCCGGAGCTGCCTCCTGTCCAGGACTCGGCTGTTTAAAGAAATTTCAAGCAGACTGATGGGCTCCCCCGTTCCTGGTACAACTCGGGGAGTGATGTCAAAGGGTGTTGGGAGGGAGCCCTGGAATTCTGGGGCCCCTTTCCCCAGCCTCCTCTCCAGACGCATACAGGGCAGGCGATGTGCTCTCTCCCGGAAAGGGAAGCACCGCACCCCTAGAAGGGAACGCCAGGCCCCGTGGTGCACAGCGGGCGATGGGCAGCTGGGGGAGGCCCAGAGTGTGTGTGAGTTGGGGGACGAAGGTTCTCAATTCTTGTGCATTATCGCGGCCGGCACTGAGTCTTGGCATCGGGCGCTCGGCCCCTGTAGATCAGTTCTGGGTCTGAGTCAGCCTTGGCATTTTCGGGGAGCAGTTCCAGTTCCTGGTCACCTCCCAGGCCCTAAAGGTGCAGGAGAGGGACCGGCAGGAGCTATGGAGGTGGGACGATGAGGGGAAGGTGGGCAAAGAGCTTGGGGTGCTGGCTGGGAGAGCCAGCTCTGCCTGGGGGACCCCGTGAGGGCCAGGCCTACTCACCCCACTCCTCCAGAGGGCTCAGGAGAGATTGATTAAGCACCACCAACAATTTACTATGCTTACTGAGCACCACGTGGCTGGCACTGTCTTAAATGCTTTGTATAAATTGCCTCTTTGTCCTCATCACAATCTTCTTTTTT
The DNA here is from genome assembly GCF_000147115.1 of Myotis lucifugus. Taxonomy (NCBI): domain Eukaryota; kingdom Metazoa; phylum Chordata; class Mammalia; order Chiroptera; family Vespertilionidae; genus Myotis; species Myotis lucifugus. Next base: position 5,271,299 of record NW_005871094.1, on the reverse strand, counting down.
TTTTTTTTGGCGAAGTAATTGGAGCGCAGAGAAGTTGTGTAACTTGCCGAACGTCACAAACTGGCTCCTGGCTCAGGCTGTCTCTCTCCAGAGTCCCAGGCTTTCACTCCCTGTCTGCAGGTCTCCTTTGATTTGAATGGATCTGTCCCCGATGGGGGCCTAGAGCAAACGCGAGAAGCAGCATCGTTACTTTAGTCAATTAAGGGAGAACGCCATGATCCACGGGCACACCACCAGCCAGGCGGAGTGCCAGGCCCAGGGAGACACAAGTTCTGTTTGGAGAGCCTGCTGGTATCAGCTGTTTGCCCTGTAGACCCACCCACTCAGTCTCTCTGCCCTCCAGAGAGAAACACCAAGGCCTCCCTTGCTCTCTGGTTACCAGCTGGGTTTGGCGTTGGGGAAGCGCGGGTAGGAGAGCAGTAGATGACTCATTGGGGATTTGTTCCTGCAGGTCCCTCCCTGGGGGGCCTGTTGATGGAAAGTCCTCCCCATCCTGAGGGGTGTGCTTCCTCTCACCCCTCAGTCCTAGGGGTGTGACAGGTGTCCTGTTACCAGCCCCGAGCTATAGCCCTCCCTCTTCTGGTTCCTCTCTACCCTGTCCACACCTTTGTAAATAGACCCTTTATGCTAAAAACTCTCCTACAGGGATCCTGGTTAGAGTGTGCTCTTTGTTTCCTGCTGGGACACGGACGGATACAAATAGCAGGACCTGTCGATAGAAACTAACCAAAGGAGCAGACCGTGCACAGGCGGAGGAGTGAGTGCGCAGGGGTTTGGGGGAAGGACTGAAGGTCCCTGTGGCTGGGCAGACAGGGAGGACTTCACGAAGGTCATGGCACCTGGGACCTTGAAGGATGGTGGGAACTGAGATGACTCCGAGGCTCCTAGTGCGGTGCCCAAAGAACTGAACAGAAGCTGAGGCTTGGCATTCAGCCATAGCAGTCATCCCCTTCCCGGCCAGGGTCCCAGTGGGCCACTTGGATTGTTAGGGTCAAGGCAGCAACTGTGCTGGGTCATTTCCCCCCAGGGAGCCCCTGTGCTCTGTGACACATTCACGTGGCCCTTCTCACACGTGGTTGGGTAGCACAGGTATGAATGTACACATCCTAGCTCCCTAGTAGATTCCCGCCAAGCATCCTTGCGCCCTCCACCCCCTGTCCCTTATCTAAAATTATGCTTTGCATAGAGCAAGGTTTAAAGGAATATTTACTGACTGCATTCATGAATGAATGAGTCTAATCCTGTCAATGTTTGAACTTCAGATGTTCGACACTGAGAGCTGCAGGGGACAGAGGTGGGACCAGCTTATTAAGAAGCTTCATGCAGGCCCTGGTCAGTCTGGCTCAGTGGATAGAGCTTTGGCCTGTGGACTGAAGGGTCCTGGGTTCGATTCCAGTCAAGGGCACATGCCCAGGTTGTGGGCTCGATCCCTGGTTCAGGAGGCAGACAATCAATGATTCTCTCTCATCATTGATGTTTCTATCTCTCTCTCTCCCTCTCTCTTCCTCTCTGAAATTAATAAAAATATATTTTAAAAAAAGAAGCTCCAGGCAGGCGGAGCAGGCCACCACAGAGTGACCACACTGAGTCTGCGTAAAGGCAGCGACAATGCGATGAGTCCAGAGGAAGGAGTAACCACCTCGGAATGGGCATGGGAGGGTCAGAGAAGCACCTCAGAGGAGATGGCCCTCGAACTGAGCCTAGATCCTGCCTATTGGGAAAAGGAGGGAAGAATGTTCTAGGCAGAGGCACAGAGTACAGAAAAGTGCATGGCATGTTTCGGGAACAATTACTATGGACCTGCTTGAAGACTAGGGTGTTCTGGGGTGTCATAAGAGCAGACACTGCAAGGTGGTAGAAGTCAGGTTAGCAAGGGCTTGAGGGCTATGGGCAACCATGAGAGATTTGGGAGTAGGAAAGCAACATGGTCGGATCTATGTTCGGGAAAAATACCTCTGGTGGTATGTATTGGCGGGGGGAGGGGGGGCTTGGAAGTTTAGGTTGCCATTTGAGAAATGCTGTAATCATTTAGGCACCAGATGAGGAAAACCTGAGTGATGGTCGTGGTCCGGGGTGGGGGTTTGGGGGTGTGGGATGGTGAGGAGCCGATACAGGGAAGAGATGTTGAAAGTTGAACAGATAACATCTTATGACCTCTCATGGGAAGTGAGCATGGGAGAAGTCAAAGATGATGGATGCCTGGCTGCCATCTGGTGTGGCTTTCAAGAAAGATAGGGAACACAGGAGGAAGAGCCAGTCTGGGGAAGGAAATAATTCCTTCATGTCAGTCAAACTATGCTTGGGTGTTGGTGGGACCTTTCCTGAGCAGGAGATAAAGGCTAGGGGTGTGGTTCTGGCTCCATCAGCAGAGGAGTGAGGGTTACAACCCAGGGGAATATAGGGTGAGAGCGCCAGTGGCTGAGAAATGAGCCTTCAGTACCCCAACTCGGGCTCAGAGAGAAACAAGCCCAGTTAGGGGGGCAGGTGGTCACTGAGCTCAGAGAAGAGCAGTTGATTAGCCCGGAGTTTGAGCACAAAGGGAGCTTGGTCCACGCCCTTTCCCAAACTGAAACCGGGTCAGTTTTATATAAACCATCACGGTGGTCAAGGGAAACATCGATTCTCCCCATTGAGATCTGATATTTGGGGCTGATGGAGAGACCTGTTGTGTCAGGGCTGAGCCGATAGAGTTCAGAGGTCCCAGGCGGCCTTGGGTGACAGCAGGTGTAAGAACCACGTGTCTTCACCTGGGTGCACAGGGGGCCAGGCCGACACCCCCGGGGAGCGTGACACCTGGGCTCCCATTGTGGTTCTGTCAGTCATGAGTGACTTCATCTCTGCACCTCAGCTGTCTCCTGTGTAAACAGCTCTCGCCTCTCCTGAGGCTGAGCTGATGGTGCTAAAAATACTGTCCAGTACAGAGAAAGAACAGCTTGTAACTCAGGGAATGAGTGCCCGCGTCCTTCCCTAAATCAGAGCCGTGAGAGACGAGCCATCTGGGGAGCTCGTCGCACTGACTCCACGTTAGGGTGGGAGGAAGGTGGGGCTCAGAGCAGACAGACCAGGACCCCAGCCCCACGAGCTGGCTCCCAGCATGTCTCAGCGACTCTGGTGGTGGTGCTGTGCCCCAGCCCCTCTTCTTCCCCAGGGTGGCCCTGTGGAGGGTCAGGGCGTCCCTGTGAGCCGATGTGCAGAAGACCCTGTGCAGTGTGGGGGTCACAGGCCTCCCTCTGAAAGGTCCTGGTCTGGCCCTAGCCGGTTTGGCTCAGTGGATAGTGTCGGCCTGAAAGGTCCTGGTCTGAGTAGTTTGATGACACATCAGGGAAAGGTCAGCTTCACATAGAAAACCCCGCACACCCATGAGCACTTTCTAAAGCAAAAATCGAATCATGTCACCTCCTGCTTGCAGCCCTCCAGGCTTCCCTTTGCCCTTAGATAATCCAAGCTGTGCAGCCGCCCCTGCCCTCCCCCCCTCCCCCTTCCCCATCTCTCTCCTCTCTCGACCTCTCTGACCCTGTGCCAGCCACTCTGGCCATCCAACTTAGAAGCTTGTTCCTGGCTCAAGTATGAACTGTACCCTCTGGTTGGAGTACCACCCCCCGCAGGTCAATCTGGGGGACCCAACTATGATGTCCCCTCCTCTGAGAGTCCTTCCCTGACAAGTCTAGCTGAAGCCACCTGTACTTTCCGCCCGCCCTTCATTATTTTCCTTCACATCCATGGTTTATTTTCTTCCCAGTCCTCCCTGTCTGTAATTTCCTCAGACATTTATCTATGTGCCTATCATCCGCTCACCTCCCTGCGATGTAAGTGCCTGGGGTAAGGGACTGTCCTTCTCCTCACTGTGCCCTGCTGCCTAGCACGGGGCCTGGGGCCCAGGCGCTCAGCCCAGACACGATGCACAGGCCCTGACCCTGACCGTGCCATGAGCCGGGTGGTCACCTGGGACAAGGTTGCTGTGGTTACCAAGGGAGTGTGGCCAACTCTACAGAGAGCCTTGGGTCGGGGGACGGAGGGAGACAGGTTGGATGCTTCAAAGCACAAGCTTTGGCTCCAGGTAGATGTGAGCTCAGATCTCAGTTCTGAACTTTGGGAGAGTTTCTTAATTCTGAATCCTTCCCTTTCCTCTTTTAAAAAATGTTGCCATACAATAAACATAACATTCACCACTTGAACCGTTTGACGTGTACAGTTCAGTCATGCTAAGTAAATTCACACGTCTAAGTACATAGTACATGGTAGTACAGCCAACTCCCAGAACTTTTTCATCTTGCAAAACTGAAACTCTGCACCTATTAAACAATCACTCCCCATTTCCTGCCCCCCACCCCCTCCCCTGCCTCTGGCAACCACAGCTACTTTCTGTTTCTGTGACTTTGACTACTGTAGCTAGGTACTTCACATACATGGGCTCACACAGTATTATCAGTATCCCTTTCTGTGACTCGTTTGTGTTACTGGCCTAATGTCCTAAGCTGATCCATGCTGTAACACGTGTCCGCGTTTCCTTTATATGGTGGAATAATATTAGATTATCTGCATGGGCCACATTTTGTTTATCCACTCATCTGTTGGTGGGCCCTTGGGGGTGCTTCTACCTTTAGGCTATTGCAAACAATGCTGCTATGAACATAGTGTACAAATATCTCTTCCGGACCCTGCTTTCAATTCATCTGGGCATGTACGCGGAAGTGGGATTCCTGGACTACATGGTCATTCTATTTTCAGTTTTTTGAAGAGCCCCCATGACAAGCGCACCATTTCACATTCCCACAAATGATGCCCAAGGGTTCCAATGTCTCCACATCCTTGCCGATACTTGTTCTGTTTGTTTTTGACAGTAGCCGTGCTAACGGGTGTGAGGTGGTATCTCCTCGCGGCTTTGACTGGCATTTCTCTCTTATGAGTGATGTGGAGACACGTTCCTCATTTTTAAATGGATGTAGCACACCCATGTCACCCATCTCACAGTGGTTAGGAGGCTCGGAGGAGAAAAGTGAATGTCACATTCAGTAGTGTCTAATTTATTCTAGATGACTGGCCCAGCCAGGTCCCCAGGGGGCTGTGGGAAGGACTGCGGATGCTGGGTGTCCCTGTTGGACACTCAGCTCTGTGCCCTGCATTTGGGGAGGTGTGGGAGCCCCTAAATGAGGCAAGACACTTGGTGGGGTGGAGGGGAGAGCAGACGTACGTAGGCCGGGTGCCCCAGAGTTCTCCCTGCTCCCTGAGCACCAGCCACCACCTGCCCTCTGCAGCGGTTCTGCCTTTGTCACCAAAGAGGCCACCCTGGGGAGAGGGGAGAGGACAGGAATGCATGTAAACAGCTCTGAAACCTGCCCTGGAAGCCTGGGGTCTGTGTGCGTGCGGGGCCTCTGGCTCTGTTCCTTCTCACAGGTTTACCGTCTGCCCCGGGAAGGACAGGCTCTGCTCACCAGAAACCCTCAGCCCCCAGCCCTAAAAGCTCCTTTGAAGTGAAGCAGCCATTTCTAAATGTAATCAGCTCAGAGATAACAGGAGACTCCCTGCCCAGGCCCAGGAATGTGTCCGCCTGCCCCTGCCCACCCCTGGGGGGTTGCTCCCAGGTTCTGGAACGATCTGCTTCTGTTGGTGGCGGCTGTGCTGTTTTGTTTTGCATGTTTCTTCTGTGAAAATGAGAGATTGAGGAGGAGACATATGTTCTGAGTAGTAAAATTCTGAGCAGGATGACAGGATGGGTCTCCGGCTTGCTCAGGAGAAGCAGGGAAGGAAGGGAAGAGGGAGGGTGCAGGGAATCAGCTGGAGACAAGAGACAGGCCAACAGGGGCGCAGGCGTGGGGTGATTGTCCCTGGGGGCGGGGGGGGGGGGGAGGAGGGGGCGGAGCTGAGGCTGGAGAGGCAGAGGAAAGGCTTGTGACTGGCTTGTGTCACCTGGCCTAATGTACCTGCAGGCCTCTGGGCATCGCTCTGGGAGTTGGGGAGCAGGTGCTTGGGGCAGGTGTTGGGGAGTGTGGGCGTGGCCCTCTCACAGGAGCACACGTGGCCTCTTGTGGAGGATGCCCCTCCTGGGCTGAGCCTGTGCTGGCCAGGAAAGCCAGGTTGGTGAGGTCACTGTGTTGACCCTGGGCCTCCATGGCTGGTTGCCCAAGTGCCAAGTAGGGAGGGGGGCAGTTAGGGACCTCAGAGGCAGACTTGACTTCAGTCCCTCCTCCATCTTCCCTTGACTGTCAGCATCTTAGAGACTTAGTCTCCGTTTCTGTGAGAGGGAGCATCGGGACCTCCCTCTGGGGGTGTTATGAGGAATACGGATGATACTTGTGTACATGTCTGCCATACAGCACGCGCTCACAGGCATTTTCTTCTGAAGAGGTAGAGTCAGGGCCATTGGCAATGCCCTGGCTGCCTTCGTGGGCTTGCCCTTCAAGTTCATGCACAGGCCCTTTGCCCAAGGGCTCAGAGCTGCCCTGGCCCCGTGCCTTAGCCATAGGTCCACCCTGCTCCCACCTGCCAGGGCACCTGCACCAAAGCACAGGTGAGGATGCTCATCCTCAGGAGACCAGCTTCCGGTGGGAGAGGCAGAAGCCTGCTCTGGCTGCCAACAGTCCGGATCTCCCTGAGTAGATGCTGCTGCTGGGGGAGCTCTGGAACTGTGTTTTGGGGAGCCCTGGCCGTGTGACCCCGGCCTGCACAGGATGGGGAATTGGGATGAGCTGGTGCCTAAGGAGCTCAGCTCAGGCTTTAAGTGGCCTTCAACTTACATAATAGACCATTAACTATAAATCTCCCCAAGCACCACTGAGCAAACTCCTTCCCACCTCCTCCCTGGTGCTCCTCCCGACTTCCTTTCCCCTTTGAAGCTAGTTTTTGCAACCAGCTGGGTGAAACTGTGGGGAAGGGGGAGGGATGCTTCTGGCTGCAGCATCTCAGATTGCAAACCCATCCCTTTCGGGCCCCCAAGAGAGTCTTTACTTTAAAAAAATGTTTTTATTGATTGAGAGAGAGAGGAAGGGAGAGAGATAGAGAGAAACATCATCGATCAGCTGCCTCCAGCACGGCCCCTACTGGGCCCTGACCGGGAATCGAACCCATGACTTCTTGGTTCCTGGGTCCACACTCAACTGCTGAGCCACACTGGCTGGGCGAGATTCTTTAATTTTTAAGAAACACACAACCTCGAATTTACCATCGAAGCCATCTTTCAGGGTCCAGTTAGTGGTGTTAACTTAAGTATATCCACATTGTCATGCAAAGACCTCCAGCACTTTTTCATCTTGCAGAACCCTGTTCCCATTAAACAGTAACTCCCCCTTCTGCCTCCCCCAGCCCCTGGCAGCCACATTCTACTCTGTTTCTATGAACCTGACTGCTCTAGGCACCTCTTCGTTAGAGACACTCAAGGTCAAGAGTGGTGAGGGATTATAAATGTCTGAGGTCATCTGGAGACCAGATGGGCTGAGCCCCCAAATGGCACCGGCACCCAGGGATGGGCAGTCAGAGGCTTTAAAGGGCTCTAGGCGGGCGTTTTCTGGGCAGAACATTCTCTGGGCGGGGCTGGAAGGGAAGGATAATGGTCTTAGCAAGTGAATGTGGTCTAAGGGGAAGGGAATGTCCGTTGTGAAGTGATCTAAAGGTCAGGGGAGGGGTGTTGACTCGATTATTTGATCAGACCTGACGCTCTTCTGTGTGGAAGCACACAGCATTTGCCTTTTGTGATTGGCTCATTTCACAAAGCAGAATGTCCTCAAGGCTGGCCCTTGTGGTTGCATATGACAGGACACCCTTTCCTAGGCTGAAGCACATGGCATGGCTATGCCACGTATACCACATCCTGCTTATCCATCACCTGTGGGTCGTGTTCAGCTCAGGTGGATTCCGATTCTGGCCTGACCGGCCATTGCCCAGTGGGTGTGGAGGACCATTGGAGCGTCTCAGACGATCATTCAGCGGAGGTTCTCACACTCCCGGGAGTGCCCCCTGCAGGTGACACAGTGGGGTCGTTGTTCTCGTCCACCTTCCTGACCCTGGGAGCCCTGCTGTCTCACCAAGGGTTCAGCTGCAAACCTGTGCTGCTTTGAGAAGCATTTCAAAAATGAAAAAGACTAGAAAAGAACAAACAATGGATTTTTGTAGCTAAAAAACGGTTTGGAAACATCAGCTTCACCTCATATGGTCATTGCACCAACTGTGTGGGATTTGTGACCCTGTTTTTCAGATGGGGAAATAGACACGCTAAGATTCTGGGGAGGTAGGAGGATGAAGGCAGGAAAAAGGTTGGGAAGGTGAAGGGGGTTGAGGGGCTGGGGCTCAGGAGACCAGGGTGAGATGAGCGGTGCCCAGGGTGAGTGCTCACCCAGAAGGGGCACCCCCTACATCTTGGGCTGGAGGCTGAGCCTGAGAGAGCTCTCCCCAAGGAGCAGCCATCTGCATCCGCTGGTCTGAGATCCACCCTGAAGTGCGCTCACCCTGCAAGGGGCTCAGGGTTGGAAGTGTGAGGTCCCTGGGGGCTGGGCTCCTGGAAAGCAGGGTTTGGCCTAAGAGGGGCAGAGCCCCGAGACCTGCACTGTCTGAGGTACCTGTTATCTCCATTTTATGCCTGTCTCTGTCTCCACTGTTCAATCATTTAAAAAATATTTTTATTGATTTCAGAGAGAAAGGGAGAGGGAGAGAAAGAAACATCAATGATTCACTCTCGTCATTGATTGCCTGCCTCCTGCACACCCCCTACTGGGGACCCAGTCTGAAACCCAGGTATGTGCCCTGACGGGGACTCAAACTGTGACCTCCTGGTTCGTAGGTCGATATTCAACCACGGAGCCACACCGGCTGGGCACGCTCAGTTTGGATCACTGCTCCTCAGTGTCCCCTAGAGGAGCCCCTGCAGGTGCTGTGGGTGCCTGGGCAGGAGGAGTGGCCCTGGGTTGCAGCTGGCAGAGGCCTCGGCCCAGGGCTTCCCGCTGCCCCGCGGTGTGGCCAAGGTGCTCTGGAACCTGCTTCTGCGGCCTCTGTTCTGGGTCACAAGCACTCGGACACACTTGGACAGGAAGCCGTTTGTTAAGTTTCAAGTGGTGTTCTCAGCCTCCTCTGCCCCTGACACCCCCGGGGAACTTAGCTCTGGCCAGGAGCCCCTTTTCCCGAAGGCGGAAACTTCTGGAGAAGCAGCCTGCCCCTCTCTGCCTTTCTCAGGGAGACCTGAGTGGCAGACATCACATGTGGGGATGGAGAGGGGGTAATGGCTGAGACTAAGGGGGGTGTCAGCTGTGGGAGGGACAGGTGCTGAGGGACTGGGCGCCCAGGCAAGTCACCCCGGGAGTGTGAAGAGCTGGCCTCCAGTGCTGTGCGTGGGCAAGAACGCAACCTCTGGAGTCTCTCTATGAAGGGGCAGCACTGGCATCTGCCCTGCAGGACTGCGGAGCCCGTCAGTGAGAAAGCGGGCGAGGAGGCCCTCCCGCAGCAGAATGTCCTGCTGGTGGGAGGCTCTATTTTCACTTCTGAGGAATGGATGGCGGAGCGAAGCAAAATGCTGATATTTGGGGAGAGGATGGTGGGAGAGAAAGGCATGGCAAGGGAGTGTTTGGGAAGGGATGGTGAAGAGAAGTTTGGAATTTGTTGATACTGAGGAGACAGTGGGAGGGGAAGAGGGTAGAAAAGCTGAAAAAGGAAATGCTAGCAGCTACCACAGTGGTGTGAGGCATGGTGTGTGTGTGTGGTGTTTGTGGTGTGATGTATGTGGTTGTGTAATGTGTGTATGTTGTGTGTGTGGTGTGTGATATGTGTGTATGTGTTGTGTGTGTGGAAGGTGGTGTGTGGTGTGTGTGTTGTGTATGATGCATGTTGTGATGGTGTGTTGTTTGTGTGTGAGTGATGTGTGTGTATGACGTGTGTGGTGTGATGTGTGTTGTGTGTGTTCTCTTTAGCCCCTTCCCATCCCTTTCCCTCCATCTCTGCCCAAGGCCGCCTCTGGGTGCTGCTCCTGGGCACCGTGGTGAGGGCCTGCCACCTGGTGGCCAAGAGGGGCAGGTGACCGGGTGTCTCACCAAGGCTGGGTTTGGGCACATTCTCTTTGAGAGTGTGTCCTGTCTCCCTCTCTTCTTTTCTTGTCTCTGTTGCCCTCAGCCTCATTGCTGCACCACCTCCTGCCACCCTCTCCTCCCACCTTGCACCCAAGGCCGGCCGTTTCTCCTTGGGGTCCTCAACTTTTCAAGCACAAATGGGTGACACCGCCAAAGCTGCCTGCCTCCCAGGGAGTGTGAGGGTGAAATGGATGATAAGAGGGGCTGTAGAAGGACTTGGTAGATTGCGGGCCTCCATGAATGCAGCAGCAGTGTGACACGGTGTGCAGCCGCCCCCAATCAGGTGGCTGACTGTGGAACATCCCCATCCCTCCAGGACCGGTGGGGGGACTGGTAGAGGCGGGGGTGTCACTGGGTTTAGATATTTCTGCTCCATGCAATTCACAACTGCCTTATTGTTCCTAATAAGGCTTTAAAAACAAACAGGGAGATGAACAAACCACATAGCGCAGGTTTCCTGAACAATGAAAGGCAACGCGGGACTAGTGGCAGTGCGCTGGGGGTGCTGTCTGGCTTTAACCACTGACCCCTCTCCCTTCCCAGGTGGGTTGGTGCCTCTGCCCTGCTCATGCGATGGGACCTTCGCTCACTTGTGCATTTGGTCACTGGTGCCACAAGCATTCACTGACTGCTCAGCACAGGCCCGGCGTTGAGCTAGACACAGGGCGCAAAAAGCTGAATAGAACACTCACTGCCCTCAAGTGTCTACTTCGGGATAAATGCTCCCCCGAGGCTGTAACAGGTGTGTGTGTGTGTGTGTGTGTATGTGTGTGTGTGTCCCAAAGCTGTGGTCCTGGAAGGGTCTGGCATGGGGTGGGGGGACATTCAAGATTTAACAGCTCAATGATACACAAACATGGTCTTACCAGACTCATCTGCGTAACATCTCGCATGCTGGTGCTCCGAGATTTTACTTCAGTGGGTCGGGTTGGGCCCAGGAGTCAGACTTCTTTTTTTTTTTTAAATATATATTTTATTGATTTTTTACAGCGAGGAAGGGAGAGGGAGAGAGAGTTAGAAACATCGATGAGAGAGAAGCATCGATCAGCTGCCTCCTGCACAACCCTTACTGGGGATGTGCCTGCAACCAAGGTACATGCCCTTGACCGGAATCGAACCTGGGACCCCCCAGTCCCCAGGCTGACGCTCTATCCAGTGAGCCAAACCGGCTAGGGCAGGAGTCAGACTTCTATAAAGCTACTGCAAAGCCAGCCTCGGAACCCCTTCTCCAGAGCGCGGCTGGGATTGGACAGTGTGGGAGGCAGTGGGTTTCAGGGTGTGCTGGTGGCCTCGGGACGGTGGCTGTGGGGGCAGCCGGCACCTGCCTCTCAGAGGAAACCTCTGCTCCTGGCCCCGGACGAGGAGGCTCGGCCTGCACATGGCACGTGCTGGTGGCTGTTCTCTGACACGAGTAAGTGGGCCATACCTTTGTGTTAAATAAACACGGTTTAATGAACGATCTTAAGGTCTTCCTGCTGCCTGCGCCCGGCTGGAGTACAGCACAGAGGCTGAGTCTGCGCTGTGGGCTCTGCTGGCCAGGACCCTGCAGTCTGGCTGGCCGGCTTGACTGAATGGCAGAGCTGTTTACTCACCTTCTTGGCCAAACATCACCAGAAAGACTCACTTCTTGAGAGAAAGTGACTCTGTACCTGTGGCCGCGTTTCCAAAAGTATGTTCTGTAAACAGGAATTCAGAGTGATTTACAAACATGAATGCATAAACGCTAGTTCAAATGCAGGGAGAGAAAGACAGTGCAAGAGAGAAGAGACATTAATTCGTGGTCAACTTAAACGAAGATACATTGGTGTACAAACAAAGATTTTTGTGTTTTTTTTAAGTAGCTACTCAGGTTTTGCCGAGATGACGTTCCAGGAGGTGGAGCGGTGTCGCGCTCAGCATTTCCCAAGCCTGTTGGCCACAGAGCTCTTCTTGGGAGCCGCCTCCCCCTCCACACGAGAGTCCTGGGAACATCAGTTTGGAAGAAACTTCTGTGTGGTTTTACCCATCTTCCTCTTCACCTGCATGCAGAGCAAAGAGAACAAATCAGTCAGCCCTCACACCCTGTTGGCATTCTTTTAAAAAATTTATTTCATTTTATTTTTTAGAAAAGGGCCGGGGGGGGGGGGGGAGAGACATCAATCAGTTGCATCCCATATACACCCTGACTGGGAATCAAACCTGAGACCTTTCAGTGTATGGGACGATGCTCCAATCAACTGAGCCACCGAGGCCAGGGCCACTGTTGGCATTCTTTTTTATTTTATTTTATTTATTTTTAAAATATGTTGAGAGAGAGAGAGAGAGAGAGAGAGAGAATGTGGGAGAAATATCAATTGGTTACTAACCATATATGCCCCAACTGGGGATCAAACCCAAAACCTAGGCATGTGTCCTGACCAGGAATTGAACCGGTGACCTTTTGGTGCACAGGACAATGCTCCAACCCACTGAGTCAGCTGCCCAGGGCCCTGCTGACATTCTTAACAGGAGTGATATCACCTGCAAGGGGATGAAGTTGGCTCTTGAAGAGTGAGAAAGATCTCACTCTTTTAATGTACAATGTACAGATATCCCCCTATGGTACACAAACAGTTTTACAGTATATCTGTGGTATTAAAACTTCCCGGGGGAGGGAGCGATTAGGGGGAAAATGTCTAATACAGCTCCTTAGAAGGGTAATAATGAAAAAAAAAAAGATTGAAAAATGCTGACATACAGACTTCCAACCAGTCAGTGGGGTTTGGGCGACAGCTCTGCCACTGTGTGACCTTGGGGTAGAGCACGTCCCTCTCTGAGCTTCAGGTGCCTCACCTTGGAAATAGATTCTCACCGCCTCATGAGATTGCTGTGAGGTCTGATGAGACAAGCACAGTGCCTAACACAGGAGGTGCTTGTAAAACAGGCAACGGACAGGCCTTTAGACCTGGAACTTGGCTGTCCACCCAGGTGACGGCAGCTGAGCTGGCCAGCACACCATCACGTGGGACTTTCCACCTTAGGATATATGGATCTATACAGCCAGGCCTAACACAATAGAAATGGGAAAATACTATCCTAAAGCTTGTAAGGTAAACAAAATGAAGCCCTCTAGTCTAGAGGGACCCCGCCAAGCCGGAGCTGGCCATGAGGCTGCTGGGTGAGACACTGCTCCCCCGGACAGCAGGGCCGGACCCCGGGGATCAGATGCTTCATGGTGCAGGCCCACCTTGTGGAATGTCAGAGGCTGGGAGAGGCACCAGGTGGGTGGGGCAGGCCGAGCAGGAAATGTTCCCTGCTCCTAAAAATAGCCTGGGAGGGGACAGGAAACAGAAACTCTGGGCCACTGAGGAAACGCTTTCTGAATTAGCAGGAAATCAGGGCTGGGGCTTCCCACAGGACAAGGCCATCTCC
>NW_005871094.1:5254311-5255578 GCF_000147115.1 Myotis lucifugus | reverse complement strand
GGCCAGGGGGGGGGGTGTTTTCTCCCTCCCGGGTTGGCCCCCTTTTTCAGTTTGGGACCCCTCGGGGAATTTTTCCCTGTTGGTCCAGCCCTGCCCCCCCCCCCCCCCCCCGGGGATCGGGGGATAGGGCCTAAGCTGGCAGTCAGACATCCCTCTCGCAGTCCGGGCCTCTCACAGTCCGGGAACCCTCGCCCCTCACCACCTGCCTGCAGCAGAGGCGGGAGAGGCTCCTGTCACTGCCGCTGCACTTGCCAGCAGTGAGGCCAGCTTCTGGCTGAGCAGCGCTCCCCCTGTGGGAGCGCACTGACCACCAGGGGGCAGCTCCCTGTGTTGAGCATCTGCCCCCTGGTGGTCAGTGCATGTCATAGCGACTGGTTGACCGGTTGTTCAGTCACTTCAGTTTTTATATCTATATATAGGTCAGTCCTGGATTAGGGCCCAGGCTACTCTGATATGACCTCATTTTAACTAATTACACCCGCACTGACGGATCCTATGTATAATAAAGTCACATCTGTGGTGCTGGGGGTTTAGGACTTCAACTCATGAATTTTGAACGAGCACACTTTTACCCATAACAGTGGGGATGCAGCTAATCAGGTTTAGTTACTAAAGGAGGGTCAGAGGTCCGAAATGATGATGCTTGCAAATCTACCCTTTATTACAGCACAGCAACAACATCAGCATAGAGGCCTCATCCCAGCCCAAGGCCGCTCAGCACAAAGGGTCTGGAGGGCCAAGTCTGAGCTGCTATTGCCTCCCCAGCTCGGGGCTGAGGCAGGATGTGCTCTCTCCAATCAGGGGCCACCCATAACTGCACAGAGCCCTTCAGAGCCCCCGAAGGGCTCTTGCTGCACAACCACCCCCAGGGCAGCCTCCGGGGCTCACTGAGGCCAGATGCAGACCATCAGGGTCATGGCTACCCAAGCACAAGCTGGCATGGACCACCCTGAACTTCTCGGGGCGTTTAATTTGTTTTCAGGAAGATCAAAGCATGAAAAGGGGACTGGAAAACACACAGAGGCAGGAGGTCCCTGGTGCGATTTCCGATTTCGTGTCTCCTTCGGTGGAGGGATTGATTGCTCATGAAGGACCTACTTGGACAGAAGCACAGTAGCTTTCGGTAAGTAGCTTTGAGGGTGGGTAGTGATGATTATTCATGTGTTATATGTCTGCCTTCATAGTTAAGGGGTTTCTCAAGTGATCAATGTTCTCATTTGCTTGTTTTATGTGACTTAAGAGCAAAATTTTACAGTTTTAAGCAATT
>NW_005871094.1:5238130-5254211 GCF_000147115.1 Myotis lucifugus | reverse complement strand
CACTCCTGTTATTATCCCGTGTGACATTGTTTCCCTGGGAAAGCGCAGTGTGCTCTACGACAATTGGATTTACACTGTAGTTTCCAGGAATGCATTTGTCTTGCAGCCTTTGGCCAAAAGCAACACAACCTGCCCCAGAGATAAAACACACTGCGGCGAAAGGCAGGAACTGCCCAGGCAGGTTTTCAAAGAAAAAGAAAACAGAAGCGAAAACTTTCCCTCGGCTCTGATGCCCATCGCGTCCCACCTTGCCCAGCCGCAGAGGAGGCCTCGGAGCAGTCAGGCTTCTCCGGAGAAACAGGAGAACAGGAGGCACGTGTGTGTTGATATTTCTTTTAAGACATTGGCTTCTGCCATTGTGGCGGTTTCGCAAGCCCCGAATCGTTAGCCAGCAGGCTGGGGACCCCACGGGAGGCCCAATGCTGCCGTTCCAACCCAAAGGCCCTTTCCTGCAGAATTCCCTCTTCCCTGGGGGGGAGGGTGGGGGGGGGGGGTCAGTCTTTTTTCTATTAAGGGTCCTCAACTGAATTGGTTGGAGGGCCCACCACAGGGCAGGAGGGCAATCTGCTTTTCCCTTAACATCTATTGATTTAACACGAATCTCATCTAAAAAGAGCTTTACAGAAACATCTAGAATAATGTTTGACAGAGTGTCTGGGTCGCATGGCCTGGCCAAGGTGACATATACATGTCACCATCCCAGCCCCCCTCTGTCTCCCTGCCCCCTGCTCTCCCCTCCCCTCCCCAGGGGTGTAGCAACCAGCCTGAAGTTGGTGCGTTTCCTTCTCACCCATGTTTTCATCCGATTACGACACAGGCTTGTGCAACAATACGGCAGGTAAAGTGGCAGTTTCAGCCGAGGTGCCCAGACAACGACCAGGTGTGAAGCCACGGAGGAGGATTTGCAAAGGAAAACCAGCTGCAGACCCTTGGACCCTCATCCTCATGAGAGTCTAAATGAGGCAGAGATTCGAGATTCCAGGAGGATGGAGGCAGCAGCTGCTGTTAGTGAGCTCTGAGCCTGGTGCACCACCCCCGCCCCCAAACCTGAAGCCGCCACCTAGAACTCTGAAGGTCCCTCAAGAGAACCCGTGGGCATGCTCATGAGAGTGGCCTTGAAGCACTTTCTGGCTTGGAGGCTGTGATGCCAGCATGAGTCTCCTGCCCTTCGTCTCTTCCTTCCCTCCCTCAGGGCTGGAGAGGTCAGAGACCAGCGTTGACAAGGTGGCAGAGGGGGCACAGGGAGGGAGGGAGGGCGGGAGGGAGAGAGGGAAGAGGCTGGCCTCATTCCCCACTGGATGGCTGCACTGCAGCTGGCCTGAGTTACACAGCAGAAGAGAGGTTTTTGATTCTGTAAATATTCCCTCTGCCTCCTCCCATGGTGGTAGAGTCTATCTCCCCATTGGTGTTGGGTGTGGCCATGTGACTTGCCAGGGGGATGTCAGCAGATGTCACGTGACTAAAGCATCCAAATGCTCGTGTTGAGGACTTCCCTCTCCCACTTTTGTCGTCACCAGGAGAACGTGACCCGGGCAGAGGGTGTGTTTCCTGAAGAAGGAAAGACACAGAACAGCCCTGAACAGAGCCGGTGGCCTGGAGCACGCCCGGCTGAGGTCAGCAGAGCCGCCAGACTCACGAGCTAGAAATAGGTGCTTCTGTATTTCCATGTGCCACTGCACTCTGGGTGGGTTATTATGTGGAATTAGTCATGGGAACAATGGCAATCGCTGAGTGATAAAAGGAGTGACTGAACAGAGTGGAAAGTTGTGATGATTACACTAAGATAGACATTATTTATTGAGTAGAGGACATTATTTAGTGATTAGAACTGCCTACGTTTCATGCTGGGGAGGGGGGAAAACGTGTCACACAAAATGAAAATAAAGGAACATTAATAGGCAACAATGCAGTTGCTTTCTGATTACACCCATGGGCCCTGCTTGTTCGACTCCAGTTACATATACTTCCACTAACAGTGTACAATAATGCTGTCTATGGTTAAACATTTATACAAATCGCATCACTTCGTACTCTGCAATTTGCCCTTTTCAATCAATGTTATGTTTTTTTTAAAAAAATATATTTTTATTGATTCAGAGAGGAAGGGAGAGGGAGAGATAAAGACATCAATGATGAGAGAGTATCATCGATCGGCCGCCTCCTGCATGACCCCTATTGGGGATCAAGCCCACAACCCGGGCATGTGCCCTTGACGGGAATTGAACCCAGGACCCTTCAATCTGCAGGCTGAAGTGCTATCCACTGAGCCAAACCAGCCAGGACAATGTTATCTTTTTGAGCTTTATCTAGGTTGATGATTATAGTTTGAGTTTTTTATTTAAATTGTTGAAAAATATTTCATTATATGAATACTAGAGGCCCGGTGCATGAAATTCATGCACTCAGGGGGTGGGGGGGTTGTCCCCTCAGCCTGATTGCAAGAGGGCGCAGGCCAGGCTGAGGGACCCCACCGGTGTACGATCGGACCGGGGAGGGACACAGGAGGTTGGCCAGCTGGGGAGGGACCATGGGAGGGCTCTAGGGCATGTCCAGCCTGTCTTGCTCAGTCCTGATTGGCCAGACTTCAGCAACAAGCTAACCTACTGGTTGGAGCATCTGCCCCCTGGTGGTCAGTGCACATCATAGTGAGTGGTTGAGTGGCTGCTGGTGTTCTTGTCCAAGCATCAAGAAGGGTTCAGGAATCTGGAGAAGGGGCTGTGCGTAGATGACATAGGAATCCAGAGACTAATAAAGAGTCTGGAGGCGAAATATAATTTTGAAAGGCATTGGGGGTCAGAGGAGCTTAGCTAAAGGAGCTAAGATCTAAGGTCTTAAGTCTAAGGCCTTAGGTTCTCTCCGTCCCCAGGACCCCATGCTTTTTATGAACACAACTTGTCCTGAGGTGAGGCAGAGTTTTACACATCAAAGGGTATACAGTAACATTGTCAGAATGGGGGAATTAGCCTACGGTTGTTCAGGTGTTTGGCCAGTAGGAGGCAATAACATGTAGATTAAGATACCCTTTAACTGTCTGGCAGCCACAATCAATTTAATGTATCCTATTCAGGTTTGGGGAAATGCCTTCAAGCCATTCCCAGATGCAGTCCTGCTGTCATGCTGGAATTGGTCTATGGCAAGCGGCCTTAGCATATCATTAGCATATTACACTTTGATTGGTTGAACGGATGACCTGATGACTGGACACTTAGCATATTAGGCTTTTATTATATAGCATACCACAATTTTTGTATCCATTCTCCCAATAACGGACACTTAGGTTGTGCCCCCATCTCTTTTCTGGGGGAGGTTTTTACAAACTATGCATGAAGCAGCAGGCTTGTCGCTGAGCCTTCCTGCGCACACAGATGGGTCTCTCACGGGCATGGGCTGGATGGAGTGGTGGCCATCGGTGCTGCTTACCTCAGCAGGGCTTCCATTTTCTCCTGCGGGCACAGGACAGAATTGCACTCCCTGTCCCTGGAAGTTAGACCTAGGACTTCTTTGGCCCACGAGACACAAACAGAAGTGGTGCATGTCATTTACAGGCGGCGCTTTTGAGAGCTGGCCTGTGACTTGCCCGCTTCTCCTGCTGCCTCAGGGAGCAGCATTGCTCTGGATGGCGAGCCTCTGCCAGCCAGCTTCTCGGAGTGAGAACTGAGCCCTCAGCGACCCCACGGTGGATGGATGTGGAACACAAGGAAGAACTAAACCTTGAGATGATTTAGGTTATTCTGTTACGTCAGCATAACCTTTCCATCCTGACTGATACATAATGAGAACCTGCGTGGGGCGTTCCATAACAGAACACCTGGCTGTGGTGCTGGCTGAGGAGCTGTGTGAGGTGCAGGAGGAAACCCAGGGGTGGGAAGGGCGGACTGTTTATTGAAAAAAATCTCTGTATAAGAACCCGAGCTGTTTAAACCTGCATTCTTCAAGGCCAACTGTGCGTTTCCCTGGGCCTCTGTGTCCTTTTGTGGGAAACAAAGGCTGAAGATGAGCCCCACAACCCTTGCTGCCTGGCTGGGTGGTGAGGCCACCGTTTTTCTTCCCAGACTCTGCACTGCAGAAGTTTCCGAGTCTCGGTGTTTTGCTGGCTCAGCACTGTGCCCTCTCTGCTGAAAACTAATTTGTGCTCCACAATTGATCTTAAAAACAAGGCAAAACAACCATCAGCGGCTCTTCTTGTTAACTCTGCAAACAGCAGAGGTAACCCAGGAGGAAACGCTCGCAGGTCATCTGAGGAAACTGGGCTGCGCTCCAAGGTGCAGGGTGATGGACGTGCTCCTGGGGCAGCCTCCATGCACCTTGACACCCACGTGGCACAGACGGGCTCGCAGTGGCTGGCCTGGCCTGGCTAGACATTGCCTAGACCAGCCGTGGGCAAACTACGGCCCGCGGGCCAGATCCGGCCCGTTTGAAATGAATAAAACTAAAAAAAAAAAAAAGACCGTACCCTTTTATGTAATGATGTTTACTTTGAATTTATATTAGTTCACACAAACACTCCATCCATGCTTTTGTTCCGGCCCTCCGGTCACAGTTTAAGAACCCATTGTGGCCCTCGAGTCAAAAAGTTTGCCCACCCCTGGGCTAGACCCTCTGGGGTCCCGTCGACTGGGGGTCCTGCAGAGGCCAGGCAGAGGGCATCCCTCGGGCCTGACTTTCCTTAAAAGTCTTTTAAAAAACAGCTCATTCTTCTCTCCTGGTGCGTGTCGCCTTTATACTTTTAATGAGTTCTTTGCTGTCTCAGGATTTTAAATATTCTGGTTTCATTGCTTCTAGCATTTCCCCCTCTGTCTGAAAATGTGGTTTTCTAGTTCTTGTGTTTGTTTCGCCTGCTGGCTCCTGCTCAGGAGGGACGTTCCCTGAGCATTTAGTTGGGAATTGTCATTTTCGTTGCGAGCTTCATCTGTGGGTTAGGTGCCTGTGTCTTCAGAGTAGTTTCGCAATCGCTTTTTCTGGATTTCCTGGGCTATCTCTTGCCAGGGAACCAGCTGCCTGTCAATTTTTCTACTTGGGGCTTCCCAGGTCCCCAGGTGATGCCATTTCAACTCCCAGACCCTGTGAGTCATACCCTGATGCCTGGGGTTCTCAGAGTGGACTTCTCAAACCAAGGAGGAAGGCACAGTTTCCTTGCAGTCTCCCTGCACGGGAAGGCATTGTTGTGATCCATCCTTTATTGAGATTGCATCCCTTTTCGAGTTCTGGCTCTAGGTTGGGATCTTGGTTTCAACTCCTCACCTTGTCCTGTATACAACGTCTCATTTCCTGTTCCTGGACGTAGGCAGCCCCTGGTTACTGAGCTGAGCAGTTCAGGCTCACAGGCTTCGGTCCCACAGGTTTCGGGCACCGATTTCTCCTCACTCTCTCAGGAGCTCAGCTACACTAGGATGTATCTATTTTTTATACTTTCCAAAAATGTATAGGAACATTTAGGTTCTTTTAGTTCCCATCTTGCTAGAATCTGAATCTCTCAGCCCCTCGTTTCAACTGAATAGGGATGATGCCTCTTGCTTCAGAAGGGAGAAGGGACCAGGACCAGAATGGGCTGTGTTAACTTGTAGAGAGCCTCTTGGGAACAGGTGCATATCACTTACCTCTGTGGTCTTCACCTTCTTTTACTTAAAAAGAATTGTGAAAAGTGTTGTGTCCTGTAGCACATTTAAAAAAATCCTCACCCGAGGATAGATATGTTTATTGAATTAGAGTGAGGAAAGAGGAAGGGGGAGGGGGGGAGGTGAGAGAGAGAGAGAGAGAGAGAGAGAGAGAGAGAGAGAGAGAAACATTGATGTGAAAGAGAAACATCTGTAAGTTGCCTCCTGAATGTGCCTCCACCGGGGATCAGATCTGCAACCTAGGCATGTGCCCTGACTGGGAATCGAACCTGCAACTTTTTGGTGCACAGGACAACACGCCAACCAACTGAGCCACCTGGCCAGGGCTTGTAGCACATTTTTAAGTTCACTTAGGAACATCTTCCAAATAAGTTGAAATAATTTTCGCCTATTTGAAATATGTTCATTTAAAAATAAAACTTAGATTGCTTTTTAAAATGTTAGTGATTTGATACCTACCATCATTCACTTAAAAACGCACATACAGCTTCTCCTTTACAAGTTTGAAGCTTCACATCATTTTTCTTTGAACTCATTTTTCTGTACCACATCCTCCTAAACAATTTTATTCTGATGTAATATTTTCCCTTTAAAGTATTTTGTTGGCATCCTCTCCTATTTTTCAGAAACGCGAGTATGTTTATAAAGTTAAATTTTATTTCTCATGATCCTAAGTCCCTTAATGTTGAACACATTTCTTCTGGATCGAGTTATTTTGCAATTATTATTAGTATGCTGTTGACCAAAATGACATATATTCATACATTATAGAAACTGATAAATAAATAGTTAAGTACTTTAAAAATGGAAATATTTTATGAGGTGGATGGGACTGACACATTAGGTCAAGCATCCATGGGCCAGTATTATTATTGCTTGAATGAGCCAGGACTCAATATATTTCACTCTTATTATTTTCTTTTTAAATGTATTTATATTGATTTCAGAGAGGAAGGGAGAGGGAGAGAGAAAAAGTCAATGGTGAGAGAGAATCACTGATTGACTGCCTCCTGCACACCCCACACTGGGGATCGAGCCTGCAACCCAGGCATGTGCCCTGACCAGGAATTGAACCATGACCTCCTGGTTCATAGATTGACGCTCAACCACTGAGCCACACCGGCTGGACTAATTTTTTACTTTTATAGAGGAAAGTACTGAACAACTTTGTTCACATAAATGAGAGGATGGAAATGAAGGAGTTTTTTTCCACCCATTATTCAATTCTTTAACTTTCTTCTGGTTTTTAAGCCAAAAAACTGCATCGTGAGCTATCATCAAAAAATATCGTTAGCAATCTATATCAATTAACAAGTTGATGAGGTTCTCGTCCTATTTTGTAGGAAGCGAAGAATTGAAAAATTACATGACTTACAAAAAGTAAATGGATTCACTTATTTTCTCACCACACAATCCAATGTTTCAAAATTGCTCCTTTTGTTTGGTGCCCCCAGAGGTTTACGCATCTGGGAATACAGCATCGCGGTGCGATTCTGAGTGGGTGGGGGTGTGCCTTTCCTTTGCAAAGTGGGAGAAGGGAAATCGCATGGGGGAAGTCTCTAGGGCAGGTGTTTTCAGGGAGAGCAGTTTCAGGAGTGGGGCATATTTGGACGTTAAGTATTTGGAATGGAAATGGGTTTCCTTTGAGACCGCCAGTCAGTTCTCAGCACTTTCCGGAAACTTTTTTGGACCTTCAGTCACTTGTTTGAGGTGGGCTTCCTGGAAGAACAAGCCTTGGCAGCTAGGCCATGAGCTCTGTGGGTAAGGACCACATCTTGCACTGTCCTTACACTGATGGGCGTCGGAGGGGGGTGCTCAAGTTCAAGGTGGAAACAATCAACTAACATTTGTTGTGTTTACCTTAGTGGTGCTGTGTGTGCCTTAGCCCAGTCAGTCCACAAATACACTTCATGAGAAGTTCATGCTCATGAACTCTGTCTCACAGGCGAGTCGCTAAGGACTAGCAGGGTCTTGGCCCTAGGTTGTATGAGTGGTAGATCTGGGCCCAAAGAGTCTGTCCAATACCAAAGCTCATGATGGTATAAATTGCTAAAAGAAACAAGCAGCAGAGAGACCTCAGGGTGGACCCCTGACTCCCCTCCCCTCCACTCCCGTCAGGGAGAAAGGAGGTTGCTTCTTGCATCATTGAAAAGAACAGAAAGGTAGTGTTGGAAATGGCTTTTTATTTATTTATTTTTAATATATTTTATTGATTTTTTTTACAGAGAGGAAGGGAGAGGGATAGAGAGTTAGAAACATCGATCAGCTGCCTCCTGCACACTCCCTGCTGGGGATGTGCCCACAACCAAGGTACATGCCCTTGACCGGAATCGAACCCGGGACCCTTGAGTCCACAGGCCGACGCTCTATCCACTGAGCCAAACCGGTTAGGGCGGAAATGGCTTTTAAATGAGCAACATGCTGTGGGGCTAGTTGGTTATTGTTTCGAAGTTCTAGTAGCCTCGACTGTAGAATGGGAAAGGGGACAGCGAGAGTGATGATGATGGCGACCATACCTCCTGCCTATCTCCCAGCCGGTACCGCTGCTGCACACTCTTTCCCTTGATGTCACCCACAAGCACGTTGTAGTTTCCCCAGCATCCTCACTGTTGACTCTGTAAACTTCTGTTAAGGCACCATCCTCGGATTGTGAAGTAATCCTCATTGCCCAACCCATCCAATAACTTTGCAGTGGACAGTTTGTAAACTTGAATATGAGGCGTCACACCTACCTCTGTGAGATTTCACCTCGATGACCGCAGTCCGTATCCTAGCGTGTCCAAGTGATACTGAATCCTGATTTTCTTCATGTCAGGAGGAGAGTGCAACAGGATGGGCGAAGTGGGTAGGATGGCTTCAGAGAAAGAGCGCTGAGTTAATGGTGTTGCAAACGTGCCCACGCCAGTTTAGCTCATCACTATTTTAGGTTCTTTTTGGTTCATATCAGTCACTTCTATTGCTTAGAGATATGCTTCTCCCCACACCCCTGCTAAACCTTGTACCTGGTCATTTGTATCAGAGAGTAAGTCTCAGACCGAATTCCGTTACATGCACACGTGTTTATTAGCAAACAGGCACCAAAGGATGATAAAACTCACTACTGCCAGCTCCATGGTGACCCTGCTCCCTGTCCCGTGGGCATTCTAAGCCCTTTGCACACTGACTGGGGTAGATGAGGCTGCTTGAGCAGAGGATTCAGCTAACTTCCCAGCTGGGACCAGGTGACAAACCTCTATAAGCACGAAGGAATCATAAAGCCTGGGTGTATTCCCCAGGGCACAGGCCAGTGGGCCAGGTGGATCCTTGCACTCCATTCACACATGGGTAGCATGCCTATGGTCTGTGTTCAGCCAATTCGTACATCTTGAATAGCATTTATCTCAGCAATAAAAATATTTTCTAACATCCATTATACTAATTAACAAAAGTGGTGGTGTTGATCAGAACTTAAGTTGGTTGGAATGCTTATAGGTAGCTGTCTCTTGAATGGGAGGTTTTCAAGAGAGTATTCTAAAAGCTAACTAAGAGCCCCTGGCCTGTGTGTGCCCCTTGGGGAACTTGCAGTGTGAAATAGCCTGCCCTAGGCTATCCACGGATGGCTGCCACGTCTGTAATCATGATGGTTCATTTTAGGGGTCATCTTGACTAGGCCGAGGTGCCCAGGTATTTGGTTAAACATTATCTCTGGGTCTGGCTGGAAGGTGTTTCTGGGTGAGATTACATTTGAGTGGGTAGGCAGCGCAAAGCAGACTGCCCTCCCTCAGGTGGGTAGGTCTCACCCACTATGTTGAAGGTCTGAGTGGAACAGAAAGGCTGAGTAAGAGGCAACTTCTGCCCAGCCTTGTGAGCTGGGACATTGGTCTTTTTCTGCCTTCAGACTGGAACTGGGTCTAGAGCTGTTGGCTTTTGGACTGGAACATACACCACTGGAGCTCCTGGGTCTGCACTATGCTGACTGCAGATCTTGGTTTTCTTAGTGTCCATGATTGTATGGATCAATCTTTGTAATACATCTTTACACCTATACCTATACCTACACCTACACCTACACCCACACCCACACCCACACCCACACCCACACCCATACCCATACCTATACCTATACCTATACCTATACCTATACCTATACCTATACCTATACCTACACCCACACCCACACCCACACCCACACCCACACCCATACCTATACCTATACCTACACCCACACCCACACCCACACCCACACCCATACCCACACCCACACCTACACCTATACCTATCTCTCTCTCTCTCTCTCTCTCTCTCTCTCTCCATCTCCATCTTCATCTCTATCTCTATATCATCTACTTGTATCTGTATCTATATGCATGTATATATCTTTGTTGGTTCTGTTTCTCTGGAGAACCCTAATACGGTTGCATGTGCACTATCATCTGTGTGCAAGTATTGTGAAGTTATAAGAATGTAGCAGATCGGGAGATGGGCACCTGGGTTTTCTCCCCAATGATTGCTGCCTACTGGCTCTGCATGGCACACGGTGGTCCTATAAGAGTCACCACAGGGAGCTCCCATCTGGGTGCCCACCTGTATGCAACAGGGGGCGTACCCATTCCACAATGTCACATAGCATTACTTAAGAAGGAGACTTCTCTTGGGGGAGGGGTGGGTAAAGGGCACTTACAAGGCAGAGTCAGCAGAAGGAAAATGCACAGACCCTCTTGCTCCCATTGTCCCCCCAAGTGTGTCAGGGCCGTGTGCTGCTCACGGCACAGCGTGGCTTCCATTGGTCCTTCTCCGGCTCTGCATTCTAGACAGAAATAGAGGCCTCCTTTCTCTGCATTAAACAAAACTTGTCCATAGGCATTTGATACCGAAATGGTGTATGTCAAATATACAAAACTCCAAGATTCAAAACGTTGAGGAATGTGCCTTTAAGTTCTCTTGCACAAATGAGCAAAATCATGTAAATGTTAATATTTTGCTGACAATGATGCTCAATGATTTGACTGTGGAAAGAGATGTTAAGAAATGCTCAGAAATGCCCGATAAAGGCTTCCCATCACCCGGCCACTCAGTGAACGTTTGTAGGACAATGACGTTGCTATCATTCCCCGGAACTCATTGAAAAAAGCATGTGGCGATTTTGTGTTCTGAGAGCTCTGCCTTTTTCTCCCCAAACCACTGCATTTGTTTAAATTCTCCGTGTGACGCATTTTGGGGCGAGGGAGTCCTTTTCAGAAGTGCAGACCTTGACTCCAAACATTTCTAGATCCCAGACGCAGAACGGCGTTGTGGACACGTTTTGCCCATCGCTTTGGCGGGGGGTGGGGGGCGGGGACAGCAGGAGCAAGGGCTGCAGGAGCGGGAGGGAGGCACACCGCCCGAGGTTTAGACTTTCTGTTCCGACGCCGTTGCCGTGCAGTTGAATAATTATGATGGCATCATTTTCCTGCATTCGGCAAAAATTGCACGCAGAGCAATCTGACAGTGCGTGTTGGTCTGGGCCATTTTTCTTCATAAAAGCTACGGCATTTGTCTCCTTTTACAAATGACTCCGAGACTCATTTCAGAGGCAGGTAACTTACGTCTAAAGTATAGCTGTGCCCCTTTTCAAAATCTTTGGGAAATTTCAAGTTTTCTTTCCCTGCGTCTCACAAAGCATCCTGCATATAACAGGCAGGCAGGAAATATCTTTTGTGGCTGATGACGGTGGGGAGTGACACCGAGGAACCTTTTACGTGTTCACAACAGCGATGCTGAGCCTGGATTGGCGTGAGGGGACGCCAGAAGCATCCCACGACCGGCCCCATCTCCCCGCAGCACTTGGTGAGCCTGTGATTGAAGGCGATAAAGGTATCATTTTGCTGCATTAGGAGGAAAGGTATATGGAGATTTGACGGCCATGGTGTTTCATAACTTCCTCTCCATAAAAATAGCGACATTTGTCTCCTTTCATCTAAGGCTGAATCATTTCTGAAATGGAGACCTAAAATTTAAGGTCTGGAAGATTTCAAGTTAAACATCTTTG
This sequence comes from Myotis lucifugus, assembly GCF_000147115.1. Taxonomy (NCBI): domain Eukaryota; kingdom Metazoa; phylum Chordata; class Mammalia; order Chiroptera; family Vespertilionidae; genus Myotis; species Myotis lucifugus. The sequence continues at coordinate 5,242,589 of NW_005871094.1, read as the reverse complement.
AGAAAGCCGGCTTCAGGTGCTTTCTGCCCGGATGGGGAGGAAGGCGATAGAAACCAGACACCTTTTGATAATGGCAGTTCTGAGTCAGAGCCTGTGAGGGGGGCTGCAGGGAGCTGCCCCCTGGGCTGGCTTGGTTTGCTTTTGTTTTGTCCTAGGGATGCAACTCGAATGGTGGATCCTGCTGAGGGCGAACGGTAGTGGGGAGCCAGAGGATGGTTTGGGGGAACAAGGATAAAGGGAAAACCCTGTACAATGGCGTTTCTTGGAGACCCATCTCATGCCAGGCACTATACCAGGCAGTGAGAATGCAAAGATGAATATGGTCTCTGTCCCCACAGAGCTCCTGGCTAAGTGAGGGAAATGGACCAGGAAGCAAATGCTTGCAGCACTGAGAGGTCCCGGACACAGAAGGGAGGGCCGGGTTCAGTGAAAGCAGGGCGCAGGGCGGCAGGGAAGTTTCCTAAAGGAGGCGCTGTTTGCATTAGTCTATGAAAGATTAGAGGCCCGGTGCACGGATTCGTGCACTGGTGGGGTCCCTCAGCCTGGCCTTCGCCCTCTCGCAATCCAGGACCCCTTGGGGGGATGTCAGACTGCCGGATTCAGCCAGATCCCCGCAGCAGGGATCAGGCTGAAACCGGCAGTCCGACATCCCCCAAGGGATGTAGTAATGCGAGAAGTGGCAGGCGGCCGGGGAAGAGCCCAAGCTCGGGACTGGGCACTGCTCCCACTCGTCCTGGCCCCGCTGCACCTGCTGCAGCCACTTGGTAGCGCTGCCGTGGAAGCGGGAGAGGCTCATTCCGCCGCAGCTGCGCTTGCCAGCCATGAGCTCAGCATCTGGTGCCCGTTGGTCAGCTGAGTGGCGCTCCCGCTGTGGGAGTGCACTGACCACCAGGGGGCAGCTCCTGTGTTGAGCGTCTGTCCCCTGATGATCAGTGTGCATCATAGCGACCTGTCAAATGGTCGACCAGTCAAATGGTCGACTGGTTGTTTAGGGTTTTATATATAGAGTTGCTGTGAGTGAGCCAGGCAAAGGTGGTGCAGGCTGGAAGTGGTATTACAGCCGAGAGAAGCACATGTGAGGGATGGAGACAGGAGAGGTCTTGGCAGAGTGACTTAGGACCCAGGCAAAGGAGAGAAGAGGAGATGGATGGGGAGGAAGTTAGAGGTAGAGGTGAAATGACAAGGAAATAGAAAAGGACGGTCTCATACACCTCCATTCTGCTATCAACCGAATGCCATGCTGGTGCTCCGTCCGCCCACCCCAAGTTCAGCCAGATGCCCGGTCCTGCTGGAATGACCTCCCCAGTGTCTCTGGGACCTTCCTCACCCCCTCTTCATCCTCACTGCCATGGCCGCAGACTCCATCCCTCCTTCCAACAGAGAGACCACAAATAACAATGGCTTACCCATGAGAGATCTTTATTTCTCTTTCTTAAGTAGCAGCTTGGCCACAAGTTGTGTTGGGACAGGCAGGTGTCGTTTGTGGGGTCTGGGACACAGGTGTCGTCTGTGTCCTTGCTCTCCTGTTCCTACGCTGTCGCCCTGTTTTGTGATCCCAGGTATCTCACCAGCTCACCTGCAGCCCAGCCGGTGTGAAAGGGCAGCAGAGGAAGGGAAGGCATCTCCTCCCTTCAGAAGCATCATCTACAAGTCGCTTCCATAGGCTCTGCTCATACCACCCCTTCCCAGCCCTGTGGTCATAGCTCTCGGCAAGGAGGGCTGGGAAATGGAGTTTTTATTTAGAGTGACCAAAACCAAGTTAAAAACCCAGGGGTCCTGGATTTACCGACAAAGGAGAGAGGGGTTATTGAGGGGTAGGTGACAAGGGGTCTTGCCATCTTCACCTGCCACCTGCAAAGTTCTGAAAGTGTGGGTCCCCCCAAACCACGCCCACACAGCTGTCGCAGCCCGCCTGAGTGTGCCCACAGGTCCATGCCTCCACGTCTGCTCCTGCTCTGCCTCCCAACAGAGAAGCAAGAGGATACGGTGCAAGGGACACAAGACCAGGTTCCTGTAGCTCTTGAGCTGTGGGATACGGGCAGGCTGCTCCCCTGCCCCGAGGCTCCGTCATCTGTAAACCTTGGATAATAATGTAACTTCAGGGCTAAGAATCCGCCAGGAGAAACTGCTCACCCTCCTGGCGTGACGCTGGTCACCTCCCTCACGAAGCCTCCCGCTAGGGCCCAGAACCCAGTGCCTCTACCGTGACGGCTTTCACCCATGTCCACCTCCTCCGGTGGACTGACCCCTGCGGTTCCCACGGCTCCTCGCACGGTGCCTGGCAAAGCAGAGGTCAGTGTCGATGAAACCGAGGTGGGCTGAGCCGGCCAAGAAGCAAGTCCAGCAGACCCTGAGGGGCAGAGCCCAGAGGCCGCCTTGCAGAGCCCTGAAGCTGTGGCCACAGCATGTCCGGGCCCCATCAGCCCTTGACTGGTCAGAGTCTTTAGTGGACAAGGAGACCAGATTGGCGGGCAGATGGCAGAGACACGGTCCAGGCAAGGGATCGTGGGGAGAAGGGGTCGTGGTGCAGAGAAGGCCTACCAGCGTCAGGGGCACTAAGCCAGGCAGCCTCTGGGTGCTGGGGTCGGAAAGGAGGGGTCTGCATCTGTACAGGAGGAGGTAAGGGGGACGGGAGTGAAAAGCCCCTACTCCCTTCAGTCTGGCCCTGGTGTGGGGCCCAGGTGCAGCATCCCGTGGGAAAGGAACAAAGGTTGGAGAGGCGGTGGGAGGAAGGGTGACTTCTGCATTTGGGTGGCACCAGGATGTGGTTGCACTGTCGCATGCTGTCCACCAGAGGGCAGGAGAGACCCACACAAGAGGCTCCCAGGGCACTGGCTGCAGAGCTTGGGGAAGGTCACTCCCTGCTTGGCTGGGGGGCTGGGTGGTCAGGAAGGAGCAGAGGGTGAGGAGGAAAAGCTAGGCCTGAGTACTCTTCTTCTTCCCAAGAAAGGCTCTCTAGCCGGGCATTTCCCAGCCCGGGGGGCACAGAGAGCGCGCCCAGGGCTGTGGCCTGGGTTTGCCCTTGCAGAGGGCATGCAGACGACTCCAGGCAGCACCGGTAAGGACCCGGTCGGCCCTGGACTCTGGTTCAGGCCTCCTCACCTGTCCACGCTGCTTCTAGCCCAGCTTTCAGAGGCAGGGATGTGCTGCTCCCTCTCCCTGGTCTTCTGAGAGGACATCAGGTTGTGGGAGAAGCTCCTGTGGGCAGGAAGTCCCGCCTCCTCATATCTGAGGACCCCACCCCATGGTCGCTGGGTCTCAGGGATCACCAAGCCCCTCCCCATCCTGGAAACGGCAGGAGGACGCCGTCTTGCCATCCAGCGTGGGGGGTAGAGTGCAAGAGCTTTGAGCTCTTGGGGCTTTGGGGTCAGGCTCCGGCTGGGACCCCTGTATCTCTCTGACACTCAGTCTCCTCTTCAGTGAAGTGGAGATTTGAAAACTTGCCCCGGGCTGTGAGGAATCTGAAATGAGATGATTGCATAAGCACGCTTCCGGCCAGTTAACTGATTCAGAATGTGAGTTTTCGTCATTGAACTTCCCTTCAGGCATGAAAGGTCCTGTGAGGACAGGGCAGGGTCTTAATCATCTTCTCCTGTCTCCATGGGGCCGAGGACTGTCCTGGCAGATGGGGGGTGATCCCTGTCAGAGGGTGGTGAGTGCCGACCAGATGGGCACCAGCTCCTGCAAAGGACAGAGCAGGACAGGGCGGTGGATGAGGCCACGAGGGCTGCAGCCGCCCAGGCCTGACCTGTCCTGAGACCGCAGGTGCTCTGAGGGTGGGGGTGGTGGGGCGGGGTGTAAGATCCCAGCGTCCCCACTGAGGTAGCGCCTCCTGCAGGAAGCCTTCCAGGAGCTGATTTGGCTCATTTGCGGCTGATGTGACCCCACTTGGCCCCCGGTGGCAGGGGCGGTCAGGGCTGGTGGTGCTTGGTCAGGTGTGCAAGGCTAGGGCTTGAAAGGAGCCCGGTGAGGCCGGGCTGAGGGGGTGGTGGGAGCCGGGCTCATCTCTCCTCCAGCAGCTCCCTCTCCAGCTGCTGGAAGTGTCTGATTGGAGCCCCTGCTTGGATGCACATTTTATTTCCGGAGAGACTGTTCCATAGCTCACAAGGGTCTTAGATTCCTTAACTTGTCTTTCTTCTTCCTTGAGAGCAGGCATGTGTGGGGGCGTTCACAGGCTCTGACAAGTCCCATTTCCGTACTAATAAATATTCCTCCTCTCCTCTCTAAGTGGTAAAGTAAAACCCAGAGGAAGAACAAGGTGCCCATTTGTCACCTGCTCCCTGGTCCAGAGCAGGGGACGCGTTTTGCTATTGCTGGTGCCGACTTGCTTCTCTCCGATTAGTTTAATCTTGCTTGGAAAGGCCAGCCCTGCCTTTGACCCAGGCCTGGCCATTGCCCCAGCAGGGGGAGGGGGGAGGGGGCAGGGGACAGGAGAGAGAGAGAGAGGACAGCACGGCAG
>NW_005871094.1:5117284-5236283 GCF_000147115.1 Myotis lucifugus | reverse complement strand
CCTGAGTGGACAGAGGCCGCCTGGGCTCCCCTGAGTGGGCAGAGGCCGCCAGAGCTCCCCTGAGTGGACAGAGGCTGCCAGAGCTCCCCTGAGTGGACAGAGGCCGCCTGGCCTCCCCTGAGTGGGCAGATGCCGCCGAAAGCAGACTCCTGCTCCCAGCAGCCCCCTCCCTAGTGGGCCTCAGCTGGGCAGTGTCCTGCACCTTCCTCTTGTCTAAGCTTGAAAACATACTTGTCTGTGTCCCTTTCCTGTGTAGCCCCCTGGTTGACAGGGACTCTTTAATGAGTTACAGTGTTAAAGACTATTAATGACTCAAGGGATAAGGCCTTCCAGGTAGCGGTGTCCTCTGAAAGCATAAGTAGCTCAGCACCACGCCGTGAGAGGCGAGGCAGCCAGGCAGGGCTGGGGGAAGACACCGTGGAAAGCTGGACTTGTGGTGCGTCCAACCTCGCCAAGTAGATGGCCAAGCTCTCTGCTTCGAAGGCCAGCTCCTCCTGAGCTGTGCACCTGTCTCTGCTTTGCAGATCTCCTGGGAAACGGGTCCACTCTTCTCTCAGGTCTGAGTCCTAATGGCCCTGCACATACCGCACCCCCCCGCTGGCCTCCTGAGCCCGTCCTTCCCCAGCTGAGGTCAGGGTGGCGTCCCCTTCCAGCCCCAAGGAGGTACATACAGCCGAGCACTTTTTATTTTATTTTATTTATTTAAAAACATTTTTATTGCCTTCAGAGAGGAAGGGAGGGGGACGAGAGAGGGAAACATCAATGATGAGTGAGAATCATTGATTGGCTGCCTCCTGCATGCTCCACACTGGGGATCGAGCCCGCAAGCCAGGCAGGTGCCCTGACCGGGGAATAGAACCATGACCTCCCGGCCCACAGGTCAACACTCAACCACTGAGCCATGCAGGTCAGGCCAGTCAAGCACTTTTTAAAAATATATATATTTGTTTTTATTGACTCCAGGGAGAGGAAGGGAGAGAGAGAGAAACATTGATGTGAGAGGGAAACATCAATTGGCTGCCTCCTGCACACTCCCTACTGGGGATCAAGTCCAGGGCACATTCCCAGGCATGTGTCCTGACAGGGAATCAAGCCTGCGACTTCCTGGTGCAGGGGATGATGCTCAACCAATGGAGCCACACCAGCTGGGCCAGCCGAGCCCTTTTTTAAATTTTGTGAATGTTGTTTCTAAGTCTCTCTTCCAGCTCTTACTTTCTCAATTCCAAGAAAATCTGGCTCCTTTAACCTTTCCGCAAGCATCTGCTCTTTAATCCTTAATCATGTTTGTAATTTCTACTCTCCAAATCTTTTCCAGTTCTTGCTTTTCAAGTGAAACCTTAAGTTGGACAGATTAGGATTTTGTGGATTTTAATGGGTGCTTGTTTCTTGGTTCCTGTTAGGTTTGAAAAATTCCAACATAATAATGATAAGAAATAAATGTTTTCATTTTTTTTTCTGTGTCAGGCTGTTTTCAGGGATTCTCCTATGTATCTTAACTTAATCTTCATGACAATAGCTCTGTGAGGAAGGCATTATTATCCCATTTTTCAGGCGGGAAAAATTAGGCTCAGAGAAGTTAGGCAACTTGTCCAAAGTCACACAGCTAGTCATATAAGAGCCTGGTAGGGGTCAGGGGAGGATGCCACAGAGCTCTAAGCTAACTTCTGTAAATATGGAAACTTGTTTTTAAGTCTAATTTAAACATTTTTAATAATTCATGCAAACATTTGCATTGTGCTTGATATAAAATCCACATTTGTTTAGTATAAGAATAATGCCTTTAATTTCCGTGAACCTTGGGATAGAATCAGTCCTCTGGGGAAACATGCCATGCGCACCTGTGGCCTCGGGCCCTTTGGACACACGGCCACACACCCCTGTGCTTCTGACACCCCGGTGGGCAAACTGCTGCTCGCTGAGTCATGGGCGCTGTCTTCCAGCCTCACAGAGCTGCGTGGCTTGGAAGGTACCCGTCTTTTCTTCCCCGGAGCACCGGTCCTCACCTTCTAAGACGGGGAGATTGTTTCTCAGAGCTCCATAGAAGGTAATGTGAAATCGCAGACATGACAGGGTTGGCGGAGTGCGGAAGCATGACATTTCTGGTTCACATTTACATTCTGACACCAGGAGGCCGTCTGACCCACACTGAGCCTCTGATTTACTCGGGCTCCACATTTATTTCACTACATTTCCACGGATTCGTTTTACGTAGAGTTTTCTATTTAGCAGTGTCCCGGGGTCTAGCCGAAGTCCCTGTTTGCCTGACTTGATTTCTCTGCCTGATTAATAGAATTTCCCTGCAAGTGAGGAGGGGCACAGTGGCTGCAGGATAGGGGTGGCCCCTCCCAGGAGAGCAGACGTGCCCCGCCCCCCACACAGCTGGGGCTTTCCCAGAACACTCACTCCGCCTGAGTGTCAGCATCATTCAAGTTCCCCAATGAAGGGAGCCAGGCAGGTTGGTGCTTCTAGAAACCAGGGATGTCAGAGAACTGGACTAGAAACAGAAAGGAAATTTCTAGAACTGAAAAAAAAAATACACCACGATATGGGTTCAACAGTAGATTTGACACACCAAAGAGCATGGTGATCTGGAAAACCGTGAGAATGAAACATCCAGACTAAATAAAACATGTAAATTTCAGAAAAGAGTATCAGAAGCAGAGAGGTCTAACATGTAGGCATTAGGGATTCCGGAAACAGAGGAGAGAGATGATGGGGAGAAATAACTTTGAAGAAATAATAACCAAGAATTTTACAAAAGTGATGAACGGCATCAAGCTTTGGGTTCAAGAAGACCCATGAACCTCAAACAGGATAAATACAAAGAAAACCATGTATCTAAGTCCATCATAGAAAAATGGCCAGAAACAAAAGACAAAGAGAAACAACCTGAAAGGCAGCCAAAGAGGGGGAAACATGCACTACTGTCAAACGAACAGCGTAAGATCAACTACTGACTTCTCACCAGAATGATGGCGGCCAGAACACAGTGTCTTCGAAGTGCTAAGAAAGGAATTGCTGATCTAACATACTACACCCTTCCATGGCGAAGGTGAACCTAAGCATTTTTGGGCAAATGACAGGATTCTTCACTAGCAGATCTATCCGATTCTTCAGGGAGAAGCACAAGGGTCACAGATGGAAGCAGAAGCATGCGGGAGGAACGCCACCTCATGGTGACTGCGGATAAGCAAGTCTCCGTGAATACTTACTGACTGCATAAAACAGTGGCAAGAGTTACCTTTCATGCAGTGTATATGATGTTCCAGGCCGTGTACAAGCATTGTTTTCTTTATTCTTCACAACAATCCTATGAATCTGGTGCCATTATTAGCCCCATTTGGAACACAAGGAAACTGAGACGAGAGTTAAGAGTAGCTTTTCCCGAGGTCACCTACGCATTGAACTTGAGCGAGTCTTACTGCCAAGTCCATTTCTCCCACTAAGTTGTGCTTTTCTGAAGTGTCAGTGGCTTGTCCCCTTAAGTGCCAGGGAGAACTGGTGAGGTGGGGATCCCTCTGGATCAGCAGTGGTGGCTGTCATTTCCGTGTGCTTTCCCTTCGCGGTGGAAGGGTAACCCATCGTGGATGTGGGAACAGCTGCTGGTTGGACTGTTCCCCTCTGTGGAGCTTGTGAATTCCTTCTGCTTCCAACAACTTCTATTCTCCTCTTCACCCTCCCGATCCCTAGCCATCCTGCAAGACCCATCAACAGTCTTGCCCTGACCATGAAGTTGCTCTCGATGTTTACATTTATTCTGATCATTCTTCTTTTAACTGACCTGCAAATGTAGACATCAGTGCATGAGTGAAGAATTCCCCATTGTTTCTCATGCGAGGGCACCTCTCCTCTGTGTTAGATTGTAAGATCTTGGAGAGCAGGCCCCATAACTTGGTTAACATTTTACCTACCAGTGTGCTTGGTGTGACACCTGGCACCCAGAGAGCACTCAGGTAGTAAATACTCACTGATTCACTAATTACAGTTCATCCTATCCCCCACTGGCAGGGAAGCCAGAGCCAGTGTTTGGTCATGAGTACCCTGTGAACAATTGCAGAGCATTTCGAGTGGCCCTGAACTTAGCAGAGCTGAACTCAGTGGGACCCAACCAGGGTTCTATAGACACAGTATCAAGACCTTTGGATTGAAGTGTGAAGTGTGAAGGTAGCTGAGTTATATTTGGGTTATCAACCAACCAAATTCCCAAGCACCACCTAGAGAAGTTGTTTAATTGACTTTCTCATAGGATCCTCTGTCAAGCTGACTTGTGAGTGGCATTAGTCAAAGCATTCCAGATGTCCCCCTCAGCCCCTTCGCTCTGGGACCCACCTCAGAGCTCTGTGCCCTCCCTGTTGACTCAGCACAGATTTTTAATCAGCTTTCCTCGTGCTGATACTCATGGAAGTCTAGACACCTCTGTGGGTAGAGAGGACACCCACGAGGGTGCCCAGGGTGAATGTTAATGAGTGTTCCATAATGAGACCAGGACACCTGTGTGCCAGCGGGAGTGCGGAGGCAGAGAACAACTGTTTGAAGAAGATAAAAGAATAAATGGCCTTCCTGGCTGGGCAGGATGCAGGGAAGGGTGCTATGTGGCTCTACAACGACCCAAGTAGATATTGGGCAGAGGCCAAGAGGAAAATGATGCAAGTCATTTGAACTAGATGAAGAGTCAATTCTGGAATGTATGGCCGATCTCCTCTGTGCTCAGTTTTGTGCTGAGAGGCAGCTGGGAGGGGAAGAAATATCTCCCATGCTGGCCTCCGATGAGGGTGAAGGGAGAAAAGGCCAAGTAAAAGCAGGTTTGAACACAAGATGCAACACAGCCACCCACATCCTCCTTTGTTTCACGCGTGATTGTACTTTGTATTTCATATAACCTGAACTGGATTGGGGAGAAGATTTTCACACCCTCTCTCACGATTAGCCAAGCACAGCAATGGGTTGTATTTCATGGAATCAAATGAAGGCCTAATCTTACACACACATACACATACATGACATGCACACAGACATTCATTCTTCTCGTTGAAATCCATGAAAATTAGTTGATCTAAGAAATTTTGTAAAATTCTAAAGCATTGACAAAAAGCCTTGCTGGGATTTTGCTAGGAATTCTATTAAACCTGCCTCTCAGTTGTGGAGAACTGACACCTTTGCTATGTTGAGTCTCTCAATCCGTGAACACAATATGTCTTTCCACTTAATTAGATTTCTGTGATTTCTTTCACTGGTGCTTTGTAGTTTTCAGCTCTAAGTTCTGTACATTAAAAAAAGATTTATACCTAAGTATTTCATTTCTGTTTGAGTGATTGGAAATGGCCTTGTAATTTAGGTTTCCATGCGTTCATTGCTAGTGTATAGAAACACTATTGATTTTCATATGTTGATCTTGTTTTCTCTGACTTTGCTGAACTCACCTATTAGTTTTAGGAGTTGTATTTTTTTATATATTCTGTAATTTTCTGCCCAGAAAATCATGTCATCACAAATAGGGACAGTTTAATGTCTTTCTTTCTGGTCTGTATGCTTTTTATTTTATTTTCTTGCCTTAGTGCCGTGGCAGTGGTGAGAGTGGACAGACTGGCTTTGTTCCTGATCTTGAAGGGAAGTGTTCAATCTTTCACTATTAAGTATGATGATATATATATATATATATATATATATATATATATATATATATATATAATTCCTGTGGTGTCCCATCATTGCCAGCATCCAGTAGTCTCACAATTTTTGCCAATTTAATGGGTATAAAATGGATTTATATTGTGGTTTAAATTTGTGATCCTTATCCCTGGTGTTGTTGAGCATTTAAAAAATATGCTTTCAGAGCATTTTTGTATATTCTTCAATGAATCTCTATTCACATTCTTTGTCTATTTGTATGTTGAGTAGTTTGTCTTTTCCTATTATTTGTAGGAGTTCCTTACATATTATAGATACAACTTCTGTATTGTTGCTATGCATTTCAACTAATTTCTCTAAGTCTGTGACTTGTATGTTCACCATGTTTATTGTGATTTTTGATGCCCTAAAAGTTTCAATTTTAATCTGGTTGAATTTATCAGTATTTTCTTTTACAGTCTGTGTTTTTAGTGTCTTGCTAAGAAAATTTTTTTCTGCCTAAGGGTTATAACATGTTTTCTTATAGTTTAAATATATTCTAAAGTTTCAACGTTTTGCTTTTCACATATAGGTCTTAATTCACTTGCAATTATTATTATTATTTTTTTGGATATGATGTGAGGTAGCAGCTAGATCAATTATATTTTCGTGTGGATAATTATGCCAGCACCACTGATTGAGTCTTCCATCCTTACTTCACCTGATCTGTCACATCAAGTTATTTTTAAATGTGTAAATCCCCTTTTGGACTCTGGATTCTCCCTAATTAATCTAATGTCTCTCCCTATGCTAATACCACATCGTTTTGATTACTATAATTTTAGTAAGTAGTCTTGATTTCAGGGAGGGCAAGTCTACCCACCTGATTTCTTGTTCTCAGATTGTCTTGGTTATTCCTGGCCATTAACTTTTCCACAGAAGTTATTAATTTCTATGAAAAAAATCCTTATGGACTTTTGATTGGAATTTCATTAAATTATACTTTTGTTTGGAGAAAATCAATATCTTTTTTATTTTTAATTTTTTTTTGCTAATCCTCACCCAAAGATATTTTTCCCATTGATTTTTAGAGAGATTGGAAAGGGGGTGGGTGCGGGGAGAGAAAGGAACATCAATGTTAGAGAGACATATGCACACACCATGACCAGGGCTGGAGATCAAACCTGCAACCCAGGTTCATGCCCTTGATCAGGAATCAAACCTGAGACCCTTTGGTGCATGGGCTGATGCTCTAACCACTGAGAATACTGGCCAAGGTGAAAAATCAATATCTTTATGATATTTAGTCTTTCTATCCTTTAACATTGAATCGTTTTTGAATTTTTAGGTCATCTAAAAATTAAGTAGTATTTTATAATTTATCTATAAAAATCATAGATAGCTATCATTAGATTTATTTTAAAATACCTTATGGTTTTATTTTATATTTTAAATTATATTTTTAAAATTAAATATTCTAATTTTTTGATGTTGCTACATGTAATTATGATTAATTTTTGTATAATACTTTATATCACACAACTTTGCTGAGTTCTCTTATTAATTTTTATTATTTTAAAATAGTCTTGGGACTTCTATATGGAAGTCATATTATTTGCGCATAATAACAGATTTATACTTGTAGTAAAATGCTCAATAGAGATAATGAAAGTGGTATTCTTACCTTGTTCCCGGTTTTAAAAAGAAATACTTCTATTTCACTGTAAGTACAATGTTTGATAAAGTTTTTGAGGGCTGTTAAGGAGATCCCTTCTAGTTCTAGTTTGATAAGATCTTTAAAGTCCTTAATGCTTTTTTAATCAAAAGATTTTTCTGTCTCTATTGAGTTGATTATGTAGTTTTCTATCTTTTCCTCTGAATGCACTTTATGATGTTAGGGTAGATATTCTAGTTTGAACTCTCCTCGGCTTTGTGAGATAAATCTTACATGGTCGTGATGTATTATGGTTTTAAACAGTATTTGATTCAGTTTGTTAAAATTTTATTTAACATTTTTATATCTGTTGTTCATGAATGAGTTTAGCCTAAAAAGTCTCCTTACATTATTCCCATTTGACGTTAGAATCAAAGTTTTGGAAGCCTCATAAGTTGATGACTTTTATTCCTTTGAGTAAGGTTGAAATTCTTTCTTTCTTGAGGGTTTGGTAGAATATGCTTATAAAAAAATCTGGCCCAGGATTCACCCACCTCCTCTAATGAGTTATAAGCACTGATTTAATTACTTTAACAATTAGTGTATATTCCATTTTTATTGGGTCAGTTTTTATAAGTTTTATTAGAAAACTAGAGGCCTGATGCACGGATTCGTGCACTGGTGGGGTCCCTTGGCCTGGCCTGCGGGGATCAGTGAAACTCCTCATCAACACAACCTGGCCTTACCCACCAGCTAGTCAGGCTCTAGCCCGCTCATCCTGCACAGCAGGAAGTAGTGTGCTAAGTGGCAGGCAGCCAGGGAGGAGCCTGAGCCCGAGCTGGGCACCGCGCTGCTCCTGCTCATCCCCATCCCAGCCCTGCGGCACCTGCCATGACTGCTGAGGAGTGCAGGGAGAGTGTCTGCGGGAGAGGCCCGGCTGTCTGTTTGTCACCTGAGCAGCACTTCCGCTGTGGGAGTGCACTGACCACCAGGGGGCAGCTCCTGTGTTGAACGTCTGCACCCTGGTGGTCAGTGCACATCATAGTGACTGGTTGTTCTGGACATTCCACTGTAATGGTTGCTTAGGCTTTTATTATATAGATTGTTCATATTTTTGCCTGGCTTGTATGGCTCAGTGGTTGAGTGTTGACCTATAAATCAGGAGGTCACGGTTCAACTCCTGGTCAGGGCACATGCCCAGGTTTTAGGCTAGATCCCTAGTAGAGGGTGTGCAGGAGGTGGTTGATTGATGATTCTCTCTTATCATTGACTAGAGGCCCAATGCACAAAATTTATGCAGGAGTAGGCCTTCCTTTCCCCAGCTGCCGGCACTGGCTTCCCTCTGGCACCCGGGACCCCGGCTTCCCTTGCAGCCCTGGCTTCGTCTGGAAGGTCATCCAGAAGGATGTCTGGTCTAATTAGCATATTACATTTTTATTATTATAGATATTCCTATCTCTCTCTCCCTCTCCCTTCCTTACTCTGAAATCAATAAAATCATATTAAAAAAAGTTGTTCATTTTAGTTTTGTGGTTATAAAGTTTCTATCTCCTCTTCTTATATAATATATGCATTTAAGACTAGAAATGTTCCTCTGACATAGTTTCTACAAACTTGATTTGTAGAATACCCATTGTCAAAATGTTTTTCTTTAAAATTATTTTCTTTAAAACTATTTTCTTTTTTATCTTTATTGAAATATAATTGACAAATGAAATTATAATATATGTAAAGTGTATAATGTGGCAATTTGATATACATGTACATTGTGAAAGGATTTCTACATTTGAGTTAATTAACATTCATTGTCTTATATAATTACTTTTTTTTGTGTGAGAACACTTAAGCTCTACTCTCTTAGCAAATATTGGTTATACAACACAGTATTATCATTTAGTCATCCTGTTATGCATTAGATCTTTAGACTTTATTCATCTTGTAACTGAAAGTGTGTATCTTTATCAGGCTCTCCTCATAACCCCAGCCTCTAGGACTCTGTGATGTCAACTCTCTGATGGGCTCAACAAAAATAGTCAATTTTCAGGTTCCTTGGTGACTTTCTATTGTAAGTGCAGAATGATGCTCTTTCCAACTTTCTATATACTAAGCAGAAGCCTGAAGTCCCTCCATTTCTTTTTCTGTAAATTGTTCCCATCTCTATCTCATTGTTCCACGGAGTTGCTTTCTTCTGATATATCTTCTACTTTACTAATTCTCTCTTCAGATTCTCCAAACTGCTATTATATCCATCCACTGAGTTTTTAATCCTAATTTACCATTAATTCTAGAATTCTAATTTGGGTCTTTTTCAGATCTGCTTAGTCATTTGGAAAATAGTTATCTGTTAGCCTGCAGATTTTTGCAAGCTTGTTATTTATTTATTTATTTATTTATTTATTTATTATTTATTTATTTATTTAAATAATACATTTTTCTTGTATAATCTAATGCTATAATTTTGATATATGATACGTTTGCAGGTCTGTTCCTGCTACTTGTTGTCGATGCTTCTTTTTATTCATGGTGCTTTGCTCCCTTGTGTGCTTGGTTATTTTTTACTACAAGCCACATTTTTTTTTTTTTAACGGAGGGGGTTTTATTTTCTTCTTCCATACAGGTACTAGCCTCTTTAAGCTGAATTGATTGTTTGAGGTTATTTGAACCATCCAAATGAGCTGCAAATCTGACTTGCGGTTACAATATTTCAGTAGTAGAGTTGTCTTTCCTCCTCCTGTTCTCCTCTTGCCAAGGCAATGTTTTGCATGGTCCCTGGGAGTGTGAGCATGGGCTGGGCTTAGTGTATTCTGTGAATACTTATCTTGAGGGTACAGCCTTTTGGGTTCTAAACCTTATGGGAAGAACTCCACTATTGGACTCCCCAGGTTGGGCAGGTCTTGGGCTTTGTCTTTTATCTCCCGAGCCTCATGAGGCTGAGTAAACTTAAGGTTCAAGTTCTCTTATTTTGGCAAATGCCTTCAGGGCAAATGTAACTTCAGGATTTGTGATTTTCTCCATCATGTAGATTTTGACCTGATAATTCCTTAGTGTTCAGCTCTTCAAGATTTTTAAAGAAAATTAAAAAAGTCCTAGCTGGTTTGGCTCAGTGGATAGAGTGTTGGCCTGCAGACTGAAGGGTCTTAGGTTCGATTCTGGTCAAGGGCACATGCCCAGGTTGTGGGCTCGATCCCAGTGTGGGGCGTGCAGGAGGCAGCCGATCAATGATTCTTTCTCATCATTGATGTTTCTATCTCTCTCTCTCCCTCTTACTTCCTCTCTGAAATAAAAAAAAGAAAAAATTATCTAGCATTTACTTTTTTTCTTTTTTAGAAGAAAAAAAATCTAATCATCTTGCAAGTTCTTCTAAAAACAGTAAACTTCATAGAATTTCAAATCTAATTACTGTTATTTATTTATGGAAATTCCACACCATTGTTTTCAGTGTCTTGTTGCTTTCTTGTTTTGACTCTTTCCTTTATATTATAAATGAATTTGAATTTTTGTTTTTATAGTCTGTATCAAATACCTCTATGATCTAAAACTCCCATGGGTCAGATTCTGCTGACTGTTGTTTCTGATTACTCCTGCTTGCTTTGTCTTGTGTTTTGTAAGTTGGGCTGATTGGCTTTTATTTGCTGGAGCTTTCTCAGTGGTATTCTGTTCAATGTGCTTAAGAGTGTATTCTTTCAGAGATGCTTACACTGGTATGTCATGTGTTCTGGGCACTAACAGAGGGGCCACTTCTATGTTACTTTCTCAGTCAGGAGGCTCTGAGACTATGCAGACAGTGTAGGGCAGACCTGTGGTTATAAATTCCTAAGACACTTTTTTGGCTACGATGAGAGAGAAAAATCATTGATGGGCTGCCTCCTGCACACCTTTATTGGGGATTGAGCCCGAAACCCGGACATGTGCCCTGACTGAGAATAGAACCTGTGACCTCTTGGTTCATGGTTGGACACTCAAGCACTGAGCAACACCAGCCGGGCCCCAAACTTCTTTAGTTCTCTTTTAATCAAGGCCAGCAAGTGATCCAAATGCAGCCACAGCCTCAGAACCACTTCCCACGGTTTCCCACTTCCTCTACTTTTTAGTCTCTAGATATTTCCCTTGCTTTCTTATGAGATCAGCCAAGCATTTAAAGGATGTTTGCTTTATTTTATCTAGCATTTCTAAGCATTTGGTTAATAGGTGGTTTTTTTTTAGCCATCTCACCTACTGCATTGCTGGAAATTGATGGCAATTCATTCATTTTTAAGGGAGACATCTACATGTCTGCAATATCTGATTTGAAGATGTATTTTAAAAAAGTTTTGAGTGATGTTTTTGAAGATTGAAAATAGTGAAGGCAAGGACCTTACCACATTTATCTTTATATTTCTCATACCTAGATATAAAACACCAATAATTGTTTTAAAAAATGAGGAAATAAGAAGTTTATCTAGAGCACATTGTTTCTATTCTCAAGTCTTCACTCGATTCTAAACAACGATAAATAAATGTCTCAGCCAATCTAAAAGCTGTTCTCAAGCTGACATCTGATTAGAGTGCTTTTTTTGTCCAGAAGAAGTTTCTCCTGACGTGGTGACTATGTAAGGCTTTATCTGCATTCAGACTGAGGTTGGCAGATAGGATAAAACCTGGTGGCTAGCAAGGCTGACTTCTGTCTGGGCCAAGTCTACATGGGGACATTTATAAAAAATGTTTTCATTGATTTTAGAGAGAGGGGAAGGGAGAGGGATAGAGAGATAGACACATCAGTAAGAGAGAAACATCAATTGACTGCCTCTCGCACGCCCCCCACCAGAGATCAAGCCTGCAACCTGGACATGTGCCCTGACCAGGAATCAAACCAGTGACCTCTTGGTTTACAGGGCGACACTCAATCACTGAGCCACACTGGCTAGGCTTCATGGGAACATTTTTGTTTTTTAAATCTTCATCCAAGGATATTTTTCCATTGATTCTAGAGAGAGTGGAAGAGAGAGGGAAAGACAGAGAGAAATATCGATGTGAGAGAAGCACATCGATTGGTTGCCTCCTGCAGAAGCCCTGACCAGGGCCCAGGCCGGGAAGGAGCCTGCAACCAAAATTGAACCTGGGACATGCCCTTGACCAGAATCAAACCTGGGACCCTTTGGTCTGCAGGCTGATGCTCTATCTACTGAGCCAAACTGGCTAGGTCTACATGGGAACATTTTTGTTCCACAATTATTTATGGACTAATTACCTCCCAATGCAGCATGATTGCATCAAACAATATTAAAAACAACACTCCAGCCCTGACTGGTTTGGCTCAGTGGATAGAGCGTCAGCCTGCGGACTGAAGGGTCCCGTGTTCGATTCCAGTCAGGGCCATGTACCTTGGTTGCAGGCACATCCCCAGTGTGGGGTGTGCAGGAGGCAGCTGATCGATGTTTTTCTCTCTCATCGATGTTTCTAACTCTCTGTCCCCCTCCTTTCTCTCTATAAAAAATCAATAAAATATATTTTAAAAAAACAACACTCCACCCCCCCTCTCCTATCTGCGAACATGCAGGAACACACACATACACAGGCCATGTTAGCAATGCACTGCATTCTGGGTAATTCATTATGGCTGTCTTTAGATGTTTGCTCCAAAGGAAGGCATTGCTGGGCACCAAAGGCCTTGGGAAGTGGCACTCAAATAATTTCCTTCCCTCCTGCAGCCCCCTCCGAGGGGTTCCCACCCCCACCAAACAGAGTGAGGCTATATCCTAGAGCTTCTAGCACTGAGGCTCGCCAGGCCTCACTGACTAATTGCCAACCATATGGGAGCTGAAGACTTCCAAGGCAGCTAGAGTGGAGATGTGAGAGAAAACAGAGCGAGCAGCCAGCAGTCACAATCCCTTACCCACATGCATCTTCAGGATGCTCAGGAGATGATTTTAAGGCTGCTTCTGGATGATATGGTATCGACCACACACCGTTGCTCTGGGCAACAACTGGAGGATGGAGAGATTGGGGGTGTGAGGTGGGAAGGTGGGGGTGACCTTAGAGCTGAGACTATGAGCAAAGCAACAGAGAGTCCTCTCTGTGGTGGTGTTGGGAGTGGACATGGGGGCGGGGCTCCTTCTAACTCAGAAGTAGACACCTGGGAGCTGTGGTGTACAGTGTCTGCATATTTGCATTTGGGGCTTCAGCGGGGAGCTTAAACCAATGCAAATGGATGTGGCACGACTGTCAGACCTTAAGAGACCACAGATTGTTCCCCATCGTCTACTTTCCTAATTAGATAGGCAGGCAGGCCAAACATCCAGCATGCCTTATATTGCAGGCATTAGTCATAACTCCGAGAGGAGCCAGGCAGATGCCAAATGATGCGTTCCTGTCCTGCTGGTGCTGTGGGGAGATATGTGACGATTATATAACTCACAGATATGCACTGTTGGTTACTATGATGGGGTTTGGCCCTAAACCTCTGTGTAGAACTCTAGGTCCTAGGAATTCAAGGCAGACCACAGGTGGGTCTAGGCTCCCTGTTTCCAAGCCTGAGCTTCCTTTTCCTGCTCACCTCCTTTCTCGTGGCTCCACCCCGGATTCCTGTTTAATTTGCTGAGTGAGTGGGGTGTGGGAAAAGGGGTTGGGAAGACAGAACTCTTTCTGCTGATCTCTAAAGCAGCAGCACTTTTTCTACGGCCTCTTCTACCCCATCAGATGAATTTAGTGGTAGACCCTGGGTCCTCCCAGTTTGCCTGGCCATTTACAAGTGACTGTTTATTCTGGGCAATTCTTGAGAGGTGACACCCACTCTCTAGGTCCCTCTGGCTGCTGGGCTCAGAACTGCCTGTAGGAGCGGGGTTGGAAGCAGAGAGACCTCTTGGGAGTCATTGCAATGATCCAGGTGGGAGAAGGTGGTGACTCACCTGGTGAAGTGGGGAGAAGAGGCTGGGTTCTGATTGTATTCTGTAGGTAGTGCCCACAGAAGTCCTGTAGGGATTTTGTGACAAATTTGACTTCTTGGCAAATCAGATATGGGGTGTTGGAAAGAGAGTAGTCAAGGATGACTTCAAGGTTGTAGGCCTGGGCAACTGGAAGGGTTGTGTTGTACTGAACTGGGTGGGGGATTTAGGTGGGAGCAAATTTGTGGTTGGGGAGTGGAAGGTTAGAGTTCAGTTTTGCATATGTTAAATTTAAGGTGTTACATATATACACATGCATACACACACAGCCAGGTTGAGATAGTAAGTAGACATTTGGTTTTAAGTCTGAGTTGAGGGGGACACCCAGGCTAGAGATGCATGTGTGGGAGTCATCAGTGTGTAGATGAAAGAGGAGAGAGGACAGGACAGGAGTGGGGAGAAGAGGAGAGCGGAGAAGAGGTCCAAGGACTGAGCCTGGGACACTCTAACCTTAAGAAGGTGGGGAGGTAAGATTTTGTTCACCTCTGTGCTTATCTTGTGTTGTTTTTTCCTGTCTCCCACTAGAAGGTAAGCTCAGTGAAAACAGTGACCATTTTGTCCGTGCCCAGCACTAGCTACTCAACCAAAAGCTGCAGTATGAACAAATGCGAAGCTTCATACCGCCCGTGCCATCTCTGACGACGAAGGGGTAGTTGATAAGCTCGTGTACTTGGGTGCCACTCATCCAGCCAAGTCAGCCCTGTGCTCACAGGTGCGGGTGGGTGGTGAGGGAGAACTCGGGCATCATCTCCCCATTTCCCCCACTGCACTGCTGCTTCTTGGGGCTGTACGTGAGGGAGGGCTGCTGAGAGGAGGCAGGACCCTGTGGGGTGATTGCAGAGGCCACAGCTTTGGAATGTGTACCCTGTGGAGTGTCACTGGGGGAAGCTCAGAGACTGCTCCTTCAGGCTCTCCCTTCCTGCTGTGATTCTGTGTGTGTGTGTGTGTGTGTGTGGCACAGGAAGTGCTGTAATCCTGTTATCCTGTCCCTTCCTACCCAGGAGTCTAAAATCTAATTCCCAGAGAACATCAGCAAACATAATGGATGCAGACGTCGGGGGAAATGCCAGAAGGCCTGGGTGTCTTCGCCAGCTCCCCGTGGAGCCCCGCTCAGATGAGCATGTCCCTGGCAGATGAACCCGAGAAAGGCTTGCTTGGCTCTGCCTCAGGCGGTCCTACCCCCTATTCTTCTCTCCTTTCTCAGGGCTAATTGCTGTGTCCCCCACCCCCTGAAGTCCGGTGTACCCCATTCTTCTGAATGTCCCCTTTTAATTCTGGACCCTACTGCTTGTCCCCCCATAGGTCAGATTCCCTTCCTAGACAGAGTAGAATTTCGTTTAAAAAATATTTTTTGAGGAAGGGAGACAGAGATAAAAACATCAATGATGAAGAGAATCATTGAAAGGCTGCTTCCTGCATGCCCCCTACTGGGCATCGAGCCCACAACCTGGGCATGTGCCCTGACCAGGAATCAAATGGTGACCTCCTAGTTCATAGGTCAACATTCATCCATTGAGCTACACCAGCCGGGCCTGAGTGGAATCTCTTGAGATCAATGTTTTGCTTTCTTGGTTCCTCCCCATTCGCTGCAAAGTCTTCCTTTCTTGGCCTGATCCCCCCTGTAATCTTCCAGACAGAGAACTCTGGGCCCAGATCCAAGGGTATTGACCAGCTAACGCTGTGTCCAGCCAGCAGCCTCTGTCTCTCCTGGGTCTGTCTGGGGCCGCTTCCTGCGGTTGCAGCCGTGTCTGCCTGCTCCTGACTCTCTCCCAGACGATATTGACAACATGCTTTCAGGCTGGTCATTTAAAATGCAGCAAGAGCCTGCAGGCTCAAGGATTTATAGTATACAGACTCTTACGAGTCATAATTAAGGGGGGAGGGTTGATGGGGAAGATACCTCAAAATCACCCACATGTCCCTGGCCTACAGATAGCCACTGTAAACACTTAGGTGCCTTTTCCTCCAGTTTTTCCACATGCATATTTATAAAGCACTGCTGTTGATTCCGCTCTACACCCAGTCTGCGTCAGATGCATGAGAAAGAAGCATCGTTCTGCAATTCTTGGGCACAGGAGCTTCGGCTCCTGGAGCCTGGGCCCAGCTACCCAAGGCCAGTGATCCCAGACCAGACCCGCTTACTCTGCTGCCCTGACAAATCTCTATTTTATTTGGGTTTCATCAGCTTTGAGCCTTTATCCAAGCTGAGCTGTCCTGCACCCACCTGCCCCGAGACGGCAGGAGCTCCTCTGTTCCCTGGTTGATTCTGGGCGCAGTCGCGTTGCCTGCCCCCCTGCCTTCAGCAGCAAGGACCCTCCTGGATCCCACATCCCAGGGAGCAGAGGCGGCTGACCGCCCCCTCCTCTGTCTCAGGAATGCCCCACCCTCCTTTTGATCTGTTTTCCATTTGGGATTCAGAGCACTTTTCTGCTTTTCTCCTTTGCAGAAAGGGCCAGAGGTTGTTTACTCTCCTGTTCTCAGTAGAAGCTCGTGTGTGCAGCAGCCACTTCCCATCGATTCCCAGGAAAGCAGCTGCCAGACCAGCAGTGTCACAAGGGCACAGGTGGGCAAGGACTTGTCTGTTTGTTTGTTTCGTTAGTCCTCACCTGAGGATATTCTTCCATTGATTTTCAGAGGGAGTGGAAGGGAGGGGGTGAGACAGAGAAAAACATCTACCTGAGAGAGACACATTGATTGGCTCCCTCCCACACGTGCCCAGACCAGGGCCGGGGATTGAGCCTGCAACTGAAGTTAGGTGCCCTTAACCTGAATTTAACCCAGGACGCTTCAGTCTGCAGGTTGATGCTCTATCCATTGAGCAAAACTAGCTGGGGTGGGAAGGACTTTTTTTTATTTTTTTGTTTTGCAGAGAAGGGTATCCCTTCTCCAGCAGAGAAGATGGGAGAAGGAAGACTGCTCCTGTCCTTTCGACCCTGCCACTTGGCCCCATGCATGCCCCAGCATGGAATAGAACTTACCCCTGAGTGAGCTGCTCAAGGTTTCTTCCTTTGCACCGGCTGACCAGTCTGGAATGTCTCTACCCCCTTTGTCTCTCCCGGTCCCACCCACCCATACACACTCTGCTCAACTTCTCCTTGCACCTACACGGTTCCCCTAACTCCTCCTGACCCTTGGCTCCGAATTCCATCAGCACCACCCTTGCATCCAGACATCCGGGGCCCCTGCCCTGGGCCTGTGCTTCGGAAGTCTTCTCTCAGCCCTCCTGCTCCTTTGGGCACAGTGGCCCTTCGTCCTGGTCTACTGGTCACCCTTCTTCCCCACTCTGGAGGCAGCCTGTGGACAGCTGGCTCTCAATGGGCAGGATCTATTTTATTCTGTTGTTACTTGTAGAATTTGAAAGGCAACTGGGCATGTAGTGGGGCCTCAAGAAATAAGAGTTGGATAAAAAAGACAGTGATGATACAGGAAGCAGAAGAGGTGGCACGGACTTTCCCAGGAGATGCGTGTAAGGTGTGGTGTGGGGAACCGATATAGGGTTAAGCCTCGGACTGTCCTGCTGGCAAAGTCACAAACAAGTCCCAGCTTAGAGGGCTCAGTCCTCTTAGGATAATTAGGCTTGACCTTATAACACTCCCTGGATCTTATCTGGGAGGCTAATGGGCTGAGGGAAGTGCAGGAAGTGTAACTATGGTCAAAACAGGTGAAACTCACAAGAACTGTGTAACTATGGTGACCACTGCCTTGTTTACCTCTGACTATAAAAGGTTGGTGGCCTGAGCACTGGTGGAAGTCCTTCCTCTTGAGTTGTACTTACTCACCTGGCCCCTCAATATTTCCAAATTATCTCTTGTCTCCTCTCTTTCATTTGTGTGCGGCTCCTCTTCCAGATCCTGAACCCTGAACCACGCGGGACGTGGAGGGAAACATTTACAACAGTGTGGGAAGGTGAGGGACCCGGGCGGGAGGGGGTGGGGTGGGGCGGGGGCATTCCTTTACAGCGGTTCTCAATCTGTGGGTCGCGACCCCTTTGGGGGTCGAACGACCCTTTCACAGGGGTTGCCTAAATACATCCTGCATATCAGATACTTACATTATGATTCATAACAGTAGCAAAATTACAGTTATGAAGTAGCAATGAAAATAATTTTATGGTTGGGTCACACATGAGGTATTAAAGGGTCGTGGCATTAGGAGGGTTGAGAATCACTATTTTAGAAGTTATTAAACAGGCCAGGGAGGAGCAGGCCTTAACCACAGTGAAAATGCTTGGGGCAAATTCCATTGTGAAACACTGCAACCCAGAACTACAGAAACTCAAGGGCACCTGGTGCCTGTGGGCAGGGAGCCCCGAGAACGAGTGTCCTGGAGGGTGGCTCTGGGATAGGATGGCTTGGCCCGGGGCCCTCACTTTGGGGCTGGGGGTTACAAGGCCAGGCCCCCAGGTACTCCAAATGCTAGAGGCCCCATTTCTCAGGCTGGACATCAATCACTGGAGTCTGGCCTGTGTGCAGAGAACGGGATAGTGGACGTAGGAATCCTTTCTGAGCCCTGCCTGCCTACCTGGCTTTGGCCCCCGAGATGCTGGGAGGGCTGATGTCCCAAGGAACAGAGGATAAAACTGCTGGAATTTAAAATGGCTGAGCTCTGCAGCCAGGTCCCTGGGCTATTTAGTGGCTACTGCTTCCTTTTCCACTGCTTCTCTCTTAATCGAATACACAAGGCTAAATTCAACTTAATTAGGAGGATTATATATCTTATAAATTTAATATTTAATATTCAAACAGAGGCTTTCCCCCTCAGCATATTTATTAAAGATGTCCTAGGAGGAATGCTAATGAGTCATGACATCATAAATACTTAGACCCAAGGAGCTGGAAGCAGAGAAGAGGAAAGAGGGGAGAGAAAAACAGGTCATTTTAGGAAGCAAAAGGGAATGAAATTTTCCTCTTGGATTAGGGCCGGCGGTGGAGGCTGCTTGGGCAGGAATACGATTTCAGAATTCAGGGCTGTGAGCTGCGTTGCTGTCCAAAGCCGAGGAGGGCTAGGGGTGCCGAGCGCTGGCTAAGCCAGGCTTGTTTTGCGTTTGAGCGCGTGCTGTGCGTTCAGGATGCCAGAGCACCCTTTGAGTAAATGATGGAGGGAAACATCCCAGCCAGATGTTGCACCCTTTCCATCTTCTCCTCTGCTTATCTGCAGGTAGCATGTGGTGTGGATTCAGCATTTGCATGGCTGACCTTCATACTGAGCCTTCATCCAGACGCTGAATATGTTATAATCGAAATAACATGGGGGGGGACGGACCATGAGGCAGAGAGAGGAAGAGGTGGAGCCGAAATGCTCTTCTGGAGACCTCCTTGGGAAGAACTTTTCGTGGTCATACTCCCAGATGCCCTTGTTTCTCCAGCCCCGAATGATGCTCAGGTTGTCCTCCCTCCTGATGGGTCTGGTTTATGGAATAGTCTGCACTGAGAGGGATACAAAGAAACCAGGGTGTGTCCCTCCCATCCCTAATTACACCTCCGGCAGCCCTGGCTTTCTGCCCCTTTAAGGAATTAAAGGCAGCCTGGTCTAGTGTGATTTGGAATTCATATCTCATCATCCATCCGCGTCAGCACTCCTCCAGGCCTTCCTTTCCGAGCGGGGCTGCAGTGGTGCTGGGCATGGAGCAACGTAAGCAGATAGATAAGAAACGAGACTTCTCTGGAATCTGCCTACTTTCCTCTGGTCCTGTCCAGCTCGAGCCCAGTCCAGGCCATGGACTTCTCTCCCTGGACTAGGCTCATGGCAGACAGGACCAGGAAAACATGGAAACAGTCTCCTAATTGGTCTCCCCATTCCAACACTGGCCCCTACAATTCATCTCCACCCAGAGCCAAGCGCTATTTGTAACTGTTGGAGGCTTTTCACTTAGTGCAGTGGGAGTGTGCGCTAGGCTGTCTGCACCCCGGGGTGGTGGGGAGGGGGGAGGGGGGAAGAGATTTCCAAACAGATCAGGGCCAGACTGGGCCCTCCTCCTGCTGCTGAGGCTGAGTGAGCTCAGCATCTCCTTTGCGCAGGCACTTGCAGTCTCTACAGTCGATTCCGTCGGAGCTGCCCCCACTTGACTCTGCTTTGGGAATGCATTTTCCGTGGGGAAAGGAGGGACAATCCACACTACTCTCCCCGGGCCTACAACTCTGCATTTCTGAAAATTATCTTGACTTCTCTCCTGTCTTCTGCTTACGTACTGGGCTTGCGGGAGGGGGCTCTGACAGCAGGGGGCGGGGGAGACCGGGTCTTCTCACGAGTTCCTGGAATGTAAGAATGAAGGGAGGGCTTCATGCCCAGTGTTTTCAGGTTGGGGGGCGTAGCTGAGATTCTGCCAGCCAGGCAAGTGGAGAGGTATCATTCAGCAATCTTTCAATTACTTCCTGTAATTGAAGTGACATGCTCACCTTCACACATGCGGAGTTTTCCCTCCCACCTTCTTTCCATTCATTCATTCACTGAATCCCCAGCCCTTGTGTCCTGCATGGGCTTAGTGTTAGGATTACAGATGTGAATAAAGACAGTCATCCTTGCCTCCCAGGAGCTTAGAGTTGGATGGGGGGAAGGCCAGTTAATATATATGATGCATCCTTAAAGAGGGGCAGGATAAAGCGTGGGAGAGCGTGCGGGGCACCCAGCTTAGTTGGGGGATGGGGGGGGGAGGCGGTTATCAAGGAAGGCTTTCTGGAATAAATGGTACCCAAGCTGAGCCCTGAGGCTGAATAGAGATGAACTAGACAGAGAGGATGAGCAGTCTAGGCAAAGTGAACAGCATGTGCAAAGGTCCAGAGAGCAGAGAAAGGTATTTGGGAATCACAGGAAGTTCAGGGGGATTGGATCATAGAGCGCAGGGCAGCGTGTGAGGGCTCAGGGATGAAGGGATAGCTGAGACTAGAGCAGTGGCCAGAGCATGATCATGAGGGTCCGGCCTCAGGAGGGGACTCTATCCTGAGGGCAACAGGCAGTTCCTCGAGAGTGTCCAGCAGGGGCTGATGTAACCCGGTTTCCAGTTACAGCACAACCTCTGGCTGTGGGTGGAGAATGGATTGTAGGAGCTGGTCCTGCAGTCACGCAGGTTAGGAGACAAATCTGGTCCTGTCTGCCATTAGCCTGGTCCAGGGGAGAGAGGTTGGTGGCCTGGATGGGGCTTGTGCCAGCAGGACCAGAGAACAGTGGGCAGATTCTAGAGAATTCTTGTTTCTTGTTTGATTACACTGATTTTTTAAATTGTAGAAATAGTGAAAAATGCTCTTGTCTCAGTGTGCAGCACATCTACGGCCTCATTGGAGGCCACACCAAGGACTTAAAAGCACACACCCTAGCAGCTCCAGCTCTAGGGTCAAGGCATACTAGTAAGTGATTGTGGAAAGAGTTGCCATGGCAACCCAGAGCAAGTTGGGGTTGGCCTGGCAGGTTTGAGGTGATAGGGGGAAAATGCCGTGATGAGCAAAGGTGTTTTGGCTCTGAGCCTGCCCTAACCTGAGCTGAGGGAGCTGTTCCTGTGAGCCTAGCAACATCGCCTGGCAGGGCAGTGAGGCCAGGCAGCCCCAGAGAAGACTGGTCTGAGTCCAGAGGGTGGGAGACGTGGGGAGGGGTTGTGGTAACCATGGAAACCGGAAGTGTGTGACACCATGGAATGGGCCTGGGTCCTGCCAGACCTGGGGGGTATATATGGCGGCCTGCCATCTGGGGTCTGAAGGACCAGGAGGTTGCAAGCAGCAGGCAGATGACAGACAGATGACCATCGTCACCAGAGACCAGGAGAGATTTTTCTGGGAGGGGCCGGAGAGTTTATGAGGGACATCCCAGTGCTGTCCACTGAGAGTGTCATGTACCACCCTGAGCTGGGCTCTGTGAGGTCTCCTCATGCCATCTGCTGCCTCAGTGGTGAACTTCCGGGACAGAGTCCAGGAGCACCTCTCCTCCCTGCCCCTCCCTGCACACCCGCCAGGTCTCCTTTACTCTCACTCACGATTCTGCTCCAGTACAGCCAGTGCCCGTGAGGCCCAGGGCATTGCTGGCACCTCCCCACGGGTATCCTCCCCTCGCCCCCTGCTGGTCATCAGGCCCTCCAGGGCTTTGGTAGCATCCTGCTGAGAAGGCTTCCAATGTGGAAAGAAGCTGAGACTGGCTAGAACCCCCCCAAAGGCCTCCAAATCTCTACCCACTCCCTACCCTCAGGGGACCGCCTCCTTCCTCCTTCCCCTCCTATTGATGTGAGAAGAATAAAAGAGAGGAACTAGCTGAGTATCTAACACTGCTTATTCATTGCTATCATTGTGCTTGCTATTGCCAGGCACGGTACCAGGCACTTGAAATTACTTTCTGTTCTCAGTGCAGTAGCTCTTCACGCCACCTGATGAGAGAGGTATTGTTATCCCCATTGGACAAACGGAGAGAATGGCGCCTGGAGCATTCAGTGAACTCATCGAGGAGCAGCCGGGAGGCAGTGGCAGAGCGTCGCCTGAGCCCCGTGGCCTGGACTTCGTCGTTTTGACTGATCAGCAGCCTTTGGCACCGCAGACCACGCCCTCCTCATTGAAACACTTGACTTTCCTTTGGGGCCTCGTCTTTGCTGGAAGCTGCTTTTCAGACTCTCGTTGATTCTTCTTCATCTTCCCGACACCCAGCCAATGCTCCTTCTCTTCTCCCTCTGCTCATCCCTTGGTGACCTCATTTGGTCTCTGCTACATGAATAGGGGCCTCCCACTTGCTTCCCGGAGCAGGTTAACAGCTTTCATAGAGTTTCGTAGTCACTTCCACAGACCTGAGAGTCTATGTCGCTGGGCAGTACCTGCACGGGGTGTGGCATGAAATACATCCTCGATCTCTGCCTCTCCAAGTCCTACCCTTGTCCAAGCCTCTGGGCCCCAGAAGGCCCATTGTGTGCCAAGGACAGAGGTGGCTCTGTGAGCCAGACTACAGGGTTCAAATCCTGGCTTATCTATGTACCAGCTGTGTGACGTTGGACAAGTTACCTAATCTCTCTGTGCCTATGTCCTAGCTATAAAATGGGAGTAATAATAATAGATAGTAAATGAATTTATATGTGTCTGACATAAAGCACTGGGGCCAGAAGACCTAATTTACCCCCTGAGGTAGCACAAAAGAATGTCTTGGGTGACCCTGCAGTCTGCTGGTGTGGTTGGTTGCTGAGTGAGTGTGGGAAAAACTCACTCAATTAGCAGGGACCCATCTGGAGAGCCCATTCCTGTAGCCTTGAGTTGCCTGGTGATGGAGGAGCCCGGTCTGGGAGGAGCCTGTGGAGACTAGGGCTGCAGCTCACACCTCACTGGCCTGTCTTGGGCATCGGTGGTTTCAGGAGGGAGCAGCTCACAGAGTGGCTCACTCTTAGGCTGATTCCGTATTTGAGTTACAAACAGGGAGGAAGCTGGAGCAGATGGGAGCAGCAGAGGAACCCTGCGGGCAGTGGGGGAGCTTGGGCAGAGGCAAAGATGAGGCCTGTCATACATGTTCTGTATCTGCTGATCTGCTGATCTAAGGGAGTCCGGCACCAGAACCTTCTTAAGATAGGACAAGCTTGCCCTGGTCAGTGTTTCTCAGTGGTTAGAGCATCGGCCTGGGGACCAAAAGGTCTTGGGTTCCATTCCCGGTCAAGGGCATGTATCTGGGTTGTGGGTTTGCTCCCTGGCCCAGTCAGGGGGTGTGCAGGAGGCAACCAATCAATGTGTCTCTCTCATATTGATGTTTCTACCCCCCGCCTCTCTTCTACCTTCTCTCAATAGAAAAAATATTCTCTGGTGAGGATTAAAAAAAAACAAAAACCAACAACCAAAAAAAAAAAAAAAAAAACCAACAACCAAAAAAAAAAAGAGAGCAGACAAGCTTGGTTTTGAGATGAACTCAGATCTCACACACTCACCAGCAGCCCTCTGTAGCAATGTGAAGCTTCCTTGGGGCAATGGCTAACATGACTTTCACTGGGCTGTGCCAAAGCTGTTGGTTTATGTCTGGAAGGAGATGGTATAGGGAGGCAGAGGCAGAAGGTGGGACCCCCCCCCCCAGTGTGATAGGGGTCTCAGTTTCCCATCATTTTCTCAGGAAGGTGGCAGGGTCAGTAGCCTCCTAGCTCTGGTTCCTCTGCTGCATTGTGGGAAAGGGATTGGAAGGGGGCCCCTGAGGGGGAAGGAGGGTGGAACCTACCCTGGGTCTCTGCATCAGCCTTGCTGAGGCGAGGGGCAGGGAGGGAGGTGAATTGTTGGCCTCTACACTGCACAGACCAGTGAAAAACCAAACAAGCCAACCATCTGGGGCTGACACAGGGAGCTGACTTCTTTCCTCAAGTAGGAAAGTTAAAAAAGAAAAGAAACACCCCCTTAAAACAACAAGAGTAGTCAGCATTCCTATTATTACCAAGTCGTAAAAGAAGCAATATTTTAACATGAAAAAGGGACTGTTCCCAGGAAAGGAATAATCTTAGCATAAAGGATAGTTCTTTCCAAGAAAGGATAGTTGGCAACCACACACACACACACACACACACACACACACACACACACACCTACGCATGTCCTGCATTATCCTTTCATTTTTTAAATTTTATCCTTTTGTTTTTTCATTTTGATGCATTCTGATGAGAGTGTTCCCAGGGGTAGGCCTGGGCTGTAGATCGGCTTTGGGGACAAATGACTTGGAAGGCACCCCTTGGGCTGCGAGATGGGCTGCCCTAGCCCCAGAGGCTGGTGGCACTGGGGGGCCAGGGTGACTTTAATACACTTAGACTCGGAAAAGGAGAACTGGAGGAGGAAGCGAGCACTCATGGACCCTCTGAAGTTCAAATACACTGCTCCCAGGTTGGACCTACTTCCCTTCCCCCTCTTCCTCCATGTATCCTTCCACTGTCTGCTCTCCCAATGGCCATTGTCATCGCCCCTGAGGTGGACCAAGCCTTCCATTCCTGGAAGGAAGCTCTATGCAAGCCTATGGAGCCCAGCTGAGAGACCCACGTCCAGAGCTCCTGGGAGCCAGTCGCTGGATTCCTTGTGTCTAAATTTGTCTTTGGCTGGCGGGTCTCTCTCCTCTGGGCCCGGGGTGACAGCCTGTTAACAGCCTCCTTAGCTGTGTCACCTTCAGAGATTTCCCTCATTGGTTCAGCTGTTTTTCTTGTTGTTCTAAGCTGCTGACTTCCATTGCCTTTATCTGCTCTTACTGTGAGTTGTGACCATCTCTCAAGTGGGAAAATGCTTGGCAAAACATCCATTTCCTCTGAATGGAGAAGCTGAATTGTCCATGAAATGAAAGCTTGTTCCCTGAAAGAACTTAACAGGCACAGCACAAAGGTGGCAGCTGGGCCACTTGGACTTTTGGTGGCACCAGGGACAAGAGCCCTCAATATTGGCATGTACTGTGCTGATGTGTGCCAGGGCACACACATGGCTATGTCCACGAATTTGCACACTCACTCACATGCACCCCCTCCCCGACTGGGCGGGACTGGGAGGGCAGGGCTTGGGGAGAAAGGAAAGGGCGTTTGAAGGGATAGTGACTTTCCTCATCACCTGCCACTGACATGAGCTCTGGATTGCAGTGAGGGAGGTTGAGTCTGGTCCCAGCTCTGCCTCCAAGCGGCTGTGGGACCTTGAGGAAGTCACTTCACTTCTCTGAGCTTCATCTGCAAAAAAGGTCTAAAGACCTCTGGAGTCCCTGTATCAGTCAGCATTTGAAGCAGGAAACAGCAACCACTCTAGGCATTTCAAGCAGAAAGGGATTTTATACAAAGAATTAGGACTTTACAAAATCATTGGCAGAACCCAAAGAACGAAGCCAAGGCCACGGGGCCAGGAAACCCCATGTCACCATCCTCTACTGTCACAGTTTCCTCTACTGTCACCATCATGGCTGCCCCACACCCTCGAAGCTGGTGATGTGACCATGGACCCCAGAGCCCAGCCACCAGCTCTACTTGCACCTGCCTGGCCCTGTTCCTCTGCAGAGACTTGGCGTTCCTGGGCGCCACTCTCCACATCTGGCAGAAATGCATCGATTGGCAAAGCCCGAGCTGAGCCACAAGGTGGTCTGGGAAGTGAAGCTTTTAGCTCTGCAGCGCTGGAGATAGAGGGCGACATGGAGATGGAGAATCGTTCTGAGGATCTGGCACAGTCTTTCTCTCCAAAGTTCCAGGATTCTGCTGGGAAGATCAGCCCTGGGGAGTTTCAGGGACAACACCACATTTTCAAAGTTGTTGGTTTTGCCACACTTCACCAGGCTCCTGTGTGGCCCAGAGCCCCGAAGGGGTGCGGTGCCCTGAGTGTCGGCGCAGTGGGCTGGGATGCACCTCAATTTCTATTTCTGTCACCCACTCTGTGGGGGTGGAGGGTCCTGGGAATCTGTCATTGTCTTTTCTCTCCTGGTCCCTCCATCCTCAAGGGGGGTTGAAAACTGGGATTCAGAGACAGAGAAACTTAGGAGGGAATCTAGAGTTCTCTGGAGTCACATGGCCCAAGGCTTGGGCCCCATTATTTAAGCACAGAGGGTCCCTCCTCAGCTGGAAGGGACCTGCGGGACAGAGACTGAGTTCAGTGGGTTCTGACCTGGAGCGGGACAGAGGAGACCAGCTCCATTCCCTGCTCTCCCCTGCTTTCCTGACAAGGCAGCGTGGGATCATGAGCGGAATGGAGGCTGGGAGGCTGGCTGCAGGCGGGGGATTATGAGGGGCAGGTGACAGAAAGAAGGAGTAGAATCTGACACACTGGTCAATGAGAAACGTCCTCCAGGCGTGCACCGCTCCTCTAAACTGGCACTAGCTGTGCCCCCTCCTCATTCCTGGCAGTAGAGCAGCAGGGAGGGGAGGAAGGAAGAAGCCCTGGAGTGAGGAGCTGCCTTTCCTTCAAAAGCTGGTTCCAGACCAAGCAGCGGCTCTGGGGGCAGTGAGTGGGAGAGCAGGAGAGGGTGGCAAGGTGGCTCTGATGGAGACCTGGGGACACATGGAGGGGTCTTATCTCTTTCCCATGGTCCATCCTTAGGACCTTGTCCCATAGAAACTGTCCGAGAAAGGCCTGGAAAACAGGCCAGTTTTCCAAAGGGAGCACCATTCAGAGGTAAGTGGGCAATTCAAATACTGAGCACCTGGGTGGTACCATATCTGGCTGTGACCCCGGCCCTGGTCCCCTTGGAGCAGGGATGTGACTCCCAGGGAGCAAAGCTGGTTATCAAGATGGGACATTCCACTTGAGAAGGCACCCAGAGACCAATCCCCACTTTAAAGAATTGGTTTTAAATAGAGGAGGGGGGAAGAGAGAGAGAGAGAGAGAGAGAGAGAGAGAGAGAGAGAGAGAAGCACTGATGTGAGAGAGAAACATCCATCAGTTGCCTTGTGCACCCACCCCGACTGGCTGGGGATTAAACCTGAAACCTGGGCATGTGCCCTGACTGGGAATCAAACCCACCACCGTTTGATGTATGGGATGACACTCCAACCAACTGAGCCACACTGGCCAGGGAGCCCCCTTTTTTGATGAGGAAATTTATGGGCTAAAAGAAGAGCCACGGATATTTCTGGATACGAGTCCCCCAGCATCAGAAGGGGGCTGTGTATTTAGTGGAAGGTTCTCCAGTCTGGTTGGACAGGAGAACTGCCTTTGTCTGGGCTCCATCACATCACCTCCCTGGGCCAGCAGTTCCCACACCTGTCAGGGAAGGTCATGGCCATGTCTGCTGAGGGACATCTTGGCCCGATGCTCTGTGATTCCAGGTCTGCTGATCACCTGTCCGCTCCCCTTCTCTCGGGATGTGTTTTTCCGCTCCTCCTGGCCTCAGAGTGAAGCTTAATCGCCTCCACACTGTTTTCTTGGGCAGGTGGAGGGGAGGTCCCACCCTGGGCAAAAGACCCCCTTGGGCTATTGGGAAAGAGCCCGGATGTGCGCTGAATACAATCTCCAGTGTTACTATCAGCAGGAAAAAGGACCAGGAAGAAAAGCAAAGGGAGAAGATGTTGTTTGGGTACAATTGGTGTTTGCAATTTTCCACATCGGTTCTTTTTATGAACACTCCGAACACAAGACAACAGCAGTGGCTGATTCAATATGCGCCGTGCAGGAAAACAATAAGGAAAAAAATAAGGGTTTTTAATAAGCACTTGGAAAGGCTGTAATTAAGTCTCGGGCTCTGTTTGGAAAACAAGAATCTCATTTAGCGCTTTTGCCCCAGCGCTCCCTAACATCTGCACCGGTGTTTTCTGCTGGGCAATTACTGCGTCCTCCGCGGCTTGATTAACAAATACAGGTGCAGGGACGTGCTCGGGAGGGGGATCCCAGGTTGGAGGGAGGGCTGGGCGTGGGAGAAGACTCGGCGCTCAACCCAACAGGTGTTGTGGACCTGGGGGAGGAAGATGCCAGCTCTGCACAGAGTCACAGGGTGGGGGAGTAAAGGCAAGGAGAGACCCACCCGCCTCTCGGGCCTGCTTTCTTAGAATCTGATTTCATCAAGGAGCGCAAAGGTTATGGAAACCCCGTGGGCCCCTCGGGCCCAGGATTTGAAGACTTTTGAAAAGGTGACCAGAGGAAGAGGGGCATTCAGAGTAAGGGAACGGGAGTCCCGAGTCAGCTGGGGTTGTGTGTCCACAGGCATGTTTCCTTGTAGGAGATTTCCCCAGAGATATAAGAGGAGCTTGTCCTCTATACCTCTACAGCTCAAAACTGCAACCTTGACCGCAGGCCTCCAAAGGGCCCGTGAAAATGCACTCCCCCCATGATAGTACTATTTGCTACTGCATCTTTGCTAGGGCATCTGCTGGGCACTGCTCTCGGGTGAGCCCTTCGACATTACTGGGGCATTGGTGCTGCAGTTACATCTCTGTTTTGTGGACGGGGCAGTTGAGGCACAGAGGTCAAATAATGTGTGCAAGAACCCATAGCTGGTAGGAATGGAGCCAGCTCTTGGACCCCGGTCCTGAGCTCACTGTTCACCCCTGCCTGCCTTGGCCCCCTGCTTGTTTATCAGACACTTTCATGTTCTCCTTCCTGCGTCTTGCTCTGGTGCCTGCTGGGAGAGTGAAGGGGACATCTTGGCCAGGGGAGGGGCTGGGATCCCTCTCCTAGAGCTCAAAGTCCAGGGATGCGATGCTGGGAAAAGGTACGGAGGAGCAGCCTGATGCGAAGAGTGGTGGGAGTTGCGTGCATAGGAAGTGCTTGAGTGAGGAGCAGGGTCTGCAATCTTGGGCAAAGGTACCAACAGTCAAAGCCTTTTCTAGAAGGCTTTTCCAAATCTGATCATTATCCAAATATTATGTACTGTGAGGACATGTGCTATTAGTTGGGTGCCTTGTCTGGAAGCATGGCTCAGGGTGGCAGTGGCCAGAGGGCTGAGAGAATCTGTCTACTTTGGGGTCTTGTGTTTATTTACTGACGGTCTCTGTTTCCAGCTTTCTGAAGCAGAGCCCGAGTCCTTTGGAAAAGTTTGGCTTTTTCTTTCCATCACATGTGACCTTCAGGAAAGGATTCTCCCTCCGTGAGTCTCAAGGACAGATGGGTTTTCTTGCTAGAGACTGTGTCCAACTCCATGGTGCCACCTTATGGCTTTGGGATCCCCCACTTAGGTAGAGGCTGTATCTCAGCTCTATCTAGACCTGGCTCTGGCCCCTTCCTTCCCAGCTCTTCCCAACAATGCAGAGAGTGTAGCTCCTCATGCCAGAGGGAAGCTGCCATGTCGGTATGTGTGCTCATGGCAACTCTTGTGCCCAGTGCCAGGCTCTTGGAGGAGAGCTGGGATTCTGGAGCAGCCAGCCCCTCCCCGTCACTCGGCATAGCTTCTCTCACGTCCTGAAATGAAGAGAAGGGAAAGCTTCTGCTGCTGAGGCTGTTGGGGCAACAGCTGTTGAGGTGCTGCCTGTATCAACTCAACAAAGAGTTGGAGGGGAGGAAAGGGAGAGAGAGAGAGAGAGAGAGAGAGAGAGAGAGAGAGAGAGAGAGAAGTGAGCAAGTGAGTATAACTAAACAGGGAAGTAAATTTATATTCTTGGGTCGAACTGACTAAACATAGCTCCTGCCATCAGGAAGCCAATGAAAATGGTGAAAATCCAAACAGAAACGAGAGCAGATCACTCCTTTAATGCCAGGCTTGATGTAGACTTGAGGAGATGAGACAGTTAACAATTACCCTTTAATACTAGTTATGAACTATAGAAAGCACCTGGATGTGTCATTAATTAACACAACCTTGCATACTTTCTTTAGGGGGTTCTGATGGTAGAGAAGGCATATTTTCACTTATCCTCACTGACAACGCTCCTATTTTTCAGATTTGGATACAGAGGCCAGGGGATCACCACATATTAATGACTATATCGGGTCTTTCAGTCCCAAGCTCTCTTAGTCACCAAACAGCAGAGGGTGGGAAGGAGTCTGTAGTTGTTGTCCAAGGCGATCAGCTTCTGAGAGAGGGGAGGGGGCTACCCATATATGTAGCGGAGGGATTGGGTGCTTTCCTTTCTCTTCAGCTACTGGTGAATCGGTGAACATGTTAGTTTAACTCGGTTTATCTTTATGGACACCCAGACACAGTAGTCTTGAGTGGACCCTAGGAAAGAATCATCAGAAACAAGAGAAAGAACCAGGGACCCCATGGCTGAATACGGAGAGAATATTTTCCTGGCTGTTCTTTCCAGGTTTCTCTTTCCTGCTGCCTCAGGCGCTGGCCGTGGTGCTGAATGCTGATGCGGGGAATGCTGGGAGAAGTTGGCTGTGGCTGGCGATTTTAGCTAGTGCAGCAGTCAGCGTTGGGAGTGTTTGTGTGTCTGATGCAGGATATTGATGTGGACAGGTAGTGAGAGCTGAAATGAAGAAGATGTGGCAGGAGCGAGGGTTGGCTAGCCCATTTCTGAATCTAAGACTGGTCCATGGTGAACTATAAACATAATGGCCTAAGTGGTCCAATCCTGGGGTGATGCTTGCGAGGTGGCTGTGCCAGATGACAGCTGTGAGCACCCAGCAGCCTCCTACTGTCCAGTAGTGATTGCTGTTCGTATCAGCAAGGCCGCCTTTTCCATGACCCAGACCATGTGACCACAAACCGCCTTTGTGCTTTGATTGGTTTGTTTCTCCATTCAGGAATGTTTAAAAATCTGACTCAAATCACCATTGACTCCCTGAAACCACATTGACGATTTCTCTTTTTAAATACAATCATCTGTGTAGCTCATTTCCCACAATCTAGCAGTCACTTACTCTTATACTATTGTTTCATCAACATTTTCTTGAGGTTACAGAAGTTATTCTTCATGCTTTTGTATTTTCCACTGTGCAGTTCTAGGTACATGATAGATTCACAAGAATATCAAATCCTTCTGTGTCTTGGTGCTTTTCAAAACTCCTTGTACCTTTCCTGGATCTCTTTTGCACAAGAGTCATGCCAGGCTTTGTAGGACTAAAATCTCATCTGTTAAGGCTGTTGATTTTTAAAGAAGTCAAATAGCCATGTACATATTGGGCATAATAGAGGAGCAGTGGAGAAATGTGGCTGAATAATGAGAAGTCAAGGGTGGGTAAAATAAAAAGGGTAGTATTTATGCTCATTAGCAGGCATAGTAGCTTTGTGGGTTAATTATGAAAACGATGGCTTGCTTTAGCTTGTCTCAACCTGCTGCCCAAGATGGCAGCCTGCCAGGCTATTGGTCTTCTATGGATGCTTAGATAAAACACTTGAGTTATTGGAATTTGGCCATATCTTTTAAAAAGTAGATATTACCTCATTGTTCCAGTTCTTTGGCCTGAATATTTGAGTAAGCACTACCCAGTCATGAAGGAATACAGATTTATAGGCTCTTGGAGTCAGAAAGAAAGGAGAAGAATGGAAGAAGGGCCACTGGTCAGCATGACACCTCCCCTACCAGATCTGTCCCACATGATGACCCAAGAAAATGGTGCCAAATATCTGTCCCCACCATCTTTCTCAGGGACTTGGCAGCTGCTTTTGTAACTTGGACAGCAGCAACATCCTAAAGTAACAGAACTTTTTCTCAGCTCTGGGAGAAACTTGCAGATGTTTGATGACTGTGGGGATATCACAGGAAAAGCATTAAACTTTCCAACATGGTTGGACCAAATATTAATCATCTGTCAGCCAGAAATCTCAGTGAACAGGAAGAAGAAATGAGTTGTGGGGGGGTGAGATGTGAGATAGCATTTCAGGAGCTAGGTAGAATGAGGAGTGGAAGGAGGGGGAGAAGGAAGGAATGATGAGAAGATAGTCGAGTGGAAAGAAAAGCAGATAAGTTGGGGAGGAACGTGAAAGAAATGAAAGAAAGTGTATGGGGAAAAGGAAGGGGGTGGGGAGAGAATGCAATATGGACGTGAAAATTCTTTGAATAGACGAAGGTTCTGGACAACAACAGTATCATCACAGGCAGGTGTACAGAGGTATGGGAGAGGAGATGGCAGAAAGAGGAAGAAGAAAAGCAGGATGAACCTGGAGATAGACGGAGAACAGACAGGAAATGAATATTCCAGGGACATAGGGAAACCAAGGACTACAGATATTGTGACATCAACAGAAGGCAGAGACTGCAAGACAAAAGGCAACTTAAGCCATTTTCTGGTCTGCTAAGTCACCCACGGCAGCACAATATGCTGGGAAATAATGTCTGCCTGTGATCATTGTTTACTTAGAAAGCCGGCTGACATGAGATGAAATTAACACAATAGGACGGAAAATTGCTAATAAAACAAAAATCCCTGCCGTTAGATTTTCATAGCCTAATTATTCAGCACGTTACTCACTAATGGCATGAGACATTACCATGCTAATGTGCAGTCTGCATATGTCAGAGAGGAAGGATTGGAGGGACTTCTACTCTATGCACATGGAGAAATCCCCTACCCGCAGATGGAAGATGGTTGAGATGAGTGGGGCATGGTGGCCTGGAAGGGACGCAGCCTTAGACTGTTCTAGACCCGGGCAGGAATTAGAGTCCTAGGGCTTGTTTCTCTGCACTAATCAAAGTGCCATGGGCCCTTCCAATCCAAGCTGCTCTCTGCATCTACCATGTGTCCCTCCCATTTGAGGATCACATTACTGAGGGTGATTAAGATCTGAGCACAAATGACAAGAAGCAAAAGCTGTTGCTAAGTGAACTCCATAACTGTGGAAACCTGACTTTGTTTACTGGGTACTTGGCATCCTCTGATCACTATTGGAGTCAAATCAGATGGCATTGATTTATATTTGTTCCTGCTTTTATTTGTAAATCTGTTCTGTTAAAAGGCATTCTGTTTGTTCTTGACAAAATAAAAGGATCCTGGACTCAGGGATCATGTTTACTTTCTTACAAACTCCTAGCCTGTCTGTTCATGGATCCATAGATCCAGGCATCCCTCCAACACTGGCTGAATGACTATCTGGATCTCATAATAGAAGGAGGCAAAGAAAAACACACACCAGCATTTTCTTTAAGATACCCACAGGCTCTGGTGGGGAATAATATCATTACTAAGGTAAAGGTGTTCAACCCAGAAGAGGCTGAACAAGTGTCCACAGAATGTCCCTCCCTCGTGGAGGATGGGAGGAGGACTATAGCTCTGGAGGAGGGATTCTATCTTCTTCAGCCTTAGACAATTCTGGAGTCATAGCCCATTTTCAAGATGGGCAGTTTGAGAACAGAAGGGCTGGTGTGTGTGTGTTTGCTTGAGCCTGTCTCCCCATTGTGATAGGCTCTGGTAGGCTGAAGGGTTAGTCTCTTCCCTTTTCTTCTCCTACAGAAACAAGCAACCTTTCTAACAAGAAGCCTGTCCCGTGTGGAACCAGTGAGATCAGAATACAGTGATCATGGCCATTGGTTCAAGGATGGCCATGGGAGCGAGGCTGGATCAAGCTGCCTCCTTCTCATACTTTTGTTGGAACCAGTGGCAGAAGTATTCTCTGTCTCTCTGTCTCTCTTCTTGCAGGAAACAATGGTCTGAGAGAAATTGAACTTCTACTAACTTTAGAGGTCCAGGTGGCCAGTTTTGTAGCACATGGGGGAAAACCACCTGAGAAGAGATCAACACAGAAAAGCAAAGACGAGAGAGAGAGAGAGAGAGAGAGAGAGAGAGAGAGAGAGAGAGAGAGAGAGAGAGAGAATTGATGATGTTGTTTAAATAAATATCTGAATCCAGACATTTCTGAAATGAGACCAGCCCTTTGGCTTTCTGGTGTACAGACCAACTCATTCTGTTTTTGTTTAAACTGATTGGAGTCAAATTTTTGTCACTCACACTTCAAGTAGTCCTTAGTGATGCCTTTCCTTCCACCTATCTCAGCATTAGACTGATTAAGGCATTCTTGGGCGCCATGAACAGAACAAAACTTTTTAATTCTTTACAACCCATGTGTCCTTTTGTACCCTGCCATCTGCTTTGGTGGCAGCAGGTGAAGAGACGGGTCAAGCAGCTTGCTGAGCAATGCTCGGTGGAGTG
Organism: Myotis lucifugus; assembly: GCF_000147115.1. Classification (NCBI taxonomy): domain Eukaryota; kingdom Metazoa; phylum Chordata; class Mammalia; order Chiroptera; family Vespertilionidae; genus Myotis; species Myotis lucifugus. Next base: position 5,201,709 of record NW_005871094.1, on the reverse strand, counting down.
AAATCTGGTGCCAAGCACCTTGATCTTCTCACCTAGAAAGGCTTTTGGAGACATGCTTTTCTCAGCCTTTCTTTTGTCTTTCTTGGGACTTCTTTCCTCTTTGTAAATTGATACTGAGGGTAGGAAGCCAAGGCAGAGCTTAATAAAAGAGCTAGGTTTTTCCAGAAAGATGTTTAGCATGAAGCAATTGAGCAGGTGGAGCTTGCTTGAGGTAGAGCAATGCCACGTAGGGATATGGGGGCTCATAGGGACTCTGTCTCCGAGCGCAGTGTTTCCTGACACACTGGCCCCGAGGTTCCCTGTGCACAACTGTCTTGCTCTGAGTCCTTGTGATGGTCGTGGGCCGGGGAATGAACTAGGAAGCAGTAGTCATTAGGACTAATGACTGGTATTTTGCTTTTTCTTTTCTCGGCACGTACAGTTCATTACCTGCCCCTTGAAGGTAGATGTGGGTAAATGACTTGCTTACAGTGAAATGTGAGCAGAAGCAAAGCATTCGTTCTGGGGAAAAGCTTTTGGAGACATTGGATGATTTTCTACATTATTTCTGCCAGGGAGCCTGGTGATATTTCAGATGGGGAAGCTCCATCAAGCAGGCTGTCCCCAGTGAGGAAAAGGCAGCCATCCTGACATGGACATGAGTCTGAATGACAAAGAAACCATCATTGTTTTAAGCCAGTAGGTATATTAAAAAAAATCAACCAACTTTATTTTTTTAGCACAGTTTTAGATTTAGAGATTGAGAAGATAGTTGAGAAAGTTCCATATACCACCCCCCGCCCAGCTCAGCTTCCTCTATGCTTAACATCATGTGTTAGTGTGGTATATTTGTTACAATTAATGAACCAATATTGATATCTTATTATTAACTAAAGTCCAAATTTCTCATTAAGATTCACTCTTTGCATTATACAGTTTTATGATTTTTGACAAATGCCTGTTATGCATCCATCATTACCCCTATCATACAGAATAGTTTTATTGCCCTAAAAATCATGTGCTTCAAGTATTTATCCCTAGCCCCAAACCCATGGCAATCAATGGTATTTTTAATGTCTCTGTGGTTTTTCCTTTTACAGAAGGTCATATAGTTGGAATGATACAGTATGCAGCCTTTTCAATATGCATCTAAGTGTCTTCCATGCCTCTTCATGACTTTATAGCTCACATATTTTTATCACTGACTAATATTCCATTTTATGGAGTGCAGTCTGCTTATTCATTCACCAATGGAAGGACATTTTGGTTGCTTCCAGTTTTGGGCAATTGTAGATAAAGCTGCCATATATATTCTTATGCAGGTTTTGTGTGGACATACGTTTTCAATTCAATTTAGTAAATACTTGGGAGTGCAATTGCTGGATGGTATAGTAAAACTATGTTTAGCTGTGTAAGAAACTGCCAAACTGTCACTCAAAGTGGCTGTACCATTTTACATCCCCACCAGCAGTGAATGAGAGCTCCTGTTGTCTGCATCCTCTCCAGCATTTGGTGTTGTCAGCTTCCTTCAGATTCTAGCCATTCTAATAGGTTGGGAGTGGTATCTCATTGTTGTTTTAACTTGAAATTCCCTAATGGCATATGATGTTGAGCACTTATTCAGATGCTTGTTTGTTGTCTGTGTATCTTCTTTGGTGAGATGTCTGTTTAGATCTTTGGCCTATTTTCTAATTTTTTTTATTGTTGATTTTTAAGAGCTTTTTTTCCATTTGGTATACAAGGCCTTTATCAGATGGTGTTTTGCAAATATAATCTCCTTGACTATGGCTTGTCTTTTTCTTTCTAATAGTGTCTTTTGCAGATCATATTTCTTAATTTTAATTTTTTTTCTTTCATGTATTGCACTTTTGGTGTTGTATCTGAAAACTCATCTCCAAACCCAAGGTCACCTAGATTTTCTTCTGTTATCTTATAGAAGTTTTATAGAGTTTCCTGTTACATTTTGGTCTATGATCCATTTTGATTTAATTTTTAGATTAAATTTTCATAAGGATGTCCAATTGTTCCAGTACCATTTGTTGAAAAGACTATCATTTCTTTATTGAATTTCTTTTGCTCCTTTGTCAAAGATCAGAGGCCTATATTTGTGTGGGTCTATATCTGGAGTCTGTTACATTCCATTGGTCTATTTGTCTGTTTTTCCTCCAGTACCACACTGCCTTGAGTACTGTAGCTTTAGAGTAGTCTTAAAGTCAGGTAACATCAGTCTCTTGACATTGTTCTTCTTCTTCAGTATTGTGTTGGTTATTCTGTGTCTTTGCCTTTCTGTACAAACTTTAGAATCATCTTGTTGATAAGAATTTTGTTGATATCTACAAATAACTGGCTAGGATTTTAAGATTGTTTCAGATCTATGATCAAATTAGGAAAAATTGACATCTTAGCTATAATGAATCTCTCTATTCACAAACATGGAATGTTTCTCCACCTATTTAGATATTTGATTTATTTCACCAGAATTTTATTGTCTTCCTTATATATATATCTGTACTCACTTTGTTAGATTTATACCTAAGTGTCTTAATTGTTTTGTAGATGATATTGTGTTTTAAATGTCAAATTCCAATTGTTCATCACTGATATATAGGAAAGCAATTAAATTTTGTATATTAACCTGTTATCCTTAAGCCTTAGTAGTTGCTTATTAGTTCCAGAGTTGTGTTTTGTGTGGTGTGTGTGTGTGTGTGTGTGTTTGGTCACTTCTTTGGGATTTTCTACATAAACAATCATGTCATCTGCAAACAAAAACAGTTTTATTTCTTCCTTTTTTAATATAAAAATTTGATGTCCTTTTCTTGTCTCATTTAGTTAGCTAGGCTGTCCATTATGATTCTGAATAGAGTGGTGGAAGGAGACATCCCTTTCTTGTTCCGGATCGTAGGAGAAAAGCATCTAGTCCTCACTATAAAGTATAATATTAGCTGTAGGGTTTGCAGATGTTCTTTATGAAGCTAAAGAAGTTTGTCCTCTATTCTTAGTTTGCTGAGGATTTCTATTCTGAATCAGTGTTGGATTTTGTCAAATGCTTTATTTTGCATCTATCGATATGATCATATACTTTTTCTTCTTTAGCCTGTTGATGTTTACATTATTTGATTACATTAATTGACTTTTGAATGTTGGGTCAGCCTTGCCTATCTGGGATAAATCCTATTTGATCATGGTGTATGATTCTTTTTATATATTGTTAGATTTGCTTTTCTAATACTTGTTATATATTTTTACATCTACACTCATGAGTAATATTTGCCTGTCATTTTCCTGGCTTGTAATGCTTTTAAAAAATTACTGGGTTTATTTTATTCTGCAGGTCACATATGACAGCCCCAAACCCAACACTTAGATTTTTCTCTTCTGAATTGTTGTTTTTTCAGATCTATGTTGACAGGGAGCATTTCTCCCAGTCGCATATGTAGTCTGATCCTCATGGAGGGGGGACACGTAGGCCCTCAAAGACCCTGACTCTCTGGCACTGGAACCTGGGTCCTCCCCTTGGACTGCACCCATGTCTGTCTGTGCTGGGGCTATGCCCTGGCCCCATCACCCTGAGCTATCCTTAGGCCAGGGATGCCAAACAGGTTCTATGTATGTGCCAACTCTGAATAAACATCAGGGGTTGCCTGGAGCCCAGGGGTGAGGGTAGTGAAGCAGGTATTGTCTGAGTTCCATTACAAGGAACATGGTGCTTGACTGGCAATTTCTGCCATGGCAACACCCCCTTGACATGTCTGGAATGGGCAAGGCATTCATTCCACCCTTACCTTGGGTGGTTATTCCCCCTGGCCAGGTGGCTAGGAGGCAGTCTGAAGGCCACGTACCTGCAAGTGGCTTCCCCAGGTCCTGGATGGAACAGCATAAACCCCAAGCCAGAGGGAACTTGAAGGGCAGCCCATGCAGGGCCCCAAGGGTGTCTGCATGTTGCAGCTTCTTCCTCCAGGCAGATAGAGAGTGGCTGGCGTCAAAATGAGTTAGATGCAACTTGGGTGTAAAAACACTTCCATGACACACAGAAATAACCATACTCTCTGCATGAATTCTCAATAATTTCCAGTCCAACTAAAAACGTTCATCTTCAAAATGCTACTGAGAAACTAGAGTAAAAGGATAGTCTTACGTTAAGCAAGTCCCAGAATGAGGGCGCAGTACTTTGAAAAGCACTGTCTCAATGGAAGATGCAAGGCCATGTGTAAAAGAATGTTTCTGAGGAACCTCCATCCTGTTTTCCATAGTGGCTGTACCAGTTTACGTTCCAACCAGTGGTAAATGGAGGGTTTCTTTTTCTCCACAACCTCTTCAACACTTGATATTACTTGTCTTCCTCATCATAGCCATTTTAACAGGTGTGAGGTAGCATCTCATTGTAGTTTTGGTTTACGTTTCCCTAGTAGCTAGTGATGTTGAGCATATTTTCATATATCTGTTGGCCATTTGTATAGACCCTTCTTCTATGTTCATTCAAGAAGTTTCTTCTTGACTTAGTTCTACCTTTCTTCAGCTTTAGTGAAGGGGCTTCAGAAAAGCACCCAACTGTCCCAGCAACCAGCTTCTGTCATTGTTTCTACAGGTCTTATGGTGAGGATATGCTGGCTGCTTTGGAAGGAAGCTGGCCCCAGTCTTCATAAGGCCCCTTTGAGGCCACCACACAATTATTTCTTAGCTTTTTAGCCAAACTTTCTCTTCCAAGTTTTCATTCTTATTTTCCCCATTGTTCAATTGGGCCCTACCAGAAGTAGTCCAACTACAGCATTCTCCACCAATTCATAACAGTAACCGTCCCATCCGAGAACTGTTACTTGACTTTCCCCAGTGTCATACACAGAAGTCATGGAGAACATAAGATAAAGACTGTTGAGCTGAGAAAGAACTTTAGAAGCCATCTGCATCTGCTTCCTTGGGGGAGCCTTTGCATTTTATTTTTTTGAGCCTTTGCATTTTCAGTTTTTTTTTCTGCCTGTACAGCATCTCTCCTTGCTCATCCTATGGCTGGTACTTCCTGTTGTTGGAGGCTTTGGCATAAAGATCACCTCCTCACATAGGTCTTCCCTGACTACTCGATCTACAGTGGCCATCCAATATCTCTCCATCAGAAGACTACATTTTAATTATCTGCTTATTACTTGCCACTATGTCACATACATGCTTATTAATTTATTGATCATGCAAGTGGCTGAATAGCACCTGGCACATATCAGAGCTCAATGGCACCAGTTGAATGAATGAATCCGGTTCATGTCTCTCTGGAAACTGAAGACCAGAGAGTTAAAGTGACCTTAAAGGTCACATAGCTCATTAATGGAAGGCAGGGACTAGAACCCATGGCTCTTGACTCTTGTCCAGTGCTTTTCCTACTATGCCTTCATAGCAATAAACGTAAAAAGAAGGAAAAATTTTTGAGTCCCCACTGTGTCAAACTCTGTGCTACGTGTCGGTTAGTCCATTTTTCTAATAACCCTACAAGGCTGGTAGAATTCACATGTTTATAAATAAGGAATCAGAGTCTCCGGGATTCTAGTAATTTGCCAGGTGTCACATTGCTTACAACGAGAGCCGGGATCTAAACCCAGCTTGGTATGATTCTCATGTGTTGTTTTTTTTGTGCCACCTGAGCTGCATGACTCACTTCAGGTAAAATTTGTGCTTTCTTAGCTGTACAGTAAACCCAAGCAGTGAATAATAGGGAAGTTTCAAGCTCTCTGGCAGGCTGACAGAGGCATGGGGTAGGGAGGCCACTCAGCTTTCCCTTTGTCCTTCAGATTACACTGTGCAGATGACATCTGTCTCTTTTTCTCACTAGTGAGGCTTGCCCACTCAAGCACCTTGGAATGTAATGTTTCACAGTGTAAGCAGCCTCCAGAGGTGAGTACTATGAACGGGAGCTCTGCCTGGCTTATTCCATTTTCTCCTTGGGAGGACAAAGACAGTTGAGATGTATGTAACTGATGCCAAAATGGCTTAAAAAAATCCCACCCATCATTTACATATTCCCAAATATAAAACTCATGGACCAAGTGGAAACCGAAACTATGAGTCCCTGTCCCTAGCCTGGACGCCATGACATTTAGCCCCACCCACTCCTTGTCCTCTTGAGCCCGTGCTGCACTTTCTTTATTGCTGACCTTGGACAAACTCAACTATCCCCTTTCTCTGGCCTTTTCTCTGGGCAACAGACTATTTCTGGAGAAACCACAGAGCTCTCCTGAGTGGCCTCCGCACAACCTGTGTTCTCTGGCCTCTGCCGGGCCTTTAACGCAGCTCAGTGACCCGGTTTGCTCTGCTCTGGTCACCAGCTCCTTCCCGTCTTCACTGTTGCTGTGAAGCCATCCTTGATGCAGTCAGCGTGGTGCAAATGCACATGCCTATGTGACAGCAGGGAGGAGCTGCAGGTCTGGGGGAAGGTGTTTTTAGCACCTGTAACAGTTTCTCAAGTAGTGGTGGTCAAGGGGGTGCTGGCGGCTGCCTGGGCTTCTATTATAAAATCTAAAAATCACCTTATGGGTTCAGACTCTCGTCCATATGCCTCTGATAAAGGATTTGAGGGTCATTGTTTTAGAGAATACGGTCTTGCCTCCCTTGCTATCTCACCTTTCTTCTTTCTATAAATGAGAATCAGGCACCCACCGTGGGCCAAAAACTGCTAGGCTCTGAGAAGCAAGGCTAAAACCTTTGATAGCCTGAAACTTCCATGTAAGTAATATTGACTTCTGCATAGCACTTTCTCAGGGCGCAGGGCCTCCAAAGTCCCCCACATCCCCGATACACATTAGTTGGCCTCTGCTCTATGAATATATCTGCATGCTCATTAAGCTTAGTTATATTCTGAGGCTGAAGCAACCTCTTGGGGCTCAAGTCTAGTTCATTAGATTTCTCTTTCTGGGAATGGGAAGAACAAAGGCAAAGGCAATAAGAATGCAAGGAGAAGATACACCTGTTCAAGACAGAGGCCCTCAAAGCAGCTCTCATGGCAAACCAAACATTAAAAGTCATTTTGGTTGAGCTGAGATCTCCCTGAACTCAAAAGCACAGATGTAACGAGATGAGAGGGGAGGATTATCTTGGAGATACAGTAATAAGCTAATACAGTGAGCACGACAACTTAGGGACTGAGAATTCATAAATATATTCATGTTTTCTTCCCGGTAAGATTGATGAAATACCCAAGCACAAAGTTAGAGTAAAAGAGAGATGGAAAGGGGGAGTGAACTACAGAAGATCTGGGACGACATATCAAGTCCGGACAAAGAATACTTCATCAAGCACATAAACAGCCCCTGCCTGATACATTAGACTCCGGAAGCATCATAAATTAACCTGCCAGGAAACTTTGCAAAAGGTCACATTTAACATTAATCAGGCTCTAGGAAGCAGTGTGTATTTTCCTGGCTAGAAGACAGAAAAAAAAGGCTGTTTCTTTGCATTGCATTTTCAAAATCATTTCCAAATTATTTAGCAGGAGAAGAAAAAAAAATCTCCAGCTAATTTAGGGACAGTATCGATCGATGGTCTTGTCACCTAGGCATCCCCTGGGTGTGGGTGTTGAGGCGGATAAATGGGAGGCAGCATGGTGTGGACCTGACTGGTCACTTTCCTAGGAAGTCCTCTCTCCTGCTTTCACCAGCACAGCGGTCTGACTTTGAAAAGCACCCACCCTGAGGCAAAAGGGGGCTTTGAAAGCCACAGAGTCGAAGAGCAGCTCAGCAGGAGGGACAAAGTCAACAGGAAGCTGTAGGTGGAAGAAAATGAGCAATGACCCCAGTGGCGGCTGGTTTGGAGAACAAGCTTCCTTTCCTTTAGGCCAGTGGTCGACAAACTGGCCCCTTGAGTGTGGCTCTTCCACAAGATACCACGTGCGGGCGTGCTCGTACAATGGGATTGAAACTTCGTGGCCACATTCAAGGGCCAAAGAGCCGCATGTGGCTCGAGAGCCGCAGTTTGCCGACCACTGCTTTAGGCGGTGGGAACTTGCACCAGGGCTAAGGTTTTGAATCATTAAGTTTTGAGTCATTTAGTTGGACTATGTGAGAGACTGGACTCACCAGTGCTGGAATCGTTTTTGTCACCCAGTGAATGGGTATGGCAACACTTGTCTACAGAACAGACAGAGAGTGGGTTTCCTCATCTGGCCGGGAAAGGTATAGCACCCATCTAGATCTTTACCTTCCTGTCTTCTCTCAGAATGCCTGTTTTCTTGATCTGACTTTGTATGGATGCTCTGTCTTTATTGGTGGTTCCTTCAGACTCTTACCGGTTCCTCTCCTGTCAACTGCCTTTCCTAATTGGCAATTCTCCTTTACCCCGAGACAGAGCGACATTAGTATGTACGTTTAATCAACAAATGTTTATGGCGTCTGTGCTGTGTGTGTCAGGCTCTGTCCGAGGGGCTGAGGGTGCAGCTGGGAACAAAATGGTCCCCAACCCCTGCCCTCACAATACATAGGTAAACAAAAGAAGTGACTAAATAGCGTGGCAGTGTGATCATCAATAAATAAAGTGAACGGTAAGTTAGGTGATGAGTGCTAACTGAAGGTAGAGGAGGATGGAAAGACTGGGGATGCCAAGGTGGTTACAATTTCCAATAGAGTGGTCAGTGCGAACCTCACTGGGAAGTTCTTAGTCTATTAACGCTCTCATGAAAAATCTGCAGTCACCACAGAGAAAGTCAAAAGAATCTTTACTCCTCCTGTTGTCCAGTCTCCAGCTCACTTTCTGCAGCACCAGTGATGGCCTTTGCAGACCCCTGACTGTCTTCATCCTGTTCTTGGCTTCCTTTCTCTGAGCTCTCGAGGTCTTCCTCTCATACAGGCCATGTCTTGTGAGTCTATGTTTGGGTTCATTTTTCTTTGCATAACCCCAGGAATCATAATTCATGCCAAAGCCAGCTGTCTTGCCATCACCAAAATGAGTTCTGAACCCAAACACAAAGATGATATCTGGTATGGTCTTATACATTTTGAAGACTTTTCCCGAATTTCTGTCTTAGGTACTGTTGCCTTCCCATGGTGAAGGATGTCATGACCATTTGTTTCTGATAAAGTAGTCTGTCGGTCATGAACTTCCTGGTCTGGACAGTTACTGTGTCATTCATGGTGGTGGCCAATCTTCAAGCAGCCAGGGAGGAATAGAAGAGAAGGTGATATTTACACAAAGCCTTGTAGGAGTGAGGGAGGAGCCATTTGGATACTCCAGACAGGAGAACAGCAAGTGCAAAGGCTCTGAGTTGAAATGGACCTGACATGCTGGAGGAACAGCAAGGAGGCTGTTGTGGTAGGAGTAGAGTTGAATAAGGGGGGAAGGGTGAGGGGAAGTGAAGCAAAGAGGTGCCTGGGGGTGGGGGGAGGGATTGTCTAGGGCCTGGCAGTTCAGTATAAAGGACTTTGGCTTTTTACTATGAAAGAAATGGTGCACCTTTGGCTGGTTTGGAGCAGAAGAGACATAATTGACTTCGTATTGACTTACGAAGGTGTCATCTCAGTGTTGCTCAGATCTGCTCTCTTCAGAGCGAGGAAAAGGAAACCAACCGCTAAAACTACAGGTACTAAGGGGAGTTGTGGGCAATGCAGGCCCCACCCAGAGCAGACCCTCCTTTATTCACTCTTTCCATCTACAAAATCTTTGTCAGCTCTTAGCATCAAGGCATAGGCCAGGCACCGAGGGGTGGCAAGATTCCCATCCTAGACCATGCTGGGCCCTGGGGACAGCTGCAGGCATAGATGGGAAACATCCGGGGACTCTCAGAAGTCCTGGATGCAAAGCAGATGGGAGAGGTGACTTAATCTGTTATCTCAAAGACTGTGGCCAAAAGCCTGAGATTGCTCATTACCCTGGCAATATCCACTCTCCCCTTTTTGTGCACAAAACCCTGGCTTTATCAGGTGTTGTCCAACTTCCCTTGCAGCCAGGGGTGTTGCAAAAGCCACGGAATGAAGCTTCCAGGAAATCTTTTGAAAGGGAGCTGCCTCTACAGGCAGGAGCGCCTCGTTGTCCTTTCCCACTCGGTTTCCTCTGATGGCTGGAGCTGCAGCAGCTATCTTGTGACCTTGAGGATGAAAACTAAAATCTCAGGATGGCAGAAAAATGGGAGTTTGGTTCATGGAACCCCCTTACCAGTGCTCTGCTTCTTACATTTGGTCTTATCCGAGAGAACACATCCCTCATTTCTTTAAGCCACTGTTATTAGTAGGTGAATGAAATTCTTAACTGTCACAGAAAGTGACTTAGGTGTGAAGGCTGGTTGGGTCACCTGAAGATGAACACTGATGTAGAAACTGAAATCACTGGATTTGAGTCCTTTGTCTGAGATGGTTTTGCTGGATGATTTTAATACTAGTGGCAATAGTTATATAATTACTGTGCTTTATTTATTTCATTATCCCATGTGAGCCATTCACAAGCCATTTTTTTGAGGTAGGTTTTATTATATGCATTTTCAAGATGAGAAATGAGAGACTCATGGAGATTAAGTGCAAGGTTATAGAACAAGCACGTGGCAGAGCTGGGGTTACAACCAAAGACCTTGTTCTTAACTACTATGTAATAGTCTTACTTATTTTCTCTGGACCTCAGTTTTCTCACCTGTTCAATGGGTGGTAGGCAGGATGCTCACTCCCTTTGCAGCCCAGGACCTCTTTGGAATGTATCTCATCCTTTTTCTCCAGTCTTGCCTGTCTGAGCTTGCTCTTGTACCTCTACCCTGTCCCCATATTTCCAAGTGGTGCCTTTGTCAAAGATGCTGCATCTGAGTGGCTGCCAGCTCCCTTTGTCTTGAGAAGAGCATCTTGTTACAGTCCCAGGAAGCAGCCCCAGGCAGGGAGTGCAGCCAGTGTCCAGAGGGTGTTCTGCAGGGCTGCCGGCCCCAGCCAGCTCCTGCCGCTGGAGAACCTTCTGTCAGCCACCAAGACGGCTCACTGGGGGCGGCCGCGTCTCTGCACAGCCACACAATCTGTCTGTTCTGATGATCAAGGAGGGACTTGGTGAGAGCAGCAGCCAGGAGCCCTCCCAGGCGATAAAACCTCCCCAGGGCGCTCAGGAGAGGTGGGCTGCTGGCGAAACGTGGAGAACAAGCACTGTGCTGTGTAAATACATTTACGGGATGGAGCTGTTCCTTGGCCCACGGGGGCCATTTCCTGAGCTGTGTGGCAGGAACTGTCTTCCTCAGAATGACTGACAGGGCCAGTGGGGACAGCTAAGCAGACCTTGATTTCTTTCCTTGCGTTGGCACATTTACCTAATGAGCAGAAGGAACAGGCCTGGGGAGGCACTGAAACTGGGGACCGCAGGTGGCCTCAGAGTGGAAAACTCTCTGTGTTCCTGCATCGCGGAAAAATTCCATTCTCTATCTCCACATTCCAGTTCTCCTGGGTCCAGGTCCCATAGGACCTGCATTTCCCTTCGTGGGGCAGACGGGGAACCCCCGTGGGGACTTGCCTGGGTTGGGGTAACATGGTTTGGCTGCTGTAGTTAAGAAGACCTGCGTCTCTGGCTCATGATGCTATGGAGTATGTGGGTGGGGTTGATACTGTTGTAATTAACCTAGTTATTAATAATATAAAGGAAGCACAGGGAAGGCCAAATACTATAGGCATGTTATTTGAATAGCTTCACCAGGAAGCTAAAGCTTTATTTACACTCCCCAGGGAGCCACCAGGCCATTCCCCATAGACCCTAGCGGGGAAGGGTCTAGACAGGGAGGAGAACAGACACATGCCCAGTAAAGTTGGGGGGACTAGTGAAGGTGCTTTCTGTCAGTTACACCTGGGAGCAGGTCATTGGCCAGAATGGGGGTGACCACTGCAAGCACAGGAAGACTTGAGATATTTAAACTCCTGATCAAAGAAGTTCCCCCTCTTGGTTGCTCTTGGCCCTCTTGTGTTCTTGGGACTCTTGTTGCAGGTGGTGCGATCTCTCGGCTCCCTTGCATTTGCCCACCTGGCCCAGGGCTATGTGGACCGCATACACAATGGGCCAATGGACTGCAACTAGCCTGAAGCTGAACTGGACCCAGCTGCAATATGGAACACACCGTTTGGACACTGCCTTTGTTTCTAGCTCTACTGAAGCCCCAACTACACCTTTTCCAGGACTGGATTAAGGGAAATGGGACTTGGGGAACCCAGGGATATAATTCCACGAAAATCAAAATCACTCATCCTCCTGTGTGGGTCTCAGAAAATTATTTTTCTCAAGATACCTTAAGGACACCACCCTCAGCACTCAGTGGAAAACGAGATAACCCACTTCCACCGGAAACAAGGTGAAGTTGATGGTGTAGGATGGGGATATTAATGATACAGGCATGGTGGCAACTCCACTCCATTAGCTCAGAGCCAGCCTCTTTGATTTTGATGGTGGGATTCTGAAGTTCTTTGTGGGTGCAGCCTAGCTGCTAAGATGCTCTCGGCAGGTCACAAAGGGAGAATGTGGCCCCTTAGCGATGGGCATTAAGGGCACTCAACCAGGCCAGGACATTGAAATATTTCAGATTCAGTCAGTGTATCTGGGAGGTGCAGAAATATCAGCTCAACCTGGAGAGAGAAGAGGACTCAGGACCTGCTCCCAATACCAAAGGGTCTGAGTGGGAGGGTCTCTGAGTTTATTCCTGCCACCTCCAGGGAGAGGGTGGTGCTTCATTCTGGTCACACTGCCCAGTGATTGGTTGAGTCCCTTTTCATGGTTGGGCCTCTTATTCCAATTCTTTGGCACATTTCTTTCCAGGGTGGGCTCTGGGTAAAGGCTTGCTGATGAGGGCAAAGGTAGTTCTCGGCAAATGAACTTGAGCAGCTGGGAGGAAGCCGCTGCTTGGTAGGAGGGGCCATGGTTTTGTTGTGCTTCTTTTTCTGAGATGAGCAGCCTGGTCATCCTTCTGTTTGGTTTCGTGGGGAGGGAAGGTTCTGCTGTTAGACTCCTGTCCTGCGAGAGAAGCAGAGAGAAGCAGCAGGGGCTCCAGCCTTTAGTCATTCCTAGAGAGACAGGAGTCCCTAGGGATGAGGCTCCTCCCCAGCCTCCTTAGAGATGAGGAGCCTAACCCAATGCGTTGTTTCCACCTTGAATTTCTGTAACTCGCCAGTTTGGTCTCTACAGGAAAGAAGCCAGCCAGCTAGGGTTCCTGAGCTGCTGCTCCTGGGATTGCTACTGCTACAATTCTGACACCTTCACTCATAGCTTTTGGAGTGTTTGGCCTTTTGATTACCAGCTTCCCATTCATCTCTCAGCCCCAAGGGTAGCTGGTGGGCAAGGCTGCAGGTCCACCCTCCTCTGTGGGGATTCCTTTCTGTTCACTGTTGCTGGAGGCACTTGAATAGGATGGGTTTTACTCCAAACAGCAAGCCCAGCTTGGATTTCTTTGGGCCTCTTATTCCCAATTCTTTGGCACATTTCTTTCCAGGATGGGCTCTGGGTAAAGGCTCAGAGGTTCAAATCTCTGAGGCCTTTGTAAGTGTCTGTGGAGGACACCGTGAGAATGTGGGGGCTGTCCAGGGAGCAAGTGAACATGAGCCCAGGATGGAGGGGACAGGTTTCTCACACTCCATCCACACCAGCCATGGAGCCCCTCATCAGCCTCCTCTGTGGACACAGCTGGATCTGAGGCCCTGCCCCACACACACTTCAGAACCAATGCTCAGAGAGCAGATGTAGCATTAGCATTGGATTCCAGTAAATAACAGGGCAAGAAGGAATCTTAATAATTATCTATTTTCAACATCCTTAGTGTGCAATTAAGTAAACTGAGCCCCAGTGGGAATAATAATAATAATAATAATAGCAAACGTTTTCCTACTGCTTACTATGTGCCCATTACTGCTCTAAGCAGTACCTCATTTCATTCTTGCAACACTCTGTAAGCAGGTGTTGTTGTTATCTCCATTTTATAGATGGGGAAACTGAGGCAATCGAGCAGGCATGCAGTGGAACTGCAATTCAAAGGCAGGCAAGTCTGGCTCCAGGGTCCCACCTCTCAACCACTATGCTGTCACCTTGGGAGGTGGTTAGAATCAGGCCCCACCATCCCAGCTTTCCAAGCCCATTCATGCATTCCTCTTCTAGACCTGCTCCATTGAACATGGTAGCCACTAGCCATGTTGAGCACTTGAAATGGGGCCTGTCTAAAAGGAGATGTGTTGTGAGTATAAACTACACTGGGTTTCAAGGACCTAGTGTAAAAAAGAATGTAAGAGGGCTCATTAATGTTTTTATATCAATTACCTGTTGACATGATAATCTATCGGATGTATTGGTTTAAATAAAATACATTATTATAATTAATTCGATCTGCTTGTTTTTACTTATTTCATGTCACTGCCCGGCACTTTAAGATTACCTATGTGGCTGACAATATAGTTCACATTATGCATGTGACTTGCATTTGTGGACAGCCTTGCTCCCTGCCACTGGTGACCAACTGGAAAGCCAAGCTTGGGAGTGCCAGTCCTGCATGTCAGTCGCAGCCCAGGGACTGCAGGGCCTCACAGGAAGGGCACTGCTCCTGTGCTTGGCCGTGTCTGCGACACATCCCTCCTCCGGTGATGAGCCAGCAGCCTTCCCTGCCACCGCTGGGATGCTGTCCTCAGGAGAAGGGCACACGAGCAGACTCTTTGGAGGCTAGTGAGGCTTCAAGGACAGGGGGTGACCCACAGATCCACGCTTCAATCCTGGTTTTATTACATATCAGCTCTGCTACTTCAACTCTCAGCTTCACTTTCCTCCTCTGGAGAATGGGAATAATAACACCCACATAGCTGTGCTGTAGGGATAAAGGAGATGTTGTGTGTAAAGCACTCCAAGCAGAGTAAGGTCCCGCTGAAGCCATTGGTCCCCTGCTCCAGCCTGGTTTTCAGAGGATGGCTCTCCTAACCCTTGCACGATCATGTTCCAGGCACTGAAATCTAAAGTAGAGGAAATAGCAGGGAAAATAGTGCCTGCTGCCTTTTCACTTTCGGATTCCTTCTAAGTTGGGCCAAGTCTGTGCCTTGTTTTCTCTCTCTGTGAAGAATGTGAGGCCCATCAGACAGGCACGTGCTTCCCAGGGGTGGTCAGAAATCAGGCCAACCAGTGCTGCTCAGTGTAGGTGGTTGAAGGGTGCACTCGGGCAGCCTCCAGGGATGTCTTCCCGCCCTTCCCCTGCTCATGGGTCTCAGCTGGCTCTGCCATGAGCTCGGGCCAGGGTCAGACACAAGGTGTGAATCTGGGACCAGGAAGGCTCAGACTAGCCTGCGGTTCAGAGTGGCCTGAGGCGGGGTCATACCCAATGGATCTGTCTAGGGTGAATGAGCACTTATTCTGAGCTGTCATTTGGAATATTTGGGGGGGGGCGGGTGCATGGAGCCCCAGATTGGCTCTAGTTTTCCTAAAGTTTGCTGGACTATGACTCTAGGAACCCCACTAGACAGGGAGTGAAGTCATGTTGGTAAAATATGGTAGAAATGCACAGCTATTCAAATCAGCAAAATGTACTCAAATCCCGAGCAGAAACTTGTTAGTTATGTGACCAGGGACAAGGATCCAATCTCCTTGGGCCTGTTTCTTACCTTTACGAGGCAATAATACCTAGCTCATAGAGCAGATGTAAGATCAATGACAAGGGGTGTTGAAGTGCACACTGGAAATGTGCATTGTAGGCAGTCGTTAAATGTCAGTTACTAACAGGAGCCTGTCTTTTGGTTCTGGTGCCAATGGCAGGAAGGTTTCCCCCCTTTAGTTGTCAAGAACCCCATGTCTGTACATGAGAACATGGGCAACATCCCCAGTTCATATCCCACCCTGGTCACTGATCGTCTGGTGCTCTGAATCACAGACACAAGTCTGCAAAACAGAATCCGTATGTATAGGGTGTCCCAAAATTCACGCAAGATTTGAATGTTGTGTGAGCATTAACAACAACAACAACAAAAAATAAAAGCCTAATTTTACTTGGTTTATTGAATCAGATTCTAATATCTGTTGCCCTTTGATTTCAATCCCTTCAATTTGATAAGCATTATCAAGTACCAATTATGGCCCAGGAGCAGGGACAATGAAGACCAATGAAGACCATGGCTTTGCGTATGTGCCAGCATACCCAATGTGCTATTCCATATATAACCCTATACTGTATACTTTATGAATCAATAAAAAATTTACAATTTTTAATTATAAACCTGTGTTTTCTTTCAAAATTACTTCTTGCGTGAATTTTGGGACACCCTATAAAAACCAGCAAATGTAAGGACAATGTTGGACTCATTTCAGTCCAACATGGTTTTGAGCAAATAAATGATGCACAATATGCCCTTGGCCAATCCATATATTCTCTTGGGGTGTCTGCTTCCTTTTTAATAAAATGGGCTGAGTAATCCTTGCCTCTCCTTCATTTTACAAGCATGTAACAAGGGTGAATCCAGTAATGGCTGTACGAATCCTTTGAGGTCCTTAGAGAAATGGTTGCTATATAAATGCAAAGTACGATGCCCATTTCCATTACACTGTGCTTTGCAACTATATGTAAGCATGTATCATATGCATGTCAATGCCGGTCTGGCTAGCTATTTGCCATGTGCATTTTTAAAAATAAAATAATCATCTCCGTACATTATTCCTTGCAAGCATAACTCCACATCCATAAAATGTGAGGTGAGGATGATTATTTTTCTTTTTGGAAGCTCATCTTTTTGCCTCCTTTCAGCTTCTGGTGTTTCTGGCAGACCGGTCATTGGTGATGCATGCATGGGGTGAGGGCGGGGGGTTTCTCAGTACCTTCCAGGACCTGGGTCAGGACCAATGAGGGTTTCATGCTCACTGTCCTTCCCATTTTCCTTTCCTGACCCTCTTGACTGAGTTGTTCAGGAGAGAAGCTGTGTCATTCATTTGAAAAGTGGCCTGCGTGTCCCTTCCTAAAAACTCCAACCAGGTTGCTCCCTGATTCAGGAGACAACAATCAAGATGGTGGGGCGCACGGTGATTCATATGACACTTCAGAGGCCATCAGGTGCCATCAGTTCTCTCAGGAAGTGGCTCGTGCAGGCCCCACGATCAAGTCTGGAGATGACTGAGATGGTTATTTCCAGGTCGTGGGTCTGAAGCCTCGGAGCTCGTGCCTAGGTGAATTATAACTCTCGGAATTTTCTTCCTTTTTAATAAAAACACACACATTTGGTCCAGAGGAGAAAACTGACTATTGATCCTCAATTGAAGGAGAAACATTTCCGTGTTTGGGAAGTCTCCGGGGTGTTGTACTCAAAGTAGGCAGTTGGAGTCCTTGATTTCAAGTCCAGGCTTTGCTTTCAGCCAGCTCTGAGCCTCCGGATTCCCATCTTCACGATGGAGGAATCGGGCTGGGTGGTCTCTCAGGTTAGGCCCCCTCTGGAGCTCTGGGATTCAGAATGTGGATCACGGCTTCAGGGAGAGCCAGGTGGAGGGCGGTGGGAACTCACTGGGAAAATGGCCCTGAGCACATGCTACCGGCTAGGCCATCCTCCCAAACAAGAGATAACGTAGATTTCCTAGGCCCGCTCTCCCCTCCATGTTCTGCCATATGGACAGAGCACAAGAGCCCGTGTATCATGCCGCAGACACCAAGAACAACTAAGTGGATAGCCCCGGCATTCATTTCCCTCCCCTTTGCCACTCAGCCTTTTATTCCCAGCCCTCATCTTCCTGGGTCATTGATAATCTGACTTTATCCTGTTTCTGGTTCTAAAATTCATGTGGAAATGCAAAGACCTTAGCCAAAAAACTTTGAAAAAAATTTGAATGAATTAAGTGCCCGATTTTGAGACTTAGTGAAAATATAGACATACAGTTCAATGGAATAGAATAGAGAACTCAAGAGAATCTGTCTCGTATTTGAGTAATTTTTTTTTCAATGAAGTATAGTCCCCGGCTTGTGTTCTCTCCTGCCCTGGGAAGCTCTGAGAATTGAAGCTCAGGGTCACTTAGTTAGACAACTGTGCTCTAGCGCATTCAAGTGCGGTCAGGTGGTACGAAATTCACGCAGAGGCCTCCACAGGCAAGTCTGAGCCAGTTTTCCTTAGAAGAGACAAGTACCCTACAATTCCAAAGCACTTTCACATACAGTGTGGGGCGAATGTAGACTTACAGTTGTTCATATGGAAAATAACACAATAATTAATAAATAACAATACAAGAGTAAACTGTTTGGAGTACTCACAGCTGTCAGCCAACTTTTGCCCCACTGTGTATAGTGTTTCACCATGTTCCCTGGGGATACCTGCTATCTCAAGTTCATATGTTTACTGAGAAGTTCAAATGAGATATTAATATGACAATATTTTCAGTTAACAAAATACACGATGGCATCATTATTATTTAAAAAGTATTTTTGGCCGAAACCAGTTTGGCTCAGTGGATAGAGCATCGGCCTGCGGACTGAAAGGTCCCAGGTTTGATTCCGGTCAAGGGCATGTACCTGGGTTGCGGGCACATTCCCAGTGGGAGATGTGCAGGAGGCAGCTGATCGATGTTTCTCTCTCATCGATGTTTCTAACTCTCTATCTCTCTCCCTTCCTCTCTGTAAAAAATCAATAAAAAATATATTTAAAAAAAAATAAAAAGTATTTTTGAAACGACTCTGCTGGGTATGTGGGGAGAGATTTTATTAGCATCTCACAGATAAGAGGGGCGAGTGAATTACTGAGCGCTTCCTTTATGCCAGCACTGGCCTAAGTGTGTTGCATGTAAGGACTTATTTACTCCTCCTGGTGATCCTATGAGCTAACATTTTATCCCCCTTTTCACAGATGAGACAGCTGGGCAACAGAGAGGGTGAGTGACTTTCCTAGGATCACACAGCTCGCAGATGGCAAAGGTGGAGTTTGTACCCAGATAATGTGATTGCTGCTGCTGTTCCTTAACTTCAACTTCATTCTGACTTTGAACAGAGACTGGGAAAGAGCAAGTGGCTTGTTCAGTTTTGCTGTCTCCAGTGTGAGAACCTGACCTTAAGCTGCACCTGGTCCTGGGCTTTGCCCATTCTCTGCACTGTCCATTGCAACCCTCACCTGGGCTGCCCTTGCTTGGCTGCAGGGACCTGGGAGCTGAAAGCCCTGCATGCTCCTCTGCCTAACTCCTGCCCCCTCTGGGAGCCTGTGGTCAGGTGACTCCTCTTCTTGGTCCTTTCACTGTTACACGGGTAAAAGAACCATTTTCATCACCACCTGGATTTCAGTCTTATCTTTGTCCTTTTATTTATTGGGTAATTAATTCAAGTGACGAAAATCAACAAATGCTTATCAAAGCCTTTATATCAGCTCATCCTTGGGGACATGGGTGAGGGTAGGAATTCTGCGCACGGTCACAAGCAAGGCTGGTCTTGGTGGTGACAGGGTGGGCACCAATCCCAGCAACAGCGTCAGTGCCTCACCTCCTGTGGTTCTGGGGAGTCAGGGAGGGGGATGCTGGAGTCCACAACCTCTCTTTGCCAAGGAAATATGGAAGTTCTTTGGAGGTGATGGACATGTTCGAACTTGAGTGTAGTGGTGATGGTTTCACAGGTGTATATATTTATCAATACTCACCAAATCATACACTTAAAAGGGTGAGTTACATGTAAATTATACCCTAATGACTTAGATTTAAAAATAATCGTATTATTTCATTGGTCTGAGAAGTGTCCTTGACATCAAGATTTCTGCAACTTTCCCCGATGATTCGAATGCACAGCCAAAGTTGAGAGCCACTACTCTAGGGACTAAAAACGAATGACCGAGTGTCCTGGGACACCACCCAAGGGCTACTGGCTCTCTTGATGTGAACACAAGCCATTACTGCAAGTCACAGACCACCCACCACTGTCACTGGCCACCACCAGAGTACCTGTGGCCCCCTTTGGTTAATTGCTAGTGAACACAGTGCTCTGCAGAACTGGGGCATGCTATGGCATGGATCCAGGCCAGATATTGCCTTCAATATCCCTTATCTGTCTAGCAAGGCACTCAAGCAAGAGTCACTCCAGGGCCTGGCTGAGGGTGTATATGTAGACATTAACCCTGGGGCCCAAATACACAGACCGACCAGGAGACATCAGGAGAGCCTTCTAAGAAATGTACACTGGAGCTTCCTCCTCCCTGACCTGGCAGCAGACAGGGGGAAGATGATGGCCAGGAAAGACCCAAACCATTAGTGAAAAGACTATCTTTTCTCTATTGGATTATGTTGTTACCTTTTAAAAAGTCGGTTGAGCATATATATGTGGGTCTATTTCTGGACTTGCTATTCATTGATCTGTGTATCTATTCTTCCATTAATAAGCCTTGTCTTGATTATTGTAGTCTTTTGGGAAATCTTAAAATCAGTCAGCGTAAAACTTCTTTCTTCTTCTTCAAAATCATTTTGGCTATTTTAGATCCTTTGTATTTTTATGTGAATGTTAGAATCGGCTTGTTAATTTCCCCAAAATAAACCTGCTGGGATTGTGATTGAGATTGTATTGATGTTACAGATTACATTGGGGAGAACTGGTATCTTAACAACATTGAGTGTTCCAAACCAAACACAGGTTATCTCCATTTATTTGGGTCTTATTTCAGCAATGCTTTATAATTTTCAGTGTGGGATGAGGGTGGGGGAGTCTTAGCTAACTTTTACTAGATTTATTTCTAGTATTTTCTGGTTTTGGTGCTATTGTACACGGAATTATTTCAAAATTTTATTTTCCCATTGATTGCTGCCAATGCAAAAGAATACAATTGATTTTTGTGTTCTAAACTTACATTTAATACCTTGCAAAATTCACATATAGGTTTTATTACTTGACATGAGATATCTATACAAGTGTTTTTAGTTTTCAATGTACAGATCTTGCACACATTTTAAACATATCCTTCAGCATATTTTGTTGGAGAACACTACTGCTAGTTTCTCTTTGGATTATTTTTTGCTCAGGCACCCGTATTTTTTAAGCACCTTAGTTGATTCAACAATGTAGCCCAGCCTGCGATCCACTGGCCTGAACACTCTGATCTTGAACTGTGCTGGAGGTTGCCCACTAATTGTATTTGTTTTCTCTCTTTGTTGTGATGCACGTGATGTCTCAGATCATTCAAGCAACTGATCCCACGAAGAAGCAGAATCATTTATTTGTACCTGTGGTAGAGAGACCCCTCACGCCATGGGCTTTAAAGATGACAGGCTCTGCAAGGAGCGTAATGGATCTTGAAGTATATTACTGACCAGGTGAGGACCTGACCGTGCTGGTGGACTGGATTTGAACTTCTCCTTAGGACCGGCTGTGTACTGGCATTGCTGCTGGGAGGCGAACTTTGCAGCTCACTGGGCTACCTATCTCCCCTGAGTTATATATGTTGTAGGTGGTAGGGCTGGGTTGGGGAGGACACGTGGGAGTTGTTTTTGTAGCTTTTTCCTTAATTAGGAGAAAAGAGATGGGAGCTGGGAGGTGAATCAGCAACCCATCTTTTATTCTCCCCCGTGCTCCGGGTAATGGTATTTAATGGAAAGACAAATCCATTCATCTTCCCCTTGTCCTGGCCCATGGAGGCCGTGCAGGCTGCTGTCAGAAGAGATATTAGGGGCTATAAAAAGCCATTCGGTGCTTCCCCTCCTCACTCTCACTTTGTAACCCCCTTTCCCTGGGAGATTGGTGTGGGCTTGCTGACTCTTCATCACCTGGAAGTTGTAGGCCTCGTGGGCATTTTATCGAGATTCAGATTGACTTTACCATCCCATTCTTCTTTAATCCCCATCATTTCTCTGTCGGGGGTGGCAACACCATGGAAGGATTTGTCTTTCTACTTTATTCTGCCCATTTTTAAAAAGAACTGGTTGGTGTGCCCCTGGGTTAGGAGAGCCAACCAGTCCCTCAGGATGGGCAGCCGCTGCCGCGAAGCCTCCAGCCACAGGCCCTCGTGCTCCTGCGCTGGGCTGGGCCTGGGGAAGCAGGGGCCCCTTTGTCTTTCCGGGCTCTTGTTTTCAGCGGTGGCACCTGCACTGTCTCGTCTCCCAGGAGTACCAGCGCCGGGGTGGAGCCAGGTAAGTTGGGCAGCACTTGTCCTTTTGGGCGAGATAGTTGTCCTGGAGGAGAGAGCCATTTCCCACGGATTTTCTTGCTCTGCTCTTATTCTCTCCTTCACTCAGGTCGCCATGTCTGCCCACGCCCCTGCCCACATTCCTTCTCTGCCATTTTCATTGTGTTTTTTTTTCTCATGGCAGGTTCAGAAAGTTCAAGTCCACACCCAATTGTTGAGCACGGACTCCATCTGAGAGTCCGTGGTGGGCAGGAGCCCTGCAGGAGGAAGCAGGGTCTGGTCTCTGCTCACAAGAGGCAAGGCTGCTGGGAGAGACAGGCATACACAGAGGCAGATCCCTGTCGCTCAAGGTCAAGAGTTGCATAATTATACCCAAGTATGAAGAAAGCACTTTTTAATAGGACACATCCATTTAATTTATTAACTTACAGAAATATCTGCAAGGAGGAAACGGAAATAAAGCTCCATTCCAATAGGAAAACAACGGTGCCACTCTGTGGCTTCCTCTCCGTTGGTTTCTGGTTCAATGGCAATTTAATGTGCTAGAGAACATTTATTGTCCTCTGTAAAATATGAAAGACTTTGTTTTTCAATTCCATGCAAATGTACAGAGAAGGGAAAAGATTTAAAAATGAATTAAATGAAATGATAAAAGAATGAGAAATAGGAAGCTATAAAATTAAGTGTTGTTTCCTTTGGAATCTACCCCATTTTTGCTTGCTCCTACCACACAAAAACAATGATGGAGGGGAGGCAATTGGGTTAGTGAGATAGTGATATACAACTCTTGTTCCACCTTCAGACTTTTGCTAGCTATCAAAAGGTACCTCGTGTGTGTGTGTGTGTGTGTGTGTGTGTGTGTATAAATGTAGACATTTTTCCTCAAGAACGACACACTCTTATACAAATTTTTGTTCCTTCTACAGCCAATAAACTGGACAAACCACACCATAAAAGATCTTTGGTACAAGACTGAATACATCTAATATTCTATTAACAACACCATGAATTCAAAACAAGAACATTTTTAAAAGCTCTAAAATACAACTAAAACAACCCATAAAATTGATTAACTGATAACTCACCAGGGCAAACGGCTAAGAGCCAACCTATCTAATTTGCATTGCTTGACACCAAGACATTTTTTGGATAGCTTTTAAGGAGTAAATCCACTAAGCCAAACCTGCTAGGGCTATTGCCCACTTTTTTTTTTTTTTTTACTTTTTTCTCATTATTTTTAAGAATTCTGGATACAAGTCCTTAGTTGAATATATGTTTTGTGAATAGCTTCTTCCTTGTGTGGTTTGTTTTTTC
This sequence comes from Myotis lucifugus, assembly GCF_000147115.1. NCBI lineage: Eukaryota > Metazoa > Chordata > Mammalia > Chiroptera > Vespertilionidae > Myotis > Myotis lucifugus. Next base: position 5,178,427 of record NW_005871094.1, on the reverse strand, counting down.
TTTTAATAATGTCTTTTGATGAACACAAGTTTTTATTTTCAAGGATCAATGGTTTACTTTATAGTTGGTGCTTTTGCTGACCCGTTTAGGGAATATTTGCCTACCATAGTTACTCTCTCATTTTGGAGGTTAAAAAAACAGTATCCAAAGAAAGAAAATGACTGACGGTTACACAGCAAGTGCTGGGACCAGGACAGGGACCCGTGACCTCCTTAGCCCAGGCTCCTCTCGCTGGGCATCCATGCAGCGTTCAACCCACTAATAGAGGGGCTGTCGAAGCCACCACGCTCTTTCCATCCCTGTGACCTCCTACCCCAGTTAAAGGGAAGTGACTAACTGTAAGGTGTTACTAAGCACCTTGGAAGTTTTCCTACCCAATTGTTCTTCTCTAGGCATCTAAAGCATAGACAGTTTTATGCACACAGATGTTCACTGCAATGTTATTTCAATGGCAAAAGAAAAGAAAACAACATAAGTACTCAGCTATTGTAGACTGGCTAAGTTGTGCCACATCTATAACATTGACTAATATAGCTTCATGATACTCAAATTAAGGTACTCCTGACAATTATTTAAAATGTGAAAATAAGCACAATATAATATATTTTTTCCCATTTTATTTTAAGAATTTTTCAATTACAGCCAATTGGTACAAGACTGAATACATACATCTAATATTCTATTAACAACACCATAGTAAGCACCTTAGTTGAGTCAGTATTATTTTGTATTAGTTTCAGGTGTACGCACAGTGGTTAGACAATCATATATTTTATATTTTTCCATTAAAAAAACTCTATTTTTTGGAGGTACAATTTACATGCAGAAATGCACCTACTTTAGTGTACAGTCTGATGAGTTTTATTTTAATAAATTTCATTGAGGCATAATTTATATACAATAAACAGGCCAATTTTAAGTACACAATTTGATGAGTTTAGAAAAATGTGCACAATCACGCAACCACCACCACAGCCATGACACAGAAGATTCCGGTTGCTCCCCAGATGCCCTCCTGCTCCTTTGCTTCCCATGGCTTTTCCCCACTGTCAGGCTGGGCAACCGCCCATAGATTAGATTCTCTTTTCTAGCATTTCATATCGATGGAGCAATACAGCATTTTGTATTTTCTGTATAAGCTTCTTTTACTCAGCATAATTGTTCTGAGATTCATCTATGTCAGTGATGGCGAACCTTTTGAGCTCGGCGTGTCAGCATTTTGAAAAACCCTAACTTAACTCTGGTGTCGTGTCACATATAGAAATTTTTTGATATTTGCAACCATAGTAAAACAAAGACTTATATTTTTGATATTTATTTTATATATTCAAATGCCATTTAACAAAGAAAAATCAACCAAAAAAATGAGTTCGCGTGTCACCTCTGACACGCGTGTCATAGGTTGGCCATCACTGATCTATGTTGTTGCCCATATTGGTAGCTCTTTTATATCGCGGCAATAGCATTCCACTGAATAAATATTCCCAATTTGTTTATTCCTTCTCCCGTTGATGGACATTAGTGTTGTTACTTGTTTTGAGTTAACACAGATGAAGCTGCTAAGAACGCTCATGTCCAGGTGTTTGTGCGGACACATGCTTTCATTCTCCTGGGCAAATACCTAGGAGCAGGCTTGTGGGTCTGTATGCTGGATGTTTGTTTAACTTTGTAAGAAACTGCTGGACTCTTTTCCAAAGTGGCTGCACCATTTTATATTCCCACCCGCATCCCAGTTTTTTCACATCCTTATTAGTATTTAGAATTTTAAGGTTTTTCTTTTTTAATATGTTTTTATTGATTTTAGAGAGAGAGGAAGGGAGAGGGAGAGGCAGAGAGAGAGAGAAACATCAATATTGATTGGCTGCCTCCTGCATGCCCTCTACTGAGGAATGAGCCTGCAACCCAGGCATGTGCCCTGACTGGGAATTGAACCGGTAACCTCTTATTGCATGGGTTGGTGCTCAACCACTGAGCCACACAGTCTGAGCTAGAATTGTTACGTTTTTAAAATCATTGAAAAAAATCATATATTTTGTGCTTGTTTTTAATTTTAGTCATTCTAGTAGTATGTAGTGATATCTCATTATATAGTTTAAAAACAGCTTTATTGACATGTAATTTACATGCCATAAAGTTCACCTGTTTAAAGTATATAATTTGATGATTTTTAGTATATTTAGAGATTTGTGCAACCATCAACATAATCTAATTTTAGAATATTTATTTCACACTCAAAGAAATCTTTTATTCATTAGCCATCTCTCCCCATGACTCCCATGCAATATAATGTTAGGTTAAAAAAGAAAGCAAAACAAAAAGTACATATATCACTGCATATATATTTGGAATAATATCATATATATATGGAAAAAAAGACCAAAAGAAAATATGTCAAACACAACCTTTGTTGTCTCTTAGTGGTAGCTTTTATAAGTAGCTTTATCTTCTCTTCTGTACTTTTTGGAATTTCAAAATTCTCCAAAGTAGTGTCTCCATACTTTGTAATTAAAAAAATTATTTGTGTATAAAAAAGGACATTTTTTTATACCACAATATTAAGGGGGGCAGCACCATCTCATTGACTGTCACTCTGTGTTTTCAGTCTGATTTCCTTTGGGAAGAGAACTTGTAAAATCGTGTTCTTCTGGGTTTCTGCAACGAGCTGGCAGTGTGAACTTGCTGTTTGCAATATTTATGGGAACTGCCTGGGGGAGTCCTGTAAACCACTCTAGGAGCTGGCTTCTATATTGATACGCTGTTGAATGTTTAGAAAATGTGCTCTGGGAAGCAGATCGTGTGGGAGCTGACGCAAGAGGCACACAGTGTTTTGTGACACATCAAGAGAAGCGAGGAGAGGTTGCTATTTGCTTGAGACCTCGTTCTCCCAGACTGTGAAGTGATTGCGGCCATGTATGCATGTGAGTGTGGGATGCCCATGTGTATGAGTAGATAACATATATTTTTACATTCCAAGCCACTGTGGGTTTAGAGGATGAAGTGAATTGACCCTCTAGTTCTATTTTAATGACCAATGTGTAGTTTGATTTAGGGTAAGTCAAATTTCCATTCCTTTAATTACATTTTCCCTTGATTCATGGAGACGACACTAACCCCATCTCAATGCAGGCCTATGGAAATGAATTGAATCATATCTGTGCTTTGAACAAAAATGTGCTCTGCCTGGAATCCACACATTATTTCACATCTCAAAGGTCACTTTCTGGGGGGGAAATTGAACTGATATTAACCACTTTCCCAAGAAGAAATAGACTGGGGAGGACTTGGCTGAGTCAGAGATTGATGGCAAAGAAACCAAACCCAGTTAAGCTAGCTGAAATGGAAGGTGGGAAGGTACATTGTAAGGACTGAATAAAGAGAAAAAATAAGAAGAGGCAAGGCTGGAGGCAGTTTCTGTTTCTGTCTCTCTGTCTCGCACTTTATGTGCTTTTGTTCTTGTATCTCTCTGTACATAATCTCTTTCAAGTCTTTCTTGGCTCCTTCTGCATATGGTTTCTGCTGTCGTTGGAAGTTTTGTGTTTTCTTTTTTGGCCAATAGTCATGATAGAGACAAGTAAAAGAAGAAAGTAACATAGAGTCTGTTGGTAAGCAGCCTCTACGGTGGACCCATAATGATCCCCGTCTTCTGGGATTCATGTCCTTGGGTAATTCACCCCCTTAAGTGTGGACTGGATTTAGGCTACTTCTAGTTAGGTTTCCATCTGTGGATCCTGTCTTCAGGGCTCTCTCTTACTCTCTCACTTGTTCCCTCAGATGGAAAATATGCCATGTTGTGAGCTGTCCTGTGAGGTGGCCCATATAGCAAGAAACTGGGGGAGTCCTCTGGTCCAACAGCCTTGAGAAAATGAGCCAACAACCACGTGAGTCAACTTGGGAAGTGGGGGGTATCCCCCATCTGGCCCTTGAGATGACTGCAGCCCTGGTGACACCTTGAGGCAGGAACACCCAGCTAAGCCACACCTGGATTCCTGAGCGTCCGAAACTGTGGCATACTGTCTTAAGCCACTCAGTTTGGGGGTGATTTGTTACACAGCAATCGATAAGAACACATGGTCCCCTAAATAATGCTGTTTTGAAGCATAAGACCCAGGTTCCCCTCAAAATAAATTTTAAAAGGTGATTTGACCCAAGGAGCTATTCTGGAGAACTGGTTAGTCCAAAGCACCAGTTTCCTCCAGCCCAGTGGGCAAGTTCTAGCGCAGCAGTTCCACGCCTGCCATGGGGCTAGCTGGACAGGAGAGGTTGGTTCTAACAGCAGCAGCAATGATGTAAAAAATACAAACATGAAGGACTTCATTTTAGAGAACCCAAGATGATAGCCAAACATTTCAACCTGTGCTCTAATATTTGAGATGTGTAGATGGTTGCATGTGGTGAATTCTGGTGTTTCTTTCAACTTCAGATGACAATGAATCTGAGTATGTGCCTGTGGATGCCAGGCCCCTATAGCTGGGGCCCTGTATGGCTGGTATGGACCATCAGAGAAGCATCAGTTTTCTGGAACATCTCTGGGATGAAAGAAGAGACATGAGAAACTGTTACATCTCAATCTCACTGCAGCCATGATTGGGTAAAGAGGTCTGGAGAGTGTTCAGCTACTCCCCTGAACGATCTCACAGGGAAGGCATTCCAGCAGGTCTTCATGAGCTAGACTCTTATGTCCCCCAATAGATCCCAGAGATCTACTATGAAGTTCTTTTATTGGGCAGTAAGCCCATAGTCAGAGATTATGTTCAGAAGGAATAGTTCCTTACTGCTGAGGCCCCCAAGGCAGTTTTCCCTAAGTGTCCTTCAATGCCAAGAAAATGTCTGCTGGGTTCTTTAATTCTTGTCTCCACCTCCCACCCCCTATGTTTCTTGATCTCAGCTTCCATAGACCTGATGTATCTAACTCCTTCCTCTTAGGCACCCTTCTCTGCCTCATGTAAGATGTCTCCCTGTTGCTCATCTGTGGCCTTCTGTAGGTCTTCAGTTTGCAGTCCAACAATATTTGAAATATTTAAGTACAGTTTTATTGACATACATACCCTCTCCCCACAGAAAGAATTATCAAGAAATTATACAACACAGGAATGACTTTTCCTCTATTCTTTTGAGAGCAGAATTCCTTAAGCTGCCATACACGCCAGGCATGCTCCCACCCAGAATTCAGTAGCAGCCTGGGATAAGCAGGGATGCGTAGAGAGCTGACTCTGGGGCAGGGTCCAGCCCAGGCAGCAGCTGGGATTGCTCTGTATGCAGAGGAGGGTATGTTATTTGTCTCATTACATGAAAAAGGTTGGTAATGGAGAAGTGTGCTTGTGGAAGGATGGTGGGTAAAGTAAGAAAGAGAACCGAGAAAAGAGACAGCTATTGTGTCTGATTCTCAAGGTTACCTGTTGAGATAAGACTGTAGCTCCCTCGTGGCCTGGGAAAGCAATTCCTTTCCAATAGCTTTATAATAAAGAAGAAAGACCCTTTTGTTAGCAATACCTTGTATTTATCTCACGTCTTTCTCCAGAGAAACTGCAAGTGCTTTACAGATTTTATCTTTATTAAAAGCTGATGAGTAGGTGTGAAGACCTTCTAGTGAACTCAGCCCCTCTATCCCTCATCCAAACACCTTGCCTACAGTCCTGGACTTCTTTCTGGTGGTGAGGACTGACCTGGTGGGTCTGCAGTCACTCTTGCAGCAGGCCCTATAACACAAGGTGCAGGATGGCCCACTTTCACCCAGGACTCTTCAGTGTCTCTTGTTCACCAGTGCCCTGTCCAGAATCCCACTCGTGCAGTCTTAAATTAAGGGAACTTTATTCAAAGGAATTGAGAGTATTCCAAAGAATTTAAGACCCATAAGAATGGCTGAACCTTATGAAGGTCCAGAACAAGTCCTGGCAAGCCACCATTCTCTCTCTCCTTTTTTGTTTTGTTAATCCTCACCTGAGGATATTTTTTCATTGAGTTTTAGAGAGAGTGGAAGGGAGGGGGAAAGACAGAGAGAGAGAAACATCGGTGTGAGAGAGACATATTGATTGGTTGCCTCCTGCATGTGCCCCAACCAGGGCCAGAGATCAAGCCTGCAACCAAGGTACGTGGCCTTCACCAGAATTGAACCTGTGACCCTGCAGTCAGTGGGCCGATGCTCTATCCACTGAGCCAAACTGGCTAGGCCCATTCTCTCCTTGTTTTGAGATGACAGTGTCCTGGGGCTGGCCCTCTCTATGTACTTATTTCCTTCTCCTCCCTCTCTCTCTAGACCCCTTTCTCTGCTTGCCTTACTGGATCCATGCCCCCAAATGGCAGCTTGATACTTGGATTTTCAGGTTCAGGGGGGACAACTCATTTGGTCGGCTTATCCTATAAGAGGAAGGAGATTGGCTTAGCTCAGACTGGTGTCCACCTGGTCAAGCCATTTCCAGTAGTGGGAAGGGCTTCCACCTTCAGGGTGTAGAAGGATTCCTGCCTTTGTATCTTTTCTTAGGTTGTTCCCTTTGGTAAGATTGGCCTTAACCTTCACTCCCCAGAGGATCCTCAACCCAATCATCAATTTTTCTTTGAGATGCCATCCCCAGCCACCTTACTGCCTCTCCAACCCTACCTGTTGTGCACAATCTGTCAATCTCTCTTCTTCTCTATTGTCTTATCACTACTTGTGTATTTGTGTCCTGGACTCTGTGTCCTACTAGAATGGGAGTGACTCGAGGGCAAGGTTTTTGTCTCCTTTTGTATCTTGAAAGCTAGCATAATCCTCAGCAAGTGTCTGTTGAGTGAATGAATGTGGGAAAACCAATAGATCTCATGAAACAAAGGCTCTGAACTCTTTTGTCTTTAAAGTTGTTTTGTAAGCAGCAGAAGAAATGATCCTCTTGTTTAATAAGCACTTATCATGACCAACTAAAGCAGCAGTTCTCAACCTGTAGGTCGCGACCCATTTGGCGGTCAAACGACCCTTTCACAGGGGTCGCCTAAGACCATCCTGCATATCAGATATTTACATTATGATTCATAACAGTAGCAACATTACAGTTACGAGGTAGCAACAAAAATAATTTTATGGTTGGGTCACAACATGAGGAACTGTATTTAAAGGGCCAGAAGGTTGAGAACCACTGAACTAAAGAGACTTGGGAATAAAGTGAACTTGCCTATTGGTCCTTCCACTTTGGGGGATTAAAGATGGCACACAGAGGCTGCAGCCACAGGGTGCAATGCCCCCTGTCTGTGGCTCAGGAGTTCTTGCCCTTTTCCTGCACTCAATCAGGAAGTGCAGGTGTCATGGAATCAGCATTTTGTGCCTTGTATAACCTTTCAATTTATGTTATGATAATGTATATATAGATTAGTGATTATATTAGGAATGGCACTGTGGATTTATGATCACATGTCTCACAAATTCATGTTAGTTAGGATCATTTTGCTTTTAAATTTTCAGCAAGAGTGAAACATGGCAAAATCACTGTATGACAGTATGTGGGGGCAGAGGAGGGCAGTGAGAATGTAGGGTGGCAAAACTGACTCACCTGAAGAGTTTCCAAATAACCCACTCTCACCTTCACCTACACCCATTCCATGTTGCTCCCCAGGTGAATCTGATCCTTCTCTTTCCCCTAGGTGACAATTTTCACCTTCACCTCTGCTCATTGCTTCCATTTCATTCTCCCAGGCTCTGTGGAAATGGTGTGAAGGAGGGGAGGAATGAGGGGAAGGGATGGGTGAGTGCTCCCCTCTCCTATTTTTTTCAGTGCTTCCAAGTACCTCATTATCCCATGCAGGGAGAGCCTCTTCTTAAGTTTCCAAGTTTCCATGATCCTCCTTAGCAACAAGCTAGTATCTTTGCTGGTGTGTGGCAGCTGTGGAACCCACATTGAGGTGTTTGGACATAAACACCTTCTAATCCACTATTAAGTCCTTCAGTTTGCGTTCTCCTAACATTAACCATAATGAACTCTTCGCATACTGATGTCAGTTTAATATGCTGCTTCCCCAGGAAGGGCCTAGTAGTAATTTAGTGTTAATTAATGATGGCTTATTGCAAATTATGTTACCAACTTACTGATGCTCCTGGGTGACACGCACATCTTTCACACGAAACCACAGCATTATTACTTAGCATTCACATAGCACTTCACATGCTAAGCACACTCGGTAATTGAGTTAGCTGCATTGTCACTATTCCTCATGCTGCTCCTGTCATACAGGTTGGTAGAGGTGTCCCTCATTATAGGTAAACCTGACACACTGAGTTTTAAACTTGCCAAATTGCTAACCTGGAGGAATTACATTTACGTATCTCGGAGTCTAGAATGTCAGGTACTGGGAGGGAAGGTTGGGGTTCAGTGGCGAGACCTGAGAAGCACAATACTGCAGGTCATCTTCATCGGGCACCTGTTTTATTAAATGTCATGTTTTAATTTATCTTTGTCAGTGATGTAAACAGTAAACCATATCCCCTTGGGCTGCTCTTGTTACTCAGCTGCACTCTAGTCCTTTCCTGCACTTGTCATCTTCCCCACAGAGCAGAGCCATTCCCACCAGGTGTTTTATATGCCCAGAAGGAAGGGATGGGGGAGCTGAGTTCTAGGTGATGGGCCACCAGTTCTTTAGATGGGATAAAACGTGGCCCCAATGGTAAAGGAGACCTCTGAGATACAAAAAAGGCCACTAATTTAGACCATATTGCTAATAGCTATGACCAAGATCATGCATACGTTTTTGTTGTTATAATTTTCAGCCTATTTTAATGGGATGGTGTTTCAGTGGGAAACATCTTAGTTCTCTATGACCAAAATCATTTGTTTTAATTTGCTGTATACAATGGGTGTTAAAAATCAATGTGGTTGGACCACAATATGCTTTAGATCAGCAGTTCTCAACCTGTGGGTCGCGACCACTTTGGCGGTCAAACGACCCTTTCACAGGAGTCGCCTAAGACCATCCTGCATATCAGATATTTACATTACTATTCATAACAGTAGCAACATTACAGTTATGAAGTAACAACGAAAATAATTTTATGGTTGGGTCACAGCATGAGGAACTGTATTTAAAGGGCCAGAAGGTTGAGAACCACTGCTTTAGATTAAGGTATTTTGTCCATTTTCAGAGTTGAGGAAGTTCAAGAATGAGGAGATGGACAAAGAGCCCAGCCTCATAGAACAAGAAGGGAAAATTGGAGAGAAATCTTTGGTCATGTGATTCAGGATCCCTATTCATCTTCTGTCCCCTGCCTGCCAATGGTGCCCTTTTGTGCTGGACACATTATGTAGTCTGAAATATTAAACACATCCATTTGAAACAATATTTTGATTTCTTATAACTGATAAGGAGAGGGGAAATGAGGTTCCCCTCTGGCCAGAAAAGGGCAATCTTTACTCTTCGTAGAAGAAAGATAAGCCCAGTTGATTTGTGGAGGTGGTGTCAAAATTAAATTATTTCTCCAGAAACTTATATATATATAAAATCCAACTCATTTTTCTTGGAAGAAGCACTATTACCATCTTTCTTTTGTCCCTGTTCTGTAGCAAACTCCAGGACCTTAATTAATCCCTGCTCTTGATTTTATTGGTTCAGTTCTGTCTTGTCCTTGTCTTGCTTGCCAACCCCATTTTAAAATAGAAATTGGTTCCCACATCAGACAACTAAGAATGCATTTCAAGCTCACATATGAGTAGAACTCATATCAGAAACTTTTATTTATTATTTTTTTGACTCTTGTATCAAAAGCTTTAATGAAGCCCAAGCAAACAAGTGACACATTCAGATCAGATTAGCAATTTGCACCTTCATGGAGGGCTTAAGAGAGCAGCTTTGTTCTGATGTCTTTAAAAACATTCATTCATATCGGTTGGGAAACAGAACCTTATTTGCCTGTGGGGTGGTGTCCTTGGGCCTGTAATGATGATAAATCAACCCAAGTTTCAAGCAGGCTGTTGGTGCTCAAAGCATCAAGTTCATCTGAAAGGGGAGGATGTGCTTTTGGGGTGACTTCCACCTCCCCCACACACCGCCTTGCAGAAGCTTCTAGGTCAGTGGTTCTCAACCTTGGCTGCACATTAGAATCACCTGGGAATCTTGTTAAAATCCTGATTTCTGGGCCTCATCCTCCGGAAATTCTGTTTCTTTGTTACTAATGATGAGGCCCAGAAATCAGGATTTTAACAAGATTCCCAGGTGATTCTAATGTGCAGCCAAGGTTGAGAACCACTGTTCTAGGTGGAGAAGGGCCAGACTCACTGGGAGGAGAGGCAGTGTGGTAAATGCTCAGCAGAGGCAACTCTAGGTCCAACTGTCCAACATTTGAATTCTGACTCCCCACTATGTAGATGTGTGCGGTTGGGCAAATCACTTGACCTTGAACCTCAGTTTCCTTGCCAGAAAAATGGGCATAATAACATCCATCTTGTAGTGCTGTTGTAAAGATGAGATGAAATGAGGTGATGTCCTTAGAAAATCGGCACGTGGCGGGCACTCAAAGGTCACGTTTCTTATCTTGAGACGCAGAGTTAAAATATGATGAAAGAAACAGGTGGATAGACAGGTAGAAGGCAGGGCAGCCGATATTGTGAACCGTGGACATGGAGAAAGACTCACCAGCTGACAACTTGTTTGATACCCATTGAAGCATACAAGTTAAATCTCCATCCACTAGGTTCCTGGAAGTGTAATGAAGCTCTTCTCTAGGTAAACCAGTGAGTGGGGGAGGGGCTGTGGGCAGCGGAAGAGGTTATGTAAGTTGTTTGGTCACCAGCTGGTGAATGATAAAGCTGGAATTTGCATCCGGGTCGCCTGACTCCGGAACAAGGGTTCCTCTCCACCTTGTCTGTACCCTAAAGTCACCTGGGTGCTTCTTAACATCTAGATGCCAGGCTGAGTGAGCCCCAGCTGCTTAACCAGAGCTTCTGGGGTGGAACCCAGGCAGCAGTAGCTTTTAAAGCCCCCCAGATGATGACAGTGTGCAGCAAGGCTGAGAAAAACTGCTCTAGATCAGCGTCGTGGTTTTCAGAGTGGGGTCCCTGAACCTTCAGCACTCCCTGGGAAACTGGGGACAATGCACAGACCTACCTCAGACCTTCTGAATCAGAAGGGGATGGGCTCAGCACTACGTGTTTTCACAGGCCTCCCAGCAGATTCTGCTTCCTGCTAGTTGGAGAGCCCCTGCTCCCGAACTGGGCTTCTCGCACCGCAGTGTGCCTGCGAATCACCCAGCGATCCGGCCACGAAGCAGATACAGACTCATTTGGTCTGGACCAGGGCCAGAGCTTTTGAATTGGTGATGCGAAGCTGCTGGTGCACTGATCATGTTTGAGGAGCCAGGGAGCTGCCTCCAGCATCCCAGGCTCTGTGCTTCAGATTTACCTGGGGTGTTTATTAACATGCAAATTCCTTGGCCCTGCTTCAGACCTACTGAATGCTAATCTCAGGGTGGGATCAGGCAGCGCACATTTAAACAAACAGCAGGGTGATTTTTTAAAAAAGTCCTGGTAAGTTTGAGAGCCTGTGTTGCCAAGGGGCCCGATCATGATGGCATTAGTTCCTTTCAATCCACAGGGCTGGCTGGTCAGCCAGCCAGGCAGGGTCTGGACAGCAGGCCTTTGGTGCTTATACTTAAAAAAAAAAAGAAAAGAAAAGAGAGCGATACCAGCAACAGGAGCCCTTGGGCTGCTGTCAACACACCTCCAGCTGAGAACCGCATCTTAATATGTCTACAGGCTGCAGGGAGCAGGGCTTTATCAATCCCCTGGTCCCTGACACTGTCCTTGGGCCCTGACACTAGAAATACGACTCCCCGTCCCCCTTTGGACTGTGGTGACTGCCCGGCTTGACCAACCACGCACTGACCCAGCAACCCTTGGCCAGCCCATAGGCCCGCAGGTGAGGAGCCGGCATGACCCTCCTTGGATGTCCAATGCGCTGCTCTGCCACAGCCAGCAGCCAGCGGCTTTAGCTTCAGGAGCACAGAACAATGGACACCCAGAGAGCTGGCTTCCAGTTCAATCTGAGGAAGCGTTATGTTTACACGAGTAGAATGCAGACCTAGACACAGGCTCTTCATAGGCAGCCAGCCTTACTTTCTTAGAGTTTACCTGGAGAGTTACCCCACCCTGGAGCTAAAAGGGAGAGGCTGGGTGGGCTCCTTGAGGAAGAAATGTCCTCTCTCACTGTCCATCCATGGTCCTTGCTCACTTCACCTCTGAGGCCCGTGGACGGCAAGCCACATGCCAAGGACATGGAGACTGAACTGTATTATGTTGCCCATGGCAACCAATTCTGAGGTTGGTTCTCCTCTGGTTTGGTGGTGCCTGTGTTTGAATAGTATTGCACTTTCTTGGGGTCTGAGAGTCTGCGGGTTTTTCTTCCCTGCACATGAAGTGGCAATTTTCTTTTCTGCCAATATTTACTCTCTCTCTCTCTCTCTCTCTCTCTCTCTCTCTCTTTCTCTCTCTCTCATGCACGAAGTCATTTCCCAAGCCCTGGCTGACATATGAATATGTATCCTCAGCTGTTGATGTCGGAGAAGATTCTGGAACACTTTCTGGGGGTCTGAGCCTGAGCACGTCTATTCTGGATTTCCAGGTTAATAAGGAAACTGAGGAACAACTGTGGAAATAATAGTCACTTCCAGCTGCAGACCTGGGTTCCTCCTAGTTTTGTTCCCAGCTGGCTGTGTGCAGTCACGTAATGTTGATGAGCCTCCCTTACCTTATCTACTTATTTGGCTAAAATACTTACCTTGCAAGGTTACTACAAGGATTAAATAAGAGAATGGTTGTGCAAATGTCTACAATGACTGATAGAAAATGTTTTGTTGAAGATTTGGGTTACCATTTGTGTGCACTGTGTGAGGCATTACTGGGGAATCTGAAAAAAAAAAAGGAAAGACACGGATTCTTTTAAAAATTTTGTAGCAAAATACACAAACATAAAATTTACCATCTTAACCATTTTTAATAGCACAGTTCAGTAGTGTTAAGTATATTCCCATTGTTTTACGACCAATCTTCAGGACTTTTCATCTTGTAAAACTGAAATTCTAAACCTGTTAAACCGTAACTCTTCACATCGCCCACCCCAGCCCTTGCAATCACCGTTCTACCTTCCGTTTCTATGAATCCAACTACTCTAGTTTCCTCATATAAGTGGAATCTTACAGTATCTGTCTTTTTGTGACTGGCTTATTTTATTTAGCAGTATGTCTTCAGGGTTCATCCATGCTGAAGCAAGTGTCAGAGTTCCCTTCTTTTTTAAGAGTGAAGAATATCCCAAGGACATGGACCTTTTAAAAATGTCTGGATAACATAAAGAACAGCACATATGCAGAGCCATGAAAAATGGCAAAGCAGCCTGTCACACAGGTACCCCATGCACAACAACAGAGCAGTCGGGAGGGGACGAGCCTGTGATTCCCAGGAGGCCCCTGCCCTCCCTGGGCCTGGTTCTGTGTCTTAGGACCGAACATTCCTGAGTGACAGCATCTGGGTCAGGCTAAATAGTCATATTCATCAGAACTCAGTGGCTCAGGACAGTGGTCCCCAAGCAAATGGGGCCAAAGAGTGGTGAACGATTTAAATTTGCTCCTGGGTCTCCAGGAGTGGAGGACAGTGGGAGCTGGGGACAGAGAAGGGAGCAGCAGGTGGCTTAGCTGAGGAGCTGGAGAGCAGAGGGTGGTAGAAATCATTCCTGTCGCAGTCTGGCATTTGAGAAACATGGCCTATTTCCATTTTGTAGATAAAGGTGATGCTTGTAAAAGACTAAACTCAGAGTCTGGGCTTAGTCAAGCAGCTGCATGCATGGGTGAGACTGGCCTGCCCAGTCTTACCCGCTCCTGGTGGAATAGAGAGCACAGACACACATCCTCATCGCCTTTCAGCTCAGTGACCGGCTTCCAGGGAACAGGGCTCTGTGGTGGTTTCAGGCTCCGACCCAGCCGATAGCACCCCTCTTTCTGTGGGGGAGAGGTGGAAGGCCTCCCTCATATGGGCCAGTGCAGAAATCTGAAGAGAGAGGCCCGATGCCTCTCATCCCCTAATTCTGAGTATTCAGTAAATGCCTCCCATAGTTCCCACCAGCAGCAACAGGCTCATTCTCTGAGTTGTGCTGTGAGTGATGGAAATTTGCTCCCATGGTTTTGCTCATTCTTCCTTAAGTTAACAGCACATCTTTGAGAGTGGCATTTAGAATCCACCCATAACTGGGGTGGATCTAAGTGTTTTGCTTATTTATTTATTTTAGTCAAAATCAGGGGAGTCATTGCAAGGTCCCAGTTTATGATATCTATTAGGTATTTATCATGCAATGCCTCTCACTCATTGGTATTCATTAGTATATGTGAAAGAAGTATTGCTTTGATTCCTCCCTGCGCTGGGTCTCCAGGAGTAAGCTAAATACGTACGCTAAGTGATGGGGTTATAGAAGAGGAACGTAGGAGGACTGGTCCATGGGGAACTGAGGTTAGATGACTTTTGCAGGAGGCTGGGTTGCTTAGTGGGCATCTCTGTCTGGTCTGGGAGTAGGGCAGGTTGCAGGAGGGAAATCATACTTTTTGGGCATTAAACTCATATTTTGTTGCATTCAAATTATAAATTTAAACATTCAGAGAGTGAAGCCTTAAGAAACATTCACTTGAAGAAAAATGTGTGACAAAAGTGAGGTCTGTCTGAATCTGAGCCAGGTTGTAGTAGTGATGGCTGCTGGTAGAACTCGGTTGAATGAATGATCTTGCAATCTGGTTGCCGATAGTAACCTCTCTGATGGACAAAGAAGAGAACTCATGAGCCAGCATGGTCCTGCCCAGCTTTATCTGAATTTTGGTAAGGGACGTTTCTCTCCAGGTGATAGAGGAAAGAAGCCATAACTTAGATAACTGAGGCAAGCTAATTACTCTCCACTTTGCCTCTTTCCCTCCCTTCCTCCCCCAAGCCTCTGTGACCTGAAGTCTCAGTGTAGTGAGTGCTGACAGCAGCCTCAGGTAGGCGCTCTGTGGAGCTGAAGATGGGGAAGGCTGTTCAAGGTTAATACACCAAAAAAGAGAACTAGAGATACTGAGTAAATAAGTTGCTTTTCTTGAGCTTCTCAATAATATCTATGACTGTACCTTGGTGCCATATTTCTTTAAACTTTGCTCTTAGTTTATTAGATAACTACTCATTAATTATGAAACAAGGGATGTAATATTTTAATAAAAATTAAATAGATGAAAATTGACCTGATTATAAACTTGAATTCATCTTTCTCATTAATGACTGTGGTATAATGAGAATTACAGAGCTCCCTAAACCCTTTCCTGAGTGATAGGGGTGTCTTTTGTTGTTCATAATGAGCCCCCTGTCACTGTATCTGAGTTTATGATAATAAAGTGACTGTTGGCCCCTAGACAGAACTTCAGGGTAGGGACTGGTCACTAGAGAACCAACCATCTGAGGAGAGAGCTGGAATTTTCAGGAGGGGAAAAAAGCTGGAGGTTTGTAATCACCAGTTGCCCATGATTTAATCAACCATGGCTATGAAATGGAACCATCATAAACCCCCCTCAAAGATAGGTTTTGGGAGCTTCCGGGTTGGTGAACACTTTGAGGTGCTGGGAGGCTGAGAAGCCTGGAGCAGGCATGAAAGCTCTGTGCTTCTCCCCTAAAAGACCGTGCCCTGGGCACTTGGCTCTTTCTGATTTGTATCCTTCTATAAACCAGTAACAGTAAGTACAAGTGCTTTCCTGAGTTCGGTGAGTCATTGTAGTGAATTATCAAAGTGGGTGTCATTGGAGCCCCAAATCTGTAGTCGGTGGGCACCCTATTTGTGGCTGATGTCTGAAGTTAGGGCAGTCTTGTAGGATGGAGCCCTTAAACCTCTGGAGTCTGAAGCTAAATCCAGGTAGTTAGTGCCAGAGTTGAATTGAATTGTAGGACACCCACTTGGTGTCAAAGAATTAGAAGTGGTTGGTATGGCGGAAAAACCCTCTCGGTTTTTCAAACTCTCACACCATAAACAAAAATACCCCCTGGAAGTTACCGGAACGATGAGCTTCATGCCAAAGATAAAAACAAGCAACCCGCCACAGGACTTGCTTGGTAAACCACGCCTTATAAGTGACGCAAATATTATAGGTGACTTGGGAAGAGTGTCTTGGTGTGGAGTGAGAACAGAATCAGAGCTGAGCTAGAAAGGAAATGAGTCATTTGCCTGTTGTCAAACGAACTTAGAAAGAATCTGGAGACTTTGGCTAGAGATAAACGATAGGGATTTATTTAAGTGTCTTAGGGTTTTCATGCTGGAAACACAACTAGGTATAACCCCGGAAGTGTTCCAAGAAAGAAGGAACAGTTAAGGGTCCTTGTAGTGAAAAGTGTATTCTTGAGAATAATCAGTCCTGCTTGTTCTTCGCCCTACGATTGGTCCAGGGCAGCTATCAGCCAGATGTCAGGTGGTCTGGAGAATGGGTGCCAGGAGGTGGCCACATCCAGTGGCCTGGATAAAGGATGTCAGGCAGTCTGGATTATGAGTTGTTTGGGGTGTGAATCAGAGGGTTATCTGGAGGTCTGGTGCATATCCAGGCATTGACACAGGGCTGGAAAGTTCAAAGGTTTAAGTTCCCAGGCTCGTTAAAACAAGAATAGAATCATTGCCTCATATCTCAACCTAGTTGGTACTAGTAACCTAACAGCTTGACTACAGTGACTCCATTTTATTTCTTCACTCTATTCCTCACTGTATGTAATCCAGCAAGGAGAAACATCCAGAATATATGGAGCATTCCACAAATCAATAGGAAAAAGATAAACAAGCTGGTGACAATCATCAGAGGATACAGTTGAACAATTCACAGATGAGGAGTCCTGAATATATATAAAAATGTTCAATCTTATTAGCATCCAAAAACCAACAAACATCACACAATGAGATGCCATCTCATATTTATCAGTTTAGCAAAAATTTTAAAAGTTTGCTAATACCAAGTATCAGCAAGAATGTGGAATGATAGGAAGTCTCTTATAATGCAGGTGGGTGGAGCCAATTTGGAAGCATCTTGTAAAATTTAAGACATACAGCCTCTGTGGTTCAGCCATTCCACTTCTAGGTGTGTATATGCTAAAGACTGACATGTAGACAACAGGACGTGTACAAAGATGATTGTTGCATTTTTGTTTATAATGGTTTCCTAAGCAAGCAAATTGCAGAATATTATAAATAGAATGAAGCATTTCTATAAAAACATAAAACAGTACAATATACTTTTATGGAAACATGTAGGGAGACTCACATGCAGTCAGGAAACACACTGACTTCAGGAGAATCGTCCCCCATAGGAGGTGTGATAGGGCAGGAGCGAGGACTTTATACAGTGGGGCCTTGACTTATGAGTGTCCCGACTAACGAGTTTTTCGAGATACGAGCCGTCTCTCGGCCAATTTTTTGCTTTGAGTTTCGAGCTAAAATTCGGGTTACGAGCCAGCTTCAGATACCCCACCGCTAGTTGGCGCAGCGAACGTCACAGTGAACGCCACAACATCAGCCCAGCATCACGTGTCTCACTCGTTCACTTTTGATTTGACATACGAGTAATTTGAGTTACGAGCTCCGTCACGGAACGAATTAAACTCATAAGTCAAGGCCCCACTGTACCTGGAATGCTTTCTTTCTCTTAAAAATGTTAAGCAATATGGAGAAGCTTCACAATTATTAATTCTCCATGGTAGACACATGGGCATTTGTTTTATTATTCTCAGGGATTTTTTTTGTATATTTGAAATAGCTCATAAATGCATTGTTTTAATTAAAAAGATAACAAAACCCTTCCAATTATGGGTACACTGCATTTTGGACTGACTCTATGTCCCTGCACTGCTTACCTTTGCATTGTTTCTTCTCCAGATCTGTGATGGAAGAGGCTCGTGTGGGACTAGGCAGGAATGAGAGAGTGTGATCTTAAAGCCACGGTCACGGACCATGAAGGGGAAGTGAAAAGTCACCAGTGCAGGACTCCTGGCTAGAGCTTGCCTGGGAGATGGCTACTAAGTATCTGCTAATATGATGCTAGCAGCAGAAAATCCACTGCCTTTTGCACACCTGACCACTCCATTGCTGGGGACACCCTCAAGGTCAGTTAGAGAGCTTTACCCTATACAGGCTGGATAGCTATGGCTTTTTACTCTGTCGCTTCACCCTGAGAGCAATAATAGCATGTGCACCTCTTTGTCCAGACCCTGGGTGAGAAGCTTTCCACATCTTTCAATTATCTTGTTTATCCTTCTTTAGATGCTCTGAGATAAGGAGGTATGGCCCCCAAAGATGAAACAGTGCCACCGACGTGATCAGATAACATCAGAGCACAGGGAGCCAGTAATTCCCATGAACTGGGTATGTTACCTTAATATGTTTGCATTAGCTCTTTAAATAGCCTCATCATATTGTGGCTTCGTAATAGGTCTGTGATCAATGACTACCTAGCTGCCCCTCTTGTGTTTCTAAATCCTTTTCACATAAATTGCTGTCAATCCTTACTTTTTGCAACCATTCTGCATTTGCACAAGTGAATTTCAGAGATTGCTGCTGAGCTATGCATTTATACTTGTTAAATTTTATCTGCTTGGCTTCCACCATACATTCCAGAATTGAGATCATTCTGAGTTTTGGTTATCTATGGCACCTGCTCTCCCCACTAGGTTAGTGTCATCTGAATAACTGATGGACAGATTTTCAAAAGGACAGGGCCAAGGACAGAACCCTGCAGCAGGGTGGCGAACACTTTTCTCTGGATTGACACGGAAGCACATTAGTAATCTGTTGCTATGGCATTTCAAATGGCCATAAATCTGCCCCAAGTTCTTATCTGATAACTGTGGCAATGCAAAAGCTAGAGTGGTTAGGGAGCCTCAATATTGAAAAGATGTCAGTTACCTCCTGGTGAATCCAAAAATTAAATGCAGTTCAAGGCAAAATCCCAACTTTTTTCATAGCAACTGGTAAGCTGACTCTAAAATTTATTTGGGAGAGCAAAGGAAGGAACAGGAATATGCAAGATAATTTTGAAAAAAGAACAAGAATTGGGGAGATTGATTGATCAGAAGTCAAGGCTTATTATAAAGCTGGAATGATTAGGGCAGTTTGTATTGGCACAGAAAGAGAGATAAAAGGAACAGAAAAGAGATCCCAGAAATACAATTACAAATATGTGAGAATTTAATATGTGACAAGGTGTATTGCAAACCTGTTAGAAATGCATAGGTTATTTTAAAAATGGCACTGAGATTCTCGGTAATACATCATGGAAGAAAATTCTGTCTCTATTTCAAACCTATACTAAAATAAATTTCAACATGTCTCAAGACTAAATGTGAAAAGGAAATGTTCAAAATATTGGGGGAAAGTGTAAAGAAATATCTTCATGACCTTGGAAGTAGGGTTTTTTTACGGCAAGATGCCAAAAGCATATCCAAAATGAGAACTGTGATGGATTTGACTACATTAAAATTTAAAAAATCATATATCAAAATACAAGTTAAGAGTCAAGATACAGACTTAGGAAAGATGTTTGTAAAGCTTATAAAAGTTAATTTAAATAGATAGTAGCCAGAATATGAGAAAACTTCTTACAAATTAATACAAAAAATACAAATAATGTAACAGAAAAAGAGGCAAAGGATATGACTAGGAGTTTTCCAGAAAGGAAATCTAAATGACCACTGAATACATAAGATAATGCTCAACCTCATTAGTAAACAGGTAAATGCAAATTAAAGTTATAGTGACATACGTTTCCAACACATCAGATTGACAAAATGTAGGAAGTTTGATAATAGCAAGTATCCACAAGGATATGGAGCAAGGGGAACCATCGTACATTATTGATGGAGGGTTTTGTTGGAACAATCAGGGAGAGAGAGTTTGGAAACAAGTAATAAAGCTGACATTGCACATACCCTGTGGATATAGTAATTTCATCCCTAGGTGTGAATTTTAGAGAAACTCACATATGAAGTAGGAGGCATTTACATGAATTTGGGCTCCAACATTGTTGGTGAGAACGACATAAACAGAAGCAACCTGAATAACCATCAACAGAAAAATAAATGAAAAAACTGTAAAACATTCACTCAATGCTATAGTTTCTAGTGATAGAAAGACTGAACTAATTCTACTGTATAACATGTAGAAATCTCAAAAACATAATGTTGAGCAAAGAAAGCAAGTAGCAGAAGGATGCATACAGTGTGATTTCATTTACATAAAGTCCAAAAACCGGCAAATGAACTCTATACCAGGGGTGGCACACTGTAGCCTGGGAGCCCAATCCCGCGTAAAGAATGCCTATTTTTGTAAAGTTTTATTGGAACATCACACCCATTTCTTATCTCTGGCTGCTTTTGGACTACAAAGGCAGAGGCGCATAGTTACCACAAAGATAGCATAGCTTACAAACTCCACGATATTTACTATCTGGCCACTACAGAAAAAGTTTGCTGAAATAAATGAACAAACAAAATAGAAACAGACTCATAGATACAGAGATCAGACTGATGGTTGCCAGAGAGGAGCAGGCTTGGGGGACTGAGAAAAAGGTGAAGGGATTAAGAAGTACAAATTTGTAGTCACAGAATAGTCACTGGGCTGTAAAGTACAGCATAGGGAATATAGTCAATAATATTGTAATAACTCTGTATGGGGCCAGGTGGGTACTGAAAATATTGGGGGAGCCACTTTGTAAAGTATATGATTGTCTATTATGCTATATACCTGAAACTGATACAAAATAATATTGAATGTAAACTGTAATTGAAAAATAAAATTAGGAAAACTATAAAAATATTCTGGCCCCTGGTACATACATGTATGGTGAGGCTAATGTAAAACATTAGTGGCTTGCATATGAGAAAAGTTCATTTTTCCCATTTGAAAGGCTTCTGGGGTAGCTCAACAGTAATTGCAGACTGCAGGTCCTCCCTGTGGGTTGTCCTCCATCCTCAATGTGCCATGTCCATCTCAGGATCCCCCTTCCAGCCAGCATGAGGGGGCAGAAAGGGAGGGTTACACAGCCATCTTTATTTTAAACATGGAATCTAGCCATTACACTCATTCCATTGGTAAGAATTTTTTCACTGGGCCACATCCACCTGCAAGAAAGCTGGGAAGCAGACTTCACGTGGGCTACCATGTGCGAGCTAAACCACTCCCATGAAGATGGGAAGAGTGGCTGCTGGGGAATAACTGGAAGTGCCTGCAGCCAGCTCCTTTGTAATAGAGACACGAAAAGGAATGAAGAACACTGGGTTAGGCAGGACGGTCACTTTCAGGCAGAAGGGAACGTAATCAGAGAGACGCACATTAAAAAGAGGTAAGGAAAAGAGCTATGTGGCCCAGGACTAGAGACATAAGACATAGTTTTGTGTCTTAAGGTGTTCAGTCAAATATATAGAGCAATTATTCACCCACATATAAATACATATATTTTACTAGAAGAGAGTAGAATAATAAAAGGAAAATATCAAAGGTAAAATAGGAGGGACATGAGAAGATAACTCACTATAAGACAGACAACAAAATATGCTAAGTGAGATGTCTTTATAAAGACACTAGAGGCCTGATGCACAAAATACGTGCAAGGGGCTCGGCCCTCGCAGCCCTGGCTTCATCCAGAAGGTCGTCTGGAAGGATGTCCAGAAGGTCCTTCAGCTGTTCAGCCTAATTAGCATATTAGGCTTTTATTTTTATAGATGTTAGCACAGAATTGTACTAGACTAACAATGCTACGGTTAATGCAGTATAGATTTTTGTATAGTCACTTTATTATGGGCATCAGTTGCTGCTGGCAATTGGAGCCAGTCGGTCAAGGGGCTTGGGACAGGCTAGAAATACAGTCCTTCCAAATACGCCTTGATTATTTTGTGCTTTGAAGTCCTGACAATAAAGAGGGAACTTTTAGGGAGGAGCTAGAAGAATCTCACAGCTGTGGGCAAGCATGCATTGTCCCCTGGAACACGCATGGGGAAAAAGTTGAGAACAACTCTCATTTGGGGCTTCTGTCTGGCTGATGTGAAGTGCCTGAAAGAGATGAGTTGAAAGAGGCAGAGCCCCAGACCTTTGAAAGAGAATCCTCAGGTAATGCTGGTGGTCTTATTCCAGCATCTAGAAGGGATTCAGGAATCTGGAGAAGGCGCTGCATGTAAATTATTAAGGAGTCCAGAGATGTATCATAATTTTGGAAGGCATTTTGGGGCCAGAGAAGCCTTAGCTAAAGAAACCAAGTTCTCCTGTCTCTCTGGACCCCTTGCTTTTTATTAACACAAATTGTCCTAAGGCAAAGTAGATATACATATCAAAGGCAAGGTTTAGTATACAGAATCCATTGTCAGATTGGGGAACTGCCTATGGCTGTTCAGGTGTTTGGCCAGCAGGAGGCAATAACATGTAGATTGAAATGCCCTCAGCTGTCTGGCAGCAAGCAATCATCTATGCAAATCTTTAGGTGTGGGGAAATGCCCTCAGCCACTCCAGATGATTCAGCCCTGCTGACATGCTGGAATTGGCTTCTGGCACACAGGTAGGGAACTGCCTTGCCCTGCTGCTGGGTGCATAGATTGTGCAACCATTCTGGATAGCCATCTCACACTATCTAATTCAATTAAGAATACCTTCGCCCCCCCCTCCCCCCACAAATGACCCAGCAATTTCACTTCTGGTTACACATCCCAAAGACTTTCTTTCACAGGTCCATAGTGGCACATGTGATGATGCTCATAGCTCCCTTGTTTCATGGGGGTGGGGAGCTGGAGGGGGGGTGGGGGGTGGGTAGCACACTGTGGTGGGTGCTCCTGGCTGCTGTGCAGTGGTTAGAAACAGAGGACTGGATATACTCATAGACACATGGGAGATGCTTAAAAGACAGTGCTGATTAAAAAGAGTTAAGGAAAGGGGAGTGAAATCTACAGTACAGTAACATTTACCTAAGTGAAAGCGCATGTACACAAAACCACGATACACATTTTCCAGGAACATATACAAATTAAAGGCGGCATGTTAACACATTAAAATGGTTGCTTAGGAGAGGGTGAGAGAGACTACCCCCCAAAAGAGTTACTCTGTGGGAGTTTACTGACCTGCCTTTCCATTCATCCTCGATACCTTGCATTCCTCCTGCCAATTTGATCTTAGATGTGCCAGCGTTGACTCTTACATCCTTACTGGACTTGGCATCTCTTGTTTGGTTCTCTTGGGATCTAACTGCAGTCATGCCTTGAACTCCTCTCTGCCACACAGACTTGGCTTTGACATCTTGCTATTGCTCTCCGAGTCTCTGACCGCACTGCTCACCTTCTGGTCTTGCCTTCATTACTCCCAGCTCACTGCTGACAGCTTGTCTTGGTCTTGCTCCGCGACACGACCATACAGGTCAACTGGAGTGTAAAGATGGACCTGCTTGACTTGTGCTATGGATCAGCGGTGGCCAAATAAAGCCCCGCTCACCTCAATCTGCTGTCTCCCCAGACCATTTGTCTGCCTCCACCTTCTCTTCCCCAAGCCTGGAGCTCCTGTCTGGTGGACATGCACCCTATCTGTCTTCTCTTTTCCTCTAACTCCAGCACAGAGAGCATTTTATTGTTATTTAGTATCTTGACATATGCTGATATGTTTTAATTTTAACCCCCTGCTACTTCAAAAGCAAAGAGCTAAGTAATTTCCTATATGTCAAAATACAAAGGAGTTATTGGAGCGTGGGTGAGAGAGCCTGGTACCCCAGACCACATATCCAATGGCCCTTGTGTCTGAGCATTCAGGAAGCTGATGACAAAGTCCAACTAAAGGCTCTATGCCCAAGGGGTTACCTGGAGGGCAGATATTGATAGGAAAAAAAATACAAATCTCTGCCTTCTACCTGCCTTCAAGTGAGAATCAATCATTTGGAACCACTGGTCTCTGTGGCTCTTGGCCAAGAATATTTTTGTGTTTTTTGGACATGACACAGAAGAGGGTTGTGTAAACGCATGTGTTTGGGATGGTTGGGTGGGTGACAGTGTGTGCAGTCCATACCTTCCAGGACCAACAGAATGCCTGGACACTTGTGTTCCTGGCACCAATCAGACCTCCAGACTGTGTGACCTGGCCAGGTGTGTGCAGGGCTCTGTGCCACGCACAGCAACATGTCACAGGGAGAGGCAGGGACCTGCTTGGTGCTTGATGACAATCTGCTGTCCGTTCTCTGGGGGAGGAAACCAAGCCACTGGAAAATAGAAGTCTTTCCCCCAGAAGTCCACATGAGTAAGAATTAGCTGGATGATGACGGTGGCGGTCAGTAGGTATATGGAGGCTAATTAAACGCCAGAGCCTGTGACTGGGAGCGGCTGTGACTCTGCGGTAGTGACTGCACCATGTGGCCCAGTGGCTTTGCTGAGATGTAAATGAGCTCAGCCTGGAGTAGGACGCGAGCTAAAACTCCTCCCTCGACACCATGTTTTCAGAGCCCTGGGGATTTTTTTTACAAATTTTATTTATTGTTGACAGTATTACAGAGGCCTCTCATTCCCCTCCCCCTCTGCTGCCCTCTCCCCAGCTCCCGCCCCATCCTAAGCCTCTCCCCGCTCCCACCCGCACTATTTTCTGTGTTATTGGCTATGGATATATGCATATATGTCCTTTGGTTAATGTCTTTCCCTTGACTAAGGAAATCCAACAAAGAAATTTGGAACCCTTTTGGATGTAAGAAACAGAGAGGGGAATCTATTTTGGATGTAAATATATTATAATTTCACTAATGGGTTTGTGTGGTTTGTGTGAAAACTAGGTCACAATATTGAAATCAAGATTACTCTGGAAAATCCAGGCCATGTGTGCATTACAGTGTTATACAACAGTTGCTATAAGATGTTTTGGAATAGAGTGGTAATAACATCTCAATAAAATGCCAGGCAAAGTCCAATGGTCTGCTGTTTGGTGAGTTTAATTAAACAATGGATCTTTTTGATGTTGCTAAGTCTCTCAGCAGAAGCAGCCCAAGAAGATATGCCAGGAAGGTAGGTTTTGAGTATAGTGGGAAAGACGAATTGAATCTAGGGCCCAGGAGCATACAGCATTGTAATGAGGAGGTGCTAGTGATTATGAGCTCAGGCTGTCTGGGTTCATATCTAGACTTCACCACTTAATCGAATGATCTTGGGCAATTCACTCACCTTCTCTTAGTTTTCTTTTCTATAGCAGAGATTTTATTAGCACCTTCCTCATAGGGTTGTTGAAAACATTAAATGAGATAATCCATATAAGAAGAATTCCACAATGGCTGGAACATGGAACGTGTAATATAAAATTTGCTATTTTAATCATTATTAGTATCTCATTTTCTCATTAAATATCTTAACAAACCAGGTATTTGTTTTTATTTGTTTTTTATTCAGCTGGACTCTTGGCTGCATAAAACTCCAATCTCAACAAGGACAAAGACAGTCTGTAACAACTGACTGAGAAGTAGATGGTAATGCAGTCAGATGAGCAAATCTGTGAGCTGCAACTTACATCAACTTCATGAAATTAGTGTTAAAAAGAGCAGAGGAACCTGACAAGTTCAGGGAAGGCTGCGTGTCAGCCTTGTAAACGCAGAGACCTACAGTAACCACAAAGGATGGTCTGAAATTAAAGCTTTTTCACTAAAAGCAGTTTAGGGTGGGTAGTCATGTCCTAGGCCAGCATCTTCCCTGATAAAGGTCAATCTTTACCCTAACTGAGCCTGTCTGTTGTCTTTTTGCATCTACGATAACATATCATTGGAATGTCAACGTGATTTTCCATTTTCCAGACCCCTCAAAGCACAGGCACTGCTCTGCGGAGACCACAAATCCCCACATTATTATTGAGTTAATTGTTGACCGCTAACTATCCTATACCCACCTATGTGAAATAAGTATGTGTCTATCATTTTACTTTTCATCCAATCCCAGAGGTTTCCTGGATTTGCTTTCTCCCACCTCCCTAATCTATCACCAATGGAGTTCATGTAACCCCCTGGCATCTGCTCTTTTGATCGTAATGTATAAAATAAGTGCAAAACTGTCATTCTCCGGAGCATTATCCCAATCTGTTGAGATTCTGCTTCCCAGCAATTGTTGGGCTCAAATAAACTCACAAAAATTCTCTATAGGTTTGAAAGTTTCTCACATTGACAGATCTACATGGTGGACTTTATGGGGTTGAAGCTGAGGCTCTGATGTGGTGACAACCCTATTGCTGGTGACATCCCTATTTTGCCTCTAGCCACATTCCCATTCTTGCAATGCCCATCCTGGCTTTGGCATGGCTTAAGACTGACCCGTAGAGCAAGACATCAGCACATGAGATAGGGACTGTTGGTGTTGTGGAGCAGGATTCTCGAAAAGCCAGGAGGGGAAAAACATGGCCAGGAGAGGACTTGCAGACACATGGTGTGGAGCCTGCACAGGCGAAGGAACCGTCGTGGGTCCCCTATTGACCTCATCCTGGGGGCAAATGGTGTAAAGGATGCCTTCTGCCACCCTGTCCCACTGGGGCAGAAGGGAGATGCACAGGCCCCACATGCAGCTCACACCCAAGGCGTGCTGGCAGATTATCAGTAGCCCAGAGTCCTGACCTCATCTTGAGGGAGAGTCCACCCTGAGTCAGTGCCATTCTGCTTCCTGCTCTCACCTAATCGTGTAAAAGAATTGCCACGCCTGTCAGCAGGAGGGGCCCACTCGCCAGGCCTCCCTCGTTGTGGGCTCTTGGGATTGGTGCAGTCACATGACAACCGTAGGTGTGAGTCCCAGAACTCCAGTGCGGAGGGGGTTGGTCCTGGTTCTGGCTGGCCCAACTCGTTCTTGGTACCAGGTGCTGACTTGGAAACTTTTGAGGAAGTCAAAGTGGGGACTCCTCAGGCCTGGCACCGGGTGAGGCACTGCCTGCTGCAATGGGAAGGAGGCAGAGAGGTCCTAGGAGTCAGAAACTTGCTTCTAACCTCTGCTCCGTGGACAAGCAGCTCTGTGAGCAGAAACAAATGACTGAAGGTCTTGGCCGGCCGATTTCATGGGTGTGTGACTAGTGCACAGGGCCCTGTGCTGGGAGTTTAATGCTCTGAAGCCACTCTTGAAATTCTTCAATTTATTCTTTGAATTTGAGTTTTGTAAGTGAAGTCCATGGGACATGGAGAGGATACTGGGGCAGTCCTATGTCTTGCTGCATCTTCACTTCCCTTCCTCCTTGGACAGGTTCTCAGCTGCTGGCTCCAGCCCGGTGACCGCTGCTGGCCTCTGCTCCTGGTAGGGGCCCGAGGAGCAGTGACACAGGGGGAGCATCTGTGTTTATCCAGTGAGTACCTCGTGCCCTAGAGAGCATGACATTAAATAGCACACGAAACATCAAGACAGGCTGAGAAAAAGACGCAAAAAAAGGGAAAATGGCATTATTCCTGCTTTTTGAACAAGGGGCCCTATGTTTTCAATTTGCACTAGGCCCTGCAAATTAGGTAGCTGGTCTGGGGCTCTGAACCCCAGCTCTGTCCTTTGTAAGAAGGTAGGTTTTTTTTTTTAAATATTCTTTTTATTTTATTTTATTTTTTTTATTTTTTTATTTTTCGCTTAAAGTATTACAAAGGGTATTACATAAGTGTCCTTTTTCCCCCCCACCCTTGACAAACCCCTGCCCTCCCTTACCCCCAAGTGTCTTATGTCCATTAGTTATGGTTATATGGATGCATACAAGTCCTTCGGTTGATCTCTTACTCCCCTCCCTCCTGTCCCCCAACCCTCCCTGGCCTTCCCACTGCAGTCCGACAATCAGTTTGAGGCAGCTCTGCCACTGTATTTATTATTGTTCAAAAGTTTGTAATGGTCTTAATTATCCATGAAAGAGTGAGATCATGTGGTATTTTTCCTTCATTGACTGGCTTGTTTCACTTAGCATAATGCTCTCCAGTTCCATCCATGCTGGTGCAAATGGTAAGAGTTCCTTCTTTTTAACAGCAGCATAGTATTCCATCGTGTAGATGTACCACAGTTTTCTAATTCATTCATCTACTGATGGGCACTTAGGCTGTTTCCAGATCTTAGCTATGGTGAATTGTGCTGCTATGAACATCTGGGTGCATATATCCTTCCTGATTGGTGTTTCTGGTTTCTTGGGATATATTCCTAGAAGTGGGATCACAGGGTCAAATGGGAGTTCCATTTCCAATTTTTTGAGGAACCTCCATACTGCCTTCCATAGTGGCTGCACCAGTCTGCATTCCCACCAGCAGTGCACAAGTGTTCCTTTTTCTCCACATCCTCTCCAGCACTTGTCGTTTGTTGATTTGTTGATGATGGCCATTCTGACAGGTGTGAGATGGTACCTCATTGTTGTTTTGATTTGCATCTCTCGGATGATTAGTGACTTTGAGCATGTTTTCATATGTCTCTTGGCTTTCTGAATGTCCTCTTTTGAAAGGTGTCTATTTAGATCCTTTGCCCATTTTTTGATTGGATTGTTTATCTTCTTTTTGTTAAGTTGTATGAGTTCCCTATAAATTTTGGAGATTAAGCCCTTATCAGATATGACGTTGGCAAATATGTTTTCCCACGAGGTGGGTTTTCTTGTTGTTTTGTTGATGGTTTCTTTTGCTGTGCAGAAGCTTTTTATTTTGATGTAGTCCCATTTGTTCATTTTCTCTTTAGTTTCAACTGCCCTAGGAGCTGTATCAGTGAAGAAATTGTTTTGGCATATGTCTGAGATTTTGTTGCCTTTGTATTCTTCTAGAATTTTTATGGTTTCCTGTCGTACATTTAAGTCCTTTATCCATTTTGCGTTTATTCTTGTGTATGGTGTAAGTTGGTGGTCTAGTTTCATTTTCTTGCATATATCTGTCCAATTTTCCCAACACCATTTATTGAAGAGACTATCTTGGCTCCATTGTATGTTCTTGCCTCCTTTGTCAAAAATTAATTGAGCATATTGGTTCGGGCTAATTTCTGGACTCTCTATTCTATTCCACTGATCTATATGTCTGTTCTTGTGCCAGTACCAGGCAGTTTTGAGAACAGTGGCTTTGTAATACAGCTTGATATCTGGCATTGAGATCCCGCCTACTTTGTTCTTTCTCAGGATCGTTGCAGCTATTCGGGGTCTTTTTTTATTCCAGATGAATTTTTGGAGAGTTCGTTCTAGATCTTTGAAGAAGGCCATTGGTATTTTAATGGGAAGTGCGTTGAATGTATAGATTGCTTTGGGTAGTATGGACATTTTAATGATGTTGATTCTACCAATCCAAGAACATGGTATGTTCTTCCATCTGTTTATGTCTTCCTCTATCTCTTTTTTCAACGTCCTGTAGTTTTCTGAGTAGAGGTCTTTAACCTCTTTAGTTAAGTTTATTCCTAGGTATCTTAATTTTTTTGGTGCGATGGTAAATGGGATTGTTTTTATAATCTCTCTTTCTGAAAGTTCACTATTGGTGTATAGAAATGCCTCGGATTTCTTGGGGTTAATTTTGTATCCTGCTACATTGCCAAATTCATGTATTAAGTCTAGTAGTTTTTTGATGGAGTCTCTAGGGTTTTGTATGTATAATATCATGTCGTCTGCAAATAAGGACAGTTTTACTTCCTCTTTTCTAATTTGGATGCCTTTTATTTCTTCTTCTTGTCTAATTGCAATGGCTAATACTTCCAGGACTATGTTGAACAGGAGTGGAGAGAGTGGGCATCCCTGTCTTGTTCCTGTTCTTAGGGGAAATGGTGTTAGTTTTTGTCCATTGAGTATGATGTTGGCTGTGGGCCTGTCATATATGGCTTTTATTATATTGAGGTATGACCCTTCTATTCCCACCTTTCTGAGAGTTTTTATCAAAAATGGGTGTTGGATTTTGTCGAAAGCTTTTTCTGCATCAATTGATATGACCATGTGGTTTTTTTCTTTCAATTTGTTTATGTGATGTATCACATTTATTGATTTACGGATGTTGTACCATCCTTGCATCTCTGGGATAAATCCTACTTGGTCATGGTGTATGATCCTTCTGATGTACTGCTGGATCCGATTTGCTAAGATTTTGTTGAGGATTTTGGCATCTATGTTCATGAGGGATATTGGCCTGTAATTCTCTTTCATTGTGATGTCTTTACCTGGTTTTGGTATTAGGGTGATGCTGGCTTCATAGAATGAGCTTGGAAGTGTTCCTTCCTCTTGAATTTTTTGTAGTAGTCTGAGGAGGGTAGGTTTTAGTTCTTCCTTGAATGTTTGGTAAAACTCCCCTGTGAAGCCGTCTGGCCCTGGGCTTTTGTTTGCTGGAAGCTTTCTGATGACTGCTTCAATTTCTTCCATAGTTATTGGCCTATTGAGGTTTTTAGATTCTTCCTGATTGAGTTTTGGAATGTTGTATTTTTCTAGGAATTTGTCCATTTCCTCCAGGTTGTCTAGTTTGTTGGAGTAGAGTTGCCCGTAGTATTGTTTAACAATCATTTGTATTTCTGTGGGGTCTGTTGTTATTTCGCCTCTATCATTTCTGATTTGGTTTATTTGGGACCTTTCTCTTTGCTTCTTGGTGAGCCTGGCGAGTGGTTTGTCAATCTTGTTTATCCTTTCAAAGAACCAGCTCTTGGTTTCATTGATTTTCTGTATTGTTTTTTTGGTCTCTATTTCATTGATTTCTGCTCTAATCTTTATTATCTCCTTCCTTCTGCTCACTCTGGGCTTTTATTGTTGCTCTCTTTCTAATTCTTTGAGTTGTAGAGTTAGATGATTAACTACCATTTTTTCTTGTTTTTTGAGATAGGCCTGTAGAGCTATAAACTTCCCTCTCAGGACTGCTTTCATTGTGTCCCAGAGGTTTTGGATTGTTGTGTTTTCATTGTCATTAGTGTCCAGGATGTTTTTAATTTCTTCTTTGGTGTCATCGGTAACCCAATCAATATTTAATAACATGCTATTCAGCTTCCAAGTGTTTGAGTATTTTGGGTTGTTTTTATTGTAGTTTATTTCTAACATTATGCCATCGTGGTCTGAGAAGAAGCTTTTTATGATTTCAATCTTCTTGAATTTGTGGAGACTTTGCTTGTGACCCAATATGTGGTCTATTTTTGAATATGTCCCATGAGCACCTGAGAGGAATGTATATTCCGCAGCTGTGGGGTGAAGTGTTCTGAAGATGTCAATTAAGTCCATCTGATCTAGTGAGTCATTTAGGATTGCTGTTTCTTTGCTGATTATTTGTCTAGCGGATTTATCCAGTGATGTCAGTGGTGTATTAAAGTCCCCTACTATGATTGTATTGTTGTCGATCTCTCCCCTGATATCTTCCAGAAGTTTTCTTATGTATGTGGGTGCTCCTGCATTGGGTGCATATATGTTTACCAGGGTTATATCTTCTTGTTGTATTGATCCCTTTAGTATTATGAAGTGGCCTTCCTTATCTCTGGTTATGGCCTTCACTTTGAGATGTATTTTGTCAGATATAAGTATTGCTACCCCAGCTTTCTTTTCCTTTCCATTTGCGTGAAAGATATTTTTCCATCCCTTCACTTTTAGTCTGTGTGAGTCCCTTCTCAGCAGATGTATGGGTCATGTTTTTTTATCCATTCAGCCACTCGATGTCTTTTGGTTGGAGCATTTAGTCCATTTACATTTAAAGTTATTATTGAAAGATACTTGTTTGTAGCCACTTCTTTTTTGTGTGGCTGTTTTCTTTCTGAGCTTTTTATTTCTTCTTTTTACACCAGTCCCTTTAGCATTTCTTGCATGGCTGGCTTGGTGGTGATAAACTCCCTTAGCCCTTTTTTGTCTGTGAAGCTTCTTATTTCCCCTTCAATTTTGAATGATAGCCTTGCTGGATAGAGTATTCTTGGATTCAGTCCTTTGCTTTGCATCACTTTGTAGATTTCCGTCCATTCTTTTCTGGCCTGATGTGTTTCTGTTGAGAAATCATTTGATAATCTAATGGGAGATCCCTTGTATGTTACTTTCCGTCTCTCTCTTGCAGCCTGTAAGATTCTCTCTTTATCCTGAACATTTGCCATGGTAATTATGATGTGTCTTGGTGTGGGTCTTTTCGGGTTCACCTTGTTTGGGACTCTCTGGGCTTGTGTGACTTTTTTCTTCCCCACCTCAGGGAAGTTTTCTGATATTATTTC
The DNA here is from genome assembly GCF_000147115.1 of Myotis lucifugus. Classification (NCBI taxonomy): domain Eukaryota; kingdom Metazoa; phylum Chordata; class Mammalia; order Chiroptera; family Vespertilionidae; genus Myotis; species Myotis lucifugus. The sequence continues at coordinate 5,146,346 of NW_005871094.1, read as the reverse complement.
TTCGAATAGGTTTTCTAATCCATGTTCATCTTTCTGTTGTTCTGGCACCCCTATTATTCGTATGTTGTTTCGTTTCATGTTGTCCCAAAGCTCCCTTAGGCTCTCCTCCTGTCTTTTAATTTTTTTCTCCATTTGCCATACAGTTTGAGTGTGTTTTGCTTCCTTGTCTTCTAATTCACTAATTCGGTCCTCCGCTTCTCCCAGTCTACTGTTGATACTTTCAATGGAGTTTTTTATTGAAGCTATGTCGCTCTTCATTTCTTCTTGGGACTTACTTAAGTTGTTGATTTTTTCATCTGTTTCTTCTAGCTTCTTGCATAAGTAGTTGAGTTTTTCATCTGTTTCTTCTTGCTTCTTGAACATCCGGTGCATGTACTCTAGGAACCTTATTCTGAATTCTTTTTCCGTCATGTTGCATATCTCTGTCTCACTTAGCTGCTTTTCTGGCGAGTCCTCCTTTTCTTTCCTTTGGGGGTTTCTTTGTCTACCCATGTTTGATCTCACTGACATGACTAGTTGTTGAGTCGTTCAGTGGCTGGACCCTGGGTGGCAGTGGCTGCTCCCTGGGTGGCAGTGGCTCCTCGGGCTGTGGTTGCTCCTTGGGCGGTTGTGGTAGCAGCGGCTCCTCTGTTGATAGCAGAGCCTCTGGTGGGTGCTGTTCACAGCTGTGGTGGCTCTTCTGGCTGGTGGAGGGAGGCTTCACACACAGCAACTGTTCCCCAGGCAGAGCGTGTGGTGATCAGGAGGCCGCTGTTGCTTGAATCTGCGAAGCGACCGTGAGGGAGGCAATTTCGACCACACAGTGATTTCCCGCCACCTCTTTTCAACCACCTCTCGCTGCCGGAGATCGGTGGCGCAGCGGCTCAAAACACCGAACGGTGCCCGCCTCAGCGAAGGAGAGCCTAGGCGGGATGATGTCGCGCTCCTGATTGGCTGGCTGCTCGGTCGGTGACAGACGGGGGCCGGGCGGGCCAGCTAGCTGTGGCCCGCAGGGATTGGTGGAAGGAAACTGCACTCTAAGAAGGTAGGTTTTGAATGGCATGATCCCTCAGGCCTCCTGTTCCAGGACTCACCCACTTTACCCAAGGAACATCCATGGCCAATCACATTTTTCCACAGGTGGTCTGTAGAGACTAACTGGCCAGACTATGATTCCTAGGGCTCACAGGTCTCTGGTCTATATTTTGAGTTCTTTCTTTGTTTCAAAAAAATAAAAAAATTGCCGAGTTAAACAGGCAAGGAAGTCTTTTTTTAAAAAACATATTTTATTGATTTTTACAGAGAGGAAGGGAGAAAGATAGAGAGTTAGAAACATTGATCAGCTGCCTCCTGCACACTCCCTACTGGGTATGTGCCCGCAATCAAGGTACATGCCCTTGACTGGAATCGAACCTGGGACCCTTGAGTCCACAGGCCGACGCTCTATCCACTGACCCAAACCAGTTAGGGCAAGGAAGTCTTTTTTTTTTTTTAATGATTATTGCAATAGGGGAGAGAGATTGAATTCAACTCTGCTGAACCAAAAGGCAGGACAGTTTTTAAGCACTGGGATGATGAACTAGTACTGGAGGACATTAGGGGGGAGGTTGGCTAATGTGATCAGGACATCTGTGCTTGCTCATTGTCACTTATCTTACAGAAGGTAGGCTCCTATGCTCCCACAGAGACAGGGAGACAGGGGCTGCTCTCTCCTTAGATGATTACATTTCAAAGGGATGCCTCCCAGGCCCTGAGAAAGACATTCCTGAGTTGTAAGTGGGACAAGGGAGAAGACTTAGATCTCAAAGAGGTAGAGAAAGAATTTACAATGGCACGTTTTTTAGAGTAAACGCTCTAAGAGAAGGGAAGGGGGGCTACATGCAGAAAGAAACTGGTTGAAGTTTAGTCCAGCCAGGGAACATGAAGGCCAGCCGTCTGGGCCTTGTGCTGGAGGTGAGGCCTGTATGGAGCACTGCTAAGACTCTTCTTTTGGGCAGTGAGACAGTGCCAGGTTCCATCCCAGGTCCTCCACTCCTGGTGGCTTCATTCCTGGCCCAGGTCCCCCACGGGTGAAACATGGGTCTTGTACCTGCCTTGGCTTCCCCATGGCCGTCCATCCACCCTCTGGCCTCAGCCCATTGCTCTCTCTCTTACCATTTTTGAATCTTGAGCTGCCCCCTCCAGGCAGCTCCCTTCTCCCCACAGGCCTCCCAAGAGGTTTGGCATCAGCAAGCTTTCATAAGTATTTATTGCAGGGATAAGAGCCTGCTGCCCCTGATGGGCCCTTGGCTGCCAGGCACTGATGTCTGGAGGAGGCAGTTTATATGCTAATGCTGCTGATTGCCTGCATCTCCCGAGGATTCTGCCTTAGCCTTTCTATCTGCCCCTGGAGAGAGACCCAGGAGCTGTTACCCATCTGCCCTCCCCCTCCCCTTCCCCTTCTGCCCCCAGCCCTTCCACCCAGTCTTCCCAGAGAGACCCATAAAATTTTATTCAACTCATTATGTCCCAGGCAAAGCCTGATCCTTCATTTTGAGAATAATAAGCAAATGTCCAGATTCAAATGTGTTGTCTGAGGCTGAGTTGAGGAGACTGGGGGAGTGGTCTGATTTGAGCTGCCTAGAGGGGTAGCACTTGGTGCTGGCGCTAGGGAGGCTGTGAGGCTGGGAAGGGGGAGTCTGGGCTCCCAGAGATCATTCTATTATCTGTGAGGAGGAAGGCAAAGACTTGGTTTTGAGCCTAGTGTTCACCCCCAATTTTCACTCTGAGAATCAGGAGGGTGACACAGTTGTCAACCCTGTGTGCCTGTCCATGGCAACTGGACTCAGAGCCCGCATGTTGGAGGAGCAGGTGATTAACTTTCTGGGGGTCTGTTAGATGCAGACTCACTGCTTCACCCTAATCCAGTGGTTCATGACCTAGAGGAGCATCGTCTTCGCCTCGGGAGCTGTAGCAAACGCAGATGCTTGGGTCGAAGATTTGGATTTAATTGGTCCAGAGTGTGGTTTTAGCATTGAGATTTTTAAAGGTGAATCTAATTTGCAGCCAAGGCCGTGAACCACTATCCCAACCCAAGTCCTAGGAGGCTGATGCATAAATCCAAACGCTCCTTTATGAATGCAAAGCGAGATACAGAATTGCTGAGGTGGTATGAGTTCCTTCCCTGGTAGAAAAGCCACCATGGAGACCCCGACAGCTTCCAGAAAGCAGCATGGCATTCCTGGGGAAAGGTAGGCTCTGGGTCACCTGCTTTAGGCTACATGGCAGGGAGCGAGTTACTTAACCTTTCTAAGCTTCACCGTCGTCATCATGGCCGTGTACAATGGGGATGAGAATAGCTACCCCAAAACATTGTCGTGAGGATTCAAGGAGCTAGAGTGTGACAAAGCAGCTAGCAGAGTGTGCTTGTAGTGACTAAGGTTCTCATTAAAAGGTAGTTATTGTTATCATAATAAAACCTGATGTCTTGGCGCTTGGATGGGCTGGTGCTCAACTCTCCTCTGTGGGGTGATAATAATAATGCATCTACTATTTGCTGAGCACAATCCCAAGCCCTTTACCTATATTAATCAAGGCACAGCAAGGTTAAGCATTAAGCCCAGGACCCAGGAACAGTGGGGGTGGGATTTAAAGCAGCCAGTCTGATTCCTGGGCTTGTCCCTGATGACCACACCTTACTGCATCTCCAGCTCCCCACGTCTTCCCACCACGTGGACCGCAACATCTGGGTGTGGTCAGAGCCCCTCTCCCGTGGTCAGTGCTGGCAGAAGCCTTAAAGGAGGGAGGTGTGCACCGAAATATGACCTTGATGGAAAATCTAGACAAAGGAGCATGGCTTTGTTACGCAGCGTCCTGCCCGCCCATGGGTTAGATGGCAGCCTTCATTGGCTGCATGCCCATCCTGAGGCCTGCTCTGTTCACCTGGACCAGACCGGCAGTTTCCTCGTCCCCAAGCCATTGTTCAAGGCATGGGCACTGATGCTGATGGTTAGGCTTGTCCACTTTCTGTCAGTCTTCATGTGGCAAATGGACTTAGCTTTTTTGACACTGATATTTTAAATGCTAATGATCAGCTCTGGAGGGGCTTGGTCCTGGTTAGTAGAATACCCTGGAGCAGCGGTTGCCAACCCATGGTCCGCGGACCACTGGTGGTCCGTGAGGTCCGAAAGGTTTGCGGCCGCTGCCCTGGAGTGTTAACTTCAAAGCACCTTTAACGCTAACCACCTCCGAAGTGTACTCAGAGACAGTTTTGCACACATCCCACCTTGTTTATACTGAAATGTTTTAAATTACTTGATAAACAACAAATCACTTTTCTTGAAGCGAGGGGTCTTTCCCTGGAAATTGTTCCCAAATATTGTGATAGGCACATGTACAGGCAGATGCCCCACAGGCTCTGCAGAGAATGCGGATAAATGAGATTCCCACAGGAAAGCTCCTTGTAATCCATGTTATCAGGGTTGCACAGAGCCGGTTTGTTGTCTGTGGGCAAGTCCGTGTTATTGGTGCAAATTTGGTTTCATGCCAACTCCAACCCTGTCCTCCATACCCCCCACGCCCCTGCTTCTCAGGTCTGCTTGCAGAAGAGGTGGATGAGGAAACATGGCCAGAGGACAGCTCTACTGAGATTGTAGCTGGTGTGGAGTTAGAGAGGCCAAGGGGAGAAGTCAGCATGCCCCTGCGCTTCCCAGCCCTGACCTTGTCCCTTTTTCATAATCCCCCACACTTGGCTTTAGCACTGTGCCTGCCAACAATTGTTCTCTTACTTGAAAACTCCCTCCGTGACTTGATGGAAGGGGGAAAGCAGAGTGTCCAGGGCCTGCCCCGTACCCTGGGCCTTCCAGGATGTGGCCTGGTGTTGTCGCTCTGCTTGACTTCTGTGCTGTGGTTCTCTCTCTTGCCTTCGCCTGTCATAGGTCTTCCAAGCTTTTCATTCCTAGCTACCGAGAGCTGAAGGCAGACCCCGCATCCAAGGCACACCGGAAGGCAGGACTAATAAGGACCAAATACTATTTATACTGAACCCGGCCCTGCTAAAAGCTCAGTTGTGCATTATATCATTCCGTATCCTCATTCCAGGGGAGAGAGCCAGAGATCCGAGAAGTCTAAACAGCCCAGCATGGCAAACAGCTATTCTTGGTAGAGCCTGCATGCCAATCCAGGTCTTTGGGCTCCAAATCAGCACTGTTATCTCTGACCACATGTTCTCTGCATTTCGGTCACTGATGTGAAACATTGGATGGTCCTTCAGGAATGCCTCTGGTCTGTCTCCCAGTAACACCCACCTGGGGCAGCCTCCCCATCCTGTTAGCACCCTGTTCCTTGTGGCCCAGGAGAGAGAATCCAGTAGGAAAGTGGGGGGAGGGGGAGGGAGGGGGACAGCATGCTGCCCATTAGACCTGGGACCCTGCTCAGACACTCACGAGGCCAAGGTGTAACTGGCTGGGAATCCGGTAGTGCCCACCCCAGGCCAGTGCGGTTCCCTGTCAGCCTCTTTTAGTTTGCAGGGAGTTGTAGGAACCCAAGTAACAAATGACATCACACGAGGAGCTGAAGTAACATAGCAACTGCAAATGTTATCAGTCAGCTGACCCTCTGAGACTGGCTGCCATCCAGGGGAGATTATCGTTTATGCGAGTAAATACCAAGTCCTCACGACTGTGGCTTGTACAACAGGAGATGAAGCAGCACTGTCATTCCTGCCTAAGAGCAGGGGGATCCAGGAATTCTTACTCCTTTACTAAAAATTGAGATGCTTTTCAGTGTATGTGTTCATATTCAATGGGCAGGGCTGACGTTTGGATACAAGTCCTTTGTTCTGTTGTGGGGAAGCTGGTGTAGCAGAATTAGCACGGAACTAAGGGTGCAGCCTGGATTTTAGTTCTGGTTCTACCACGAGGAAGCTGTGTGACCTTGGACAAGTAACCTACCCTCTCTGGGCTTCAGCGAGGGGATCTGAGTAAGAATGAAGGCTGGTGTTTTCGTTTGCTGGGGCTGCCATAATGAAGTTCTACACATTGGCTGGCTTAAACAACAGAATTTTATTTTCTCACCGTTCTGGAGGCTAGAAGTCCAAGGTTAAGGTTCAATTTTTCCTGAGGCCTCTCTTCGTGGCTTGCAAGTGGCTGCCTTTTCACTGTGTCCTCACATGACCTTTGCTCTGTGAGGGCCTCCCTGGTGTCCCTTCTTCTTCTTGTAAGAACACCCGTTATATTGGGTTACTAGGCCACAGTGGACCTCATTTCATCTTAGTTACCTCCTGACAGGCCCTGTCTCCAAATGCAGTCACCTTGGGGGTGTGGGTTTTAACACACGGAGTTGGAGGGACACAGTTCAGCCCATCACAGAGGGTTAACGACCTAGGTTTCGAATCTCCATTTTGAGGACCAGCACAGCTCTCACTGGCGTACTCCAGAAACTGAAACAGGGACTCAGGATCTCATTGGAAAGCTCCCTACTCAGCTCCCCTGAGCTGGGACCCCACTCAAGAGGCTGGGGTGGTGTCTGCAGCCGGCTTTAGGCTACCTCCCTGGGGTGTCACTTGCTCTGTGCTTGTCAGCCAGCCCAGACTCCTCTCCGGAGTTCTCCACTGTCCTCTCCTGCTTGAGTGGGAGTGCTTGCTGGCATTGTCACATGTGTATCTGACACGGACACTTGGACCCCAGCCTCCCAGGCCAGGTGTGGGCTCCTCCCACGGCTTGTCACGGCCTAGCTGGGAATTTTCTATCTCGGCCTTCCCTCCGTCTGGGCAGGGCGTGGGCCAGGAACACCCTCTTTTACGGACAGGTTTCAAAACTGGGATTTGACCAGAGAGGGCTGGGATCAGGGATCTCCTGTAGTCGCAGCAGGGTGATGGCAGGAAGATCTCATTAACACCTTTGCACAAAGGGGGAAAATAATATTTCAGCATGTTCCCTTTGTGTCGTCAAGCGGTGATAAGGTGCCACCAAAGTGCCAGTCTGAGCTGTGCTCAAATGAAGGATTGTTCTGATAAGATGGAGAGGAGAGATGCTCGGGGATGGGGCGCTCCGGGGAGGGCGGCGCTGGTTTAAGGTTATTAAATAGGAAACGCCTGGCCGCGGAGGATCAAAGGGAAATTACACATTCTGTCACATTTGCTTATTGAATCCCAGTTCTATTGAAGCTCTAAAGGGGAAAAAAAAATAACGCCACCCCCATCAACCTCCTTGTAGCTCTTATTAGATTTCACAACCTTTCAATATTAAAATGCTAGTGCCGGTGGCACAATTCCTTGTCAGTTTTTAATATCAGTAAGGGATTGTAGTATTAGGTTTAAGGGGATGGAGGTGGGAGCGGGGAGGGGTGCAGACCGAGCTCAGAGTCCCCCACGCCCACGGGTCTGCATCTCAGAGCTGGTGCAGGCCCAGCAGCTCTGTCCTCATGCTGCGTGAGGAGGCTGCTGACCTGGAGGTGGCTCTCAGGGGACCACACGCCCCTGAGCTTCACAGGAAGAGACACTGAGGTTTGGCTTCCCCGCAGACTCTGTCATCAGGTGCTGTACTAGCTGCTGTAACAAAGGACCACAACCTGGGTGGCTTAAACAACAGAAATGTATGAATTATTTCATAGTTTCAAGGTATGGGCAAGGCCATGCTCCCTCTAAACCTTGTGGGGAGAATCTTTCCTGGCCTCTCCTAGCTTCTGGTGTCTGTGGGCACTCCTTGGCACCCCTTGGCACTGGCTGGCTTATAGATGCACCATTCCAATCTCCCTCCTGTCCTCACATGACTGCTTCTGCTCCTTGTGTCTCTCTCCTCTTCTTATAAGGACACCAGGCATATTGGACCAAGCGCCACCCAACCCTGTATGACCTAATCTTGACTAATTACATCTACGCGGGCCCTATTTTCAAACAGGGGCACATTCTGAGTTTCTGAGGGTTGGGCTTCAATGTATCTTTTCGGGGGGGGGACACAATTCAGTCCATAACAGGTGTCTTAGTTTGGATTCCCCCCCAAACCAACTCTGAGACAAGTATTTTCATGTAAGTAGTTTGTTTGGGATGTGGTCCCAGGATGCACAGTGAGGGGAGGGGATAGGAAAGAGTGGGTAACCACTGTGGGCAACCGGGGCTCACAGTGATGACCTGGAACCTTCTGAGAGGCATGGGAACAGGCCTTGGAATTGTATCCCTGCGGGCAAAAGTGGGGTGCTTGTCCTTCCGATGAGGGTCACTCAGAAAACATGACACTTGCACCTGCCTCAGAAGGAGCAGCGCAGGCTCCCGCAGCCAGAGGGACCTCAACAGGGAGGCGGGAGGCCGTGCTGTCCAGGAGAACCGGCTCTTGGGCTTTGGGAAGGTCAAAGGGTCATGGGCCAGGAAGGCGTTGGCTGGGGCTGCTCACCAAAACCAAAGGAGCCTGGGCCAGAGGGTTAGTGCTTTAAACCTGGCAGCCTGATGGGACTTCCTGTCCTGCTGGCCTGGAGGAGCTTTTCTGTTCTCTGTGACCCAGCTCCTGTGCCACCATTGAGCAGGCTCGTTCTGCTGGGGCTGAATCTCCACCTGCTCTCTTAATGGATGTCCTGGTTCTCCAGGCTGGGGGTCCTGCTTGGACTCTGCCTCCTTCCTGTGAGGAGACAGCTGTCCTGTCCCAGGCTCTGACCCCGAGGGTCAGGTGAAACGACTGTCCACCCTGGTCCAGCTCAGCTCCAGGATGGACTCTCAGCCAATTGCCACCACGAGGCCTGTCTCCACCCCCTCTCCTGTCCTTGCCCCTTTGTCCCCACACAATGACATCCATCTTTTCTGTCCTGAAGCCACTCACTTGGTAAGCTCGACCAGTTAAGGATTTGGGGAGAATAAGATGCTAAAACCAAAGAGGAGGCTCTAAGCTAAATATTTCCAGAAATCACCCCAGAGAGAGGGGAGGTCCTTCTGGGCCAAGACGCAGGGCCTGCCTTGGACCCCTGACTGATTGCCTCCTACCTGCCTGCTCTGCTCCATGCCCCACCCCTCCTCCCCCACCTGCCCTGCTCCAGAACCCTCCCCTTCCTCCTCCACCTGCCCTGCTCCAGCCCCCTCCCCATTGCCCTGCTGTCCATGAGGCCTACACATGTTTGGGAGCCATTTTCAGGACCGTCTGCCCTCTGGGTGCTGGGCTTTCCCCAGGGTCCTATATCTAATGCTGGTCTCTGTCCTGCTCTGTTCACATATGGGTACCCTCAGTGTGCCTGCACGTTCACATGAAAGCGCGAACGGGCCATGAGGTCTTCATAAATAGCTGGGCACTGGCAGGGGGCACATGCTCACCTCTGCAGCCATCTCTGAGGTTCTGTAGGGGCGGGAGGGGAAAGGAGTGATCAATCATCACAGCGAGGGGACCACGCATGGCAGCCATGGAAGCACAAAGGGCCAGGGGTACGGAGACCTGGGTTCCAGTCCCGAAACTGTGATGTTGCTTCTATTTTATTTTAAAATTATTTTTACCTTCTTTTGCCGCAATTTCCTCTCCATTCAAATGAGGATAATAACCTACCCAAAGGCCCACCATCTCCCAGGTTTGCTGTGACAGTAAAATGAACCCCCTCTCTCCTCAGGAGAGTGGCCCCTGATGTGCTCATGCGGAGCAGAGCTCCTGCGAAGTGGATCACGGGACAGGAAACTAAGTGACCTAATTTGGAAGAAGGCTGTGGCAGGTGGGTGATCCAGGTGGCATGACATGTCTACTTCGAATGTATGAGGTTTCGAGTCAGGGAGCCGGAGGTCTGGGCGGGGTCGGCTGGAAGCTGAGGGAGGAGGATCCGCCTTCGGACCGTGGTGGCCTGTCTGTCAATCTGTGGATCCCCTGCCCTTGGTGACACCCTGCTCTACCTGCTGCCTCTGCCCTGAGGAGGGCTCCAGGCACCTGCCCCTCCCAGGGAAATATACACAGAGCACATCAACCATCCCTTTCTTTCCATTCTTGGCAAAGCCAGTTTGCATCTTCAGGGCAATCTCATGTGCTCAACGTCTGGGGATGACTCAGGAGCTGGCAGAGGGAGGGTCCTTTTGGGGATGTAGTTTGTGAGATGGGGGTGGGAGTAAATGGAGATGGTCCAGGACTGACCCTTTGTTTCCTTTCTGAGAAACGGGGAGAATCACGCGGGGACCAGTCATCATTTCATGCAGTCATTTTTCAGCGCTGATAGAGGTTCATTCATCTGGATTAGTTCAAAGTGATTGAAACAATTTACACCAGGTCTCTCTCTCTCTCTCTCTCTCTCTCTCTCTCTCTCTCTCTCTCTCTCTCAAGCTAGCTACTATTTAAAAAGATTTTTTATTGATTTTTAGATAGAAAGGAAGGGAGAGGAAGAGAGAGAAACATAGATGTGAGAACATCCACCAGTTGTATCCTGCATGTCCCTGGGGATTGAACCTCAACTCAGGCATATGACCTGACTGGGAATTGAACCAGCAACCCTTTGGTGTACCAGATGGCTCCCAACCAACTAAGCCACACTGAACGGGACACCAGGTCTGCTTCTTTGTGGATGGGGACCTACAGCTTTAGCTTCCTGGGAAGGTGCGAACTGCTTGGGGTGGGCAAGTCACCTGTGGCCCATATGGAGGTTATTCATGCAGGTATCTGGGTCCCCACTGGCTGGCTGCACTGGCTGTGAGCTCCTCAGGGGTCAGACTTGCCTTTCTTTGTACCCCAGGAATTCTGCACAGAATTGGGCCATCATTGGACTTCTTGTACATTAAGTAAGTCAAACCCTCGTGGCCCTGGTAACTGGAGGCCCCCATGAGAACCTGGGGCAGAAGCTGGGTTGACAGATGAGTAGCTCTCTCCCAGGAGCAGCCTTTGAAGTCTGTTCTCATTAGCAAGAGGCCCTGGGGGAAGGGGCGGGAGTGAGTGGGCGTATGTGTGTGGGGTGCTGGGGAGAGCTCTGCCATTAACCTGCCATCGCACCTCACCAGTGTGAAGCTTTGCTTCTGCTTCACGGCAGGCTGTGTTTGCAAGTGGTGGCTTTTCAGGACCCTGGAGAGATCCCAACTCTGAACCCCAGTGTCCTGTGAGCCTACGCATGCAGGTCCAGGAAGTCCTGCTTCCTGGCTCAGTTACATTTTCAGGTGCACCACTTAGCTTATCTCTTTGCATAAAGGGTGGAGAAAGAGCTGGAAAGTTTTGTTCAGCTTCAATTCCTTGCTCTGAGAGTTCTAGTGGGTCACAGAGCTAATGGCCTCGGCTGCACTTGACATTTGGCCCTTGGCCTTTAGACCAAAGAATTTTTGCCAGACAGGCGAGAAGTTTTAAAAACCTGCCTCTCCATTCCGCCCACGAGGTACAATTCTGCCCAGGGAGTCAGCATTCAGGACCGTGAAGGAACGAGGTCTCTGACACGAAGCCCCTCCTGGGAGCCTCTCAGGACCCGGGTCGCTCCCTCTGCCTCCATGCGGCCAGCTCTCAGACATGTCTGTGCTCAGCACGAGGCAGCCAGACTGACAGGTTAGCTTCTGCCAAGGCTCTCTGAGGCTCAGAGCCCGCACCGATGCCCACCAACAGCGCCCATGCCAGCTGTCAGGGTACAACAGGCATGCTTCCTCCTGATTTCCCAATTTTCTATTTAAATGTGTGTGCCGTTAGGATAATAAAGCATGCTTCCTTGGTTGAAGGCCACATAAAACTAGTTCAGGCATAGAGGCAATAGGGGACATAATAACGGGCAAGTTTAAGAGAAAATACAAATGAAGGGATGGGTCTCAAGTGGGAGACGCTGCTAAATGCTTGGGCCTGAGCGTTAGACTGGCATTATTAGCATTGTTATTGTTATGGTCTTAGCTTTAAAGTGTAATAAACCTCTCTCTTCCACGTTCCTCCTTGGAAGGTTTGCGGTAACTGTGAACACAGGTCTCAGCTCTTTTCCTTGGGGCCCACGTCGCTTCTGTTCTCTGATTGGCTCCTGCTGCAGCCACCGGATGGGTGAAGTAAATGGTGTGCACATCCCCTGGGGCCTCTTCATGGGATCGATGGCTGTGGAAGCGCTGGGCTTCTTGCTAAGTACCCCGACTGTGCAGTCACTGCCCAGGCTCCGCCCGGGGTCCTGCAAGGTCCTCTAAGCAACAGGATGAGCAATGCACAAAACACTCTGAAAATGTTCTGGTTTTGAAAACAGCTTTATTGTCCATCTTGGAGAATAGCATTTTGAATGCCCAGAGTATGCAGGCAGTGTCCTCGCTGGGACCGAAAAGGCACAGAGGAGCTGGGGATAAGGGTCCCCACAGATCCGGGCTTGGGGCTCGTTCAGTGTCAGCACTGGCATCAGGTCACGCAAGAGGCCAGTTCAAAGCCAGCCCCCACCTCGCTGCTGATAAATTAGTGACACTCTCTAGGCCTTCGTTTCCTTGCCTGTGAAAAGCACGACAGTAATAATAATAGGTTGTTATAAAGATGAAAGGATTTATGCTTGAAAAAATGCTTTCCACCATGCTGAGCACATGGAATGCTCTCATAGCTCTTTAGTTACTGTCCTACTAGTACAAAGTGAAGCAAGTTCTCATATTTCTTCTCCCTGGAAAATGAAGATAGCAGGACCTGTCTCATTGTGGCGTTTGTATTAAATAACTAATGAAGTGAAATGGGCATGAAATGAAATAAACAATAGAATATCCGAAGTATCAGCCTTCAGCAGGTGAGTGGTGCAGCTTGCCCCAAAGAGTTAGCCTCATCCAGCAGGTGAATGAACAGAATGAAACAGCAATGTGCATTTTCCTAGGAAAGCATAGCTTGTGTCAATATAACCACCAGTTCTCAATTATAAGCGAAAACAAGGGGAAAACAATATAGAGAAGTCAAGAGAAATAAAAATGTCTGCCTTCAAATTAAGTACCTTTTCATCCCATCCTCTTAGGCCATTAATTACCACTCTCACCTCATCGTGGTCTCCCTACTCAGCTACGAGGAGAACACTTAACTTTCTTCGGGTGGTTCAAGTGTCAAAAATGCCCTTAGCCTGGTGGATAGTTTTTCAGAAGATCACTTCTAACTCTTCTCCTGCTGATCCATCTAATAACCCTACTTAGGATGTATCAGAGGAGGCAAAGTGGTAAGCGTTTCATCACTTTTCTAATTAGTTCTAGAGGGTAATAGCAGCTCCTTCACAAAAATAAACCATTTTCCCAAAAATTTCTCTAAGTTTGGCTTCTAGAATGCCTTTCCTATCCCTCTTTCTCCCTAGCTAGTGATCTCATTTAGAGTGGTGTGAGAATAGAGTTGAAGAAGAGCAACAGCAGCCAAACTTTCTGAGCACTCACTTCTTGGCAGGTTCCTTTCTAAGTGCTTCACATTTTTAATCTCACTTAATTATCACAACAACCCCGGAGGCAGGTGGCGATTACCCCTCCTTTTATTTATTATTTATTTTTTAAAAATATTTTTTATTGATTTCAGAGAGGAAGGGAGAGGAGAGAGAGAGATAGAAACATCAGTGATGAGAGAGATCATCATTGCCTCCTGCACACCCCCTACTGGGGATCGAGCCCAAAACCTGGGCATGCGCCCTGACTGGGAATTAAACAGCAACCTTCTGGTTCATAGGTTGATGCTCAACCACTGAGCCACATCAGCTGGGCTACGCCTTCTTTTAAAGATGAGGATACTGCCCTAGCCGGTTTGGCTCAGTGGATAGAGCGTCAGTCTGCGGACTCAAGGGTCCCGGGTTCAATTCTGGTCAAGGGCATGTACCTTGGTTGCGGGCACATCCCCAGTAGGGTGTGTGCAGGAGGCAGCTGATCGATGTTTCTCTCTAACTCTCTATCCCTCTCTCTTTCTCTCTGTAAAAAATCAATAAAATATATTTTTTAAAAAAAGATAAAGATACTGAGGCTCTGAGAGTTTAAGTGGCTTATTCAAGGTTCTTGCTGAGCCAGGATTCAAATGTGAACAGTGACTGATAGCTCCCATTCCTAGCCACCAGGGGACAATGTCGGGCACTTTGCACGCATGCAGACACAAATACAGAGTGTGCTGTAGCCAGCCAGTGGGGGCGCCCAGAACCTTAGAACTGAGAGGTGGCAACCAAGCGCATGCCCCACATGACCTCCCAAAGGTCAAGTGAGGTGGGAGATGCTTGGATTTGAATCAGGACTCTTGTGACCCCGAGCACTCTTACTGCAAACAGAGGGAAACGTCCCTTAAAGGCTGAGTTTTTGAGCTGATGACAAACCATTCCCAGACAACTCTTCTCTTTCTTTCCAACGTATTTTACATTAATGGAAATGATGAAAAATCATGGCTCTTTGCTAATTGTAAAAAGGCCTTTGATCATTTCTTTTAAAATGTTTGTTCTAGAAACGTATGAAAGGAACCAATTTTTCTTTTTTTGAGACTTGTTTGCATATGAGAACAATACAGAGGAGTTTGAAAAGAGCTATTTCATGCCAGTAATTAAGAGATTTGTTTGTTTGGTTTCAAGTAGCAGAAATCAATTTTGGCTGGTTTAAGCAAAAGGGAAATTTGTTTTTTTGGGGAATACTGGGGAATCTCGTGGCTCAAAGAAACATGTTAAACACCAAGACTGAGAAAGTGGGAAAACTGGGGATTGTCTGGAGACCCCACAGTAGGAGGGCCCGGACCTCTTCCCCAGTCACGGCCATTGCCCAATTTAGTGCCCATTTCCCAGCCCAGGACCTGACTGCCCCATAAGATAATTTCCCAGATGGAAGGAAATGTGATTGGCCTGGCTTTACTCAGGGATCTACCTATGGGTCCATCAGCCATGACCAGGCTGCAAGGTCAAATCACCATGTCTTAGGACTCCTCCCAGAGAAAGGAGAATTGTGAGGAGTCACCACAATTGCGCTTTGCCCATTGTCATTTCTTTATGTTGCCTTGATGATGAATTGCTTGGTGTAGGACACACAACTGATTGGAGAACAGTTCCTGGAGAGAAGAGACAAAGAAGCTCTTTGGAGCCTGAGTAAACCCTTTATATCCTCTTTCTCCCTTGTGCTACACCCACAATAGGTAACACCCAAAAGTCCAAGTGCGGAGAGCAAGCGGTACTGCCTACTGAATGTCCCCAAGGTGTCTTCAGGGAGCTTGGTAACAAGCTAGCAGGGCCAGGCTCTCTCTTCCCCCCTCCGGCAGGAGGAGCGGTGGCCACTCAGCGTCCTCGGCCTCCATATCCTCCAGGGGCTGGGCAGGCAGCTCTCCCAGCGACTCCTGTAAATAGCTGAGAGCACTGGGCACCCAAACTTCAAGTTTTGTCTTACTTTGAAGACCACTGTCATGCTTGCCCCCTAAAAGAAGAGCCTCAGGGTGTGGGGTTCCTTTGCTGATACCCAGTCCCACCTGTGTTAACGGCAACCAGCCTCAGCATGCTTCTGTGCAAAAGGCAGAGGGAAGGGAGGACCATGCAGATTCAGCCCTTCTGCCCCAGGCAGTGCTTGCTGGTGTTCACCCCAAGCCTTTTACTCCGCCCTGCCTGAGATGGCACGATGAACTTAGCTCCTACCTGGAGTGTGGGGGATTAGTCAGGGAAAGAGGCATGAATAATTCTAGGTGAAGGCCACTCTCCGTGGCAGGTGGAGTCTGTGTCCTCTATCCTGCGGGGCGGGGGGGGGAGGCCTTTGGAGATGATGCAAAAGGCTGGATGCAGGGTCCAGGAGCCAACCTGGGGGGGGGGCGGCTTCCATATCTGGGGGAAGACTGCTGTTCTTGTCCAAGCTCTGTCAGTCACTTACTACTTGATCTTGAGCAAATCACTTGATCTGAATTTATTATTATTATGCAGATGTGTAATGATATCTTCCCAATCTTGGAGAGTTTCTGTGAGATTACTAAGGAACGTTAGACATGCTGTAAATTTTGAGCTCTTATTGGTCTGGGAAACTGAGCAGTTCCCAGTCTAGCTCTGAATGTGGAGGAGCAAATGCAGCCTTGGAACACAGCAGTAGGGGTGGGGGCGCTAGTTGGTAGTTAAAGGTGACTGTGACTTCTGCTAACTTTTCTCAGCATCACAGATTTCTCTGAGCAGAACTGTAGCCATAATAACTTAGCAGGCTCCACTGGATCAATAACGCTGAAATCTAAGGGCCATTCAGTTGCTACAGGCTTTTATTTAGCCTTTGTGTCTGGTATTAATGTTATCCCCATGGCATCTAAATGGCAGAGCTATTTCTGGATTGGAAGTCAATCTGCCAGTGTGGCTCTTGGCCATCCATCATGGGCAGGAGAGAAAAGTCCAGGTGAGCAAAACTCCTAGGGTAAGCAGGACAGATGGGGATATTTAATGCTTGCTGGTGCCATGAATCCCACCTAATTTCTTTGTAAGCAACAGCAGCAAAGGGCAATAGAGAAAGAACACCGTTCTTTGAAAGTGCCAGAGATCAAGTACTGAACTTTGCGTCTGAGTTATAACTTCCGTGGGATCTAGGCCACTGTAAAGACAACACTGTGATGTGTATCAGTGCCTCTCAACCGTTACTGAGTGTGCAGTTTTTGATAAAACATGGGAACTCAACATGGGAGTAGCTCTACTAGAAGGTGCACTGTCTTCAGTAACAGTTTTCAATAAGTTTGTAGTTAATTCCTTAACATAGCACAGCATGCTTGAAAAACAGTGCTTGTGCGACGCAACATATACCTGGCTGCTAATGACAATACTCCTAAGCACATTTTAAGTGCTTACTGTATCTCAGGCAGCACTCTAAGCATTATTTCTTGTCTTTTACTTTATTGGACTTCAGGGATATTGCACTTTTTATCTTTATTGTTGAGAGTATTATAGATGTTCCTCCCTTTTATCCCCTATGGCCCCCCTCTATGGTTCCTGCCTGTCTCCAGGGCTTCACCACCCTATTGTCTGTGTCCATGGGTAATGCATATATGCGTATAAATTCTTTGGTTAATCTCTTCCTGCCTCCAGTCCCCTCTCCCTCTGAGATTTGTCAATCTGTTCCATACTTCCATGCCTCTGGTTCTGTTTCATTCCAAGAATTTAAAGACATTATCTCATTTTCTCCCCAGGACAACTTTGTGAGATAGGTAACAACCAACATTCCTATTTTACAGATGAGGAAACAGGATCACAGGTACTGAGTAACTTGCCCAAGGTCACTCTCCTGGTAAGTGAAAGAGCAGATACTTGTTCCTGAGTAGTCTAACACTGTTGTCCATGACCACCAACCTCACCAGCTATGGCCTGTGAGACTCTCCCAACACAGAGCTTTCCACAGAGCTGTGGAGGTGGGTGTGGGGGCAAGCGCTCTACCGCTCTGTTCAGCACCTTTTGAAGTCGGCCTCCCAGATGGGAGCAGGTGCCAACCTCTCTGATGGCACATTGTGCTTCTATCTGTTCCCCAGTCTTCCTCCTTGATTTCTTCCCTTTGACCTTTACAAGTTCAGGTCAGGAGGAAGTGAGTGGGCTGCCTCTAGGCAGCAGGGCACTATTGAGGATTGAGGAATGTCAGGGATTTGAATGGACTGTTGTCTCTGAATCCTATTCTTCACCCTCCCTCTCCTTCAAGGTTCCTGACCAAGGAAGGATATCACAAGAGACAGTAGCCAATTGGGAGACCATGCCATTTTATCAGTGGCTTGGCAAGTTCTGATGACTCCAAAGTCAGGCCTTCTCTGAAATTACCTGTTGGGAAATATGAGTTAGGACAAGAATCCGAAGTTTGGCTTCCTATTCCCTGTTTCTTGAACCTAAAAAGTAAAACATTGTGTAGAAAATTTTGAGTCTCCTATTTTTTTTCCAAACCAATCTCTTGAAGTAATAATGGCTAGGCTGTCTTTGTATGTGGAGATCTATTGTATTTATATTTATCTCTTTTTTTCTCTCTGGCATGGCACTGCCATTTCTTTTGGGAAACTGCCTCTCTTTTATTTTTTGTGATTGTGGTGGAAGCTGCTAATTACAGTAACTTCATCCCCACCATGGATGCATCAGTTGGGCCAAGGAATGTGGTGATGTATGGACTGGGAGAGGGGAATCTTCCTCCTTCTTGCCTGTCACCAGTGGACGCTGTGTAAGTGTGGAGCCATCAGAGGCTCCTGTCTGCCCCATGGAAGAAGATCATCTGAGTAGGAGAGAAGTTGAAGTCAACACATGGAGAGCAGCAGAGCTGAGAGATGGCAGGACTGGGGGGAGAGAAAGACACACACACACACACACACACACACACACACACACACAAACACGCACCTGATAATAATCTTGAACTCTGGATCTAGCTAAGCCTGAGGTAAGTTCCATTCTTGGACCTTGTAGTTACTTAAGCCAATAATTCCTCTTTGTTCTGACCTAATAACTCACCCATCCAATAGCAGCATAAAAAAGTATTCTGATGTATGTCATTTTATATCCTGCTCCATTGTGTAATATGAATGTTAGGCTTTGACTAATCAGAGAGGAACTGTCATGGGGTGGAGATGCAGCTCAGTAGGCAGAAGGGATGACTCCTTCATGAGCTGAATTGAAGCATGGAGAAGGAGCATGTTTTGTTCCAGGAGTATGGTAGGTGAATCTCCTTTTTGGCTCTTGGGAATCATTGAATGCAATGGGAAACAGATTTGTTACATTCCCTGAGGGGTCCCTATGACTTAGCGGTTCTGGAAGGGGGTGCTTGATCCAACCAGATTGGGCCCAATCTGGTTGGATGATTGGGCCCAATCTGGTTGGATGATTGGGCCCAATCTGGTTGGATTATTTAAGTGTTGCTCTGAGTCCATTTTTGAAACTGGTACAATCGGGATAATCCTTCTGAAAGGCAATATAGGTAGATAAGAACAGCCGGGTTGGCGTGGCTCGGTGGTTGAGCATTGACCTGTGAACCAGGAGGTCACAGTTTGATTCCCAGTCAGGGTACATGCCCAGTTATGGGCTTGATCCCCAGTGTGGGGTGTGCAGGAGGCAACCAATCAATAATTCCCTCTCATTATTGATGTTTCTATCTCTCTCTCCCTCTCCTTTCCTTTCTGAAATAATATATATATATGTATGTATATGTATATATATATATATATGTATATATATATGTATATATATATATATATATTTTTTTTTTTTTAAAAAGAATAGATAAGGAGGTGAGAGTCAGAGGGCCTTTACCCACAAACAAGAGGCAATTCTGGGAAAAGCAATCGGCTTCCCTTAGATTGGTTTAGGAAGAGGTTGGTGGAACTGATATTAGTGTTGGGATGACTGAATTATGCTTTTTTAGTTATGTCACTCTGATCGTATCATAAAATATTATGGCTTTATTGCTTCACCATTTTAATAAAAACCCAGCTTAAGGATGTATGATTTTGGCCAAACATTTTGCCTAGGAGGCCCTTAAAGACAAATATTGCTGTTTTTCTTTTAGGTAGAGATTAGGATGTCTGCATACACATTGGAAAGGCCACAGAATAGGTCTTTTTAGGATCATCCAGGATTCTCTACTTTCTCTTTTTCCTGTTCTCTAGTTCTCCCTCTAATAAAATGCTTTCATAACTGAGGAGTGTGAATTCATTCTTGTCCTCCTAGTGGCATTTTGGGAGAACTCTGTATGACCTTCACTCTTGTCCTCAAAGTGGTATTTCCGGGGTCTTCTCAGGGGTGTGTCTGAGATGGTGGCCACTGGGCTGGCTTTTCCAGAAGCAAATGTGAGGACTGGACTAGGAGCTAGAAAATCTGAGTCCTTGCTACTGACAAATGTGTGACCCTTTGTAAGGTACTTACAATTCCCTCGAAGCCTCAGTTTTCCTATCTGGAGAGTGAGAGGGTAGGAATAAGCAACCATTCCCTGCCCTCTGGGTGTTCACTGCAGAGCCTGTGAACGCTCTCAGCAGTAGTTGATTCTCTTCTTGGAGTCTTTGGTCCCATGCAGTACTGTCTCGGCTTCTTCTCCTAAGATTCAACAGGGGAATGAAGGCAAAGGTTTCTTTGCAAACTATTTTTGCCATCAGAGCAAACAGTGGACTGGAGGTGCTGTGGTCTCGAACGCTTTCTGTAGTCCATATACCACGTGTCCTCGGTGGCTCATGTCTACCTTGTCCTCACCTTGCCCAAGGCCCTTCCAGGTTGCCCTGGAAGAGTTACTAAAGACCCCCATCTTCTGAAGTTCACTTTCTTATGGCCAATGCAGAGCAGGGGCCCAGGGCTTTGATGGCCATTGCTCTAAAAGTACCTTATACTATATAATAAAGAGCTAATGTGCAATGGTTGTCACACCCTTGCGCCCTTGTGCCCTCACGCCAGGGCCGGGGGACCTGAGGCTGCATCCCCCACCCTGTGGGGCTTGATGGGGATGGGGCTGGCCGGGCCTGGGTCTTGCATGATTTTGAGGCGCGTGCGGGTGGGGGGGGGCTTGACTCTGGGTCCCGAGGTGCGCCCCAGACTCTGACAGGAGGGAGATTTTCATATACATTTTACCAATTTTCTTTCATTTCTTTCACTTCTATTATAGAGAAAGGGCAAATAGCAATACTAAAATATTTCCTCTAATTAATTCCCTTTTAATGTGCACGAACTTCATGCACCAGGCCTCTAGTAGTCTAAATGTTAAAGCAGGACCTGAGTGGTTTGGTCTCTTTGGCCTTTGACCTCCATTTGCGATCAGGAGGCAAGTCACAATTCCCAGGAAAGATCTTGAGCCTCTGCAGAAGTTACAGGGGGAGTAAAGGTGATTGTGGGCTGAGGTGATCAAATATGAGTTTAGAGCAGTGGTTCTCAACCTTCTGGCCCTTTAAATACAGTTCCTCATGTTGTGACCCAACCATAAAATTATTTTCATCGCTACTTCATAACTGTAATGTTGCTACTGTTATGAGTCGTAATGTAAATATCTGATATGCAGGATGGTCTTAGGCGACCCCTATGAAAGGGTCATTCAACCGCCAAAGGGGTCGCGACCCACAGGTTGAGAACCGCTGGTTTAGAGGGTCCATGTTGGTGTAACCTTTTATATAAACCTGGTGAAAAGAACACATCCTTGGGAGTTGGGATAGCTGAATTCTAGTCACAGACCCCTCTTTTCCTCCTGGGAGGCCTTGGGCTGCCATTTATTTAACCTCTGGTGAGCCTTGGCTTCCTTGCTTGTAAATTAGGACAGCAATTCCATCTTATGGAGGTTGTTGTGACAAATAAGATAATGGGTGTTGGTGCCATGTTGCTGGCACTTTTAGCTTTCATAGAGATACTATGAAAATTAAATGAGCTAACTGAAATGAAAGCCATTGATAATTGGGAAGGCTGGGGCAGGATGGGACTGACTGAGAGAGGCCAGTGGGTCTGATTGAGCTGAACTCATGAACTTGGCCATCTAAGGATAGAAACTGGTTCTCCCTTCCCAGCCCTTGCCAAGCTCGGAGGTTGGGTATGCTAAACTTGCCGAAGCTGGTTGGGTTGGTTGTATTTTGGCAGAGATGTGCTGACCCAGGGGGTGGCATTCTCCTAGTGTCACTGCTTCCATCTCTCCCCATACACCAGGCAGGGACTAGCTACACCCTCGGTGCCTCCTTGCTCATCGCTCAAAGTCAAACAGTGTTTTATGACAAAGGCGGATGATCATGTCTAAATATTTAACTGGCAGATCAATCTATGGCGACAAGGAGCAGCATTTAAAAAAAAGAGTAGACATTCCAGTGACGTCTTCATGACTGGCAGTGTGCCACGGGGAGAGGGAGGGGGCTGGGCTCTGTCTCGGGTATTTGTTCTGATACAGCTCAGAAAGGGAGAGAGCAATCAGTCAAGCAAACACTGGCCTAGCAGTCCTGCCTCTGGCTGGTGAGCAGAGCCAGCGGGCTTAGAGCAGCGGGAGAATGGGCAGACGGGAGATTAATGCCACGTAGCTCCAGAGCCTGGGCCAGCTCCATAGCACGCAGAGCTCCTGCCCTGATGGAGTGTGCATTAACAGGTGATGTAAGATGGGAGGAAGGAGAATATGACAAAGAGTAAATCCCAATGAGTAACTGTATTCCACATGCTCAATGCAAGGCACTACTGAGCTTGCTGGCAAGTCGATGGCTGTCTCTTCCCTGCCAGTGGCCATGGCACCCCCAGCACAGGACACAGTGAATCTGCTATAAAACAGGCAGGGGCATCAGCAGGCTGGATCAGGCAGTGATGTTATGAAGAGGTGGGAGTTTATTTCAGCAGACCTGTGAGTGCAGATGTGTTCTTCAGAAATGCAATACTGGATGGGACACTATGGAGCACCAAGCTTGTTCTCAACTCCCATTGCCATAAGGCAAAGGCAGCAAGAGTAATGGTAGAGAATACTTATTGCATGTCCACTGTGTGCTAGACCCTATGCTAGGGAATTTATATACTTATTTATCCTTCAAGGAACCCTGAGATAAACAGAATATGGAAGTAGATATATGAATACATGGCACACACACATAATACAAACATACATACATACATAATGGATACACATTTAAGTACTATATGTAATATAATGTGCAAATCATTTATCTTCTCTTTAGTTCCCTTACCTTTAATATGGAAATGCCTATATCAATTTATTTATATACCTAATTATTTTACACTTTTTAAAACTCATCCCTTTCCAGTGACACAAAATGTTTCTAATACTCAATTATTAGGAAGTTCCAGCAGGGAGGGCTGCTAAGAACAGACCCTTGACCTGGGAAGAGCCCCTTGTTCAACTAAGGGAAACCCCAAGCCAGCCTCATCAGGTAGCCCCCACCTGCTGGTCATTGGATGACGCAACACCTGACACCCCTGGTGTTAAAGCTGTAAGAGCATCAGCCTTAGTTCCATGAGTACAGGTGCATTTATACTTCCTCATTCACCTCTGTCTTCATGGCTTCCGGCAGGGCCTGGAAGACACTCAACAAATCTTTATTGAATGAATGAGTGAGAAGTAGGTGTTTCCATATTACAGGTGAGGGAGGGCTGTTCGGGATCAATGTGTTCTAGAGTGAACCTGTTGTAGCTCATCCCCAAGGGAGTGCTAACGGCTACCAGGCCTGAATCAAAGAGCAGACGGTTTTATCTCAGAATGGTTTAATGCTCAGCTTTACAGCCAATGTTTTCTGGAATTCTCTTCATCTGTGAAATTCTTAGAAATGCTTTCTGATTTTTATGGATTTCTTTCATGGGTTTTTTCTCTCTCATTCTAAGTAAAGTGCAAAGTCAACTTTTAACCAATGTCAGAGGAGAGGTAGATCCCATTGTCTCATGGCCCCATGTTTGCACCAATGTGTGTGTGTGACACACACACACACACACACACACACACACACACACACACACACTCGAGATGCTGAGAGCTCTGGTCTTGTTTGCCCCCACACATGTTACCTCTACAATTTCATAATTAGGGAGGATGCTAATGTTCCATGATTGGAAAATGTCGCCCTGTGTGACTAATTTGCCAGCAGGGCCTAATTGAGGTTGGGCCTCATCTGGGGTCTAAGTCTTTCTTCTGTGGTGTGGAGGCAGAAGCGGTGGTGGTGGCAGTAAGCCAGGCCTGGGTGAGTGGATGGCAATTTATTGTCCCTCATTTCTCAACAGTTCTGAAGGGTCAGATGGGACATCAGCTGCGGCTGAAATGGGGTTGGCCATAAAGGAAACATCTAGGGCTGGATTAACCCAGGTGGCAGGTGGTGCTCAATAAATAGCCGGGCTCTCTCCAGGGAGGACTTTGTTTTGAGTGAGGGGGATTCTTTTGTGTGGATACAAAGATCAGAGAGCATCTGGGCCCAAAGCAGCCCAAGGCAAAGTGTAGGTCCTGGGAGTTTGTTCCCATGGTATTCCCCCTTTGGGATGGATGGATGGAAGGTCCTGGGGGGCCCAAGGCTATATCTGACAGCATCCCTATCCTCAGGGGCTCACTTTCTAACCAGGAACACCAAGAAGCAAATGGACAATGGTAATGCTGGGTGATGATTGCCAGGGGTAGCCGGGGCAGGAAAGTGCCTGCCACCTGTCCTGTGTTATCATTAATGCAGACTTTGCTAGTGCCCACCTTGTCTTGCTCTAACTGGTATCCCACACATTTTTGTCATCCATATCTATTCTACATTTCACTTTAACAATCTCTTTATGCCCACATTTCTTCCACTCGGCTGTGGACCCCCGGAAGTCAAGGGATGTCTGTGGATTTATCCTTGTTTTCCCAGTGCCCGTCATCATGCTTGGCACAGAGTGGGCATCCAATCACTGCTTTCTCCATGCATACGGGATGATAGCCCCTGCTCACTGAAGAGAGGGATGACTTTATATTGGGTTCTTGACTGAATCTTAGAGAATGAGTTGGAGCAGGAGGAGGATAGGAGATAAAGGCATTAGAGACCTTCATAGATACAATAAATGTTTATTGTGCTTCCTCTATGCACAAGTACTAACGAGATACTGAGTATACAGTGATAAGAAAGCCATCATGGTTTCTGTTCTTGTGGATGTTACATTCTTCCAGTAGGAGGGTCCAATAATCAATAAATAGATAAAGGAGTAAGACAACCCCCCAATTACAAATTTGATACAGTGCTACAGTGAAAAATTAAAGTGGGTTGAAAGAGGACAGTGTGTGTGTGTGTGTGTGTGTGTGTGTGTGTGTTTGTGTGTGTGTTGGGGAGAAGGCACTGTTTTCCATCTGGTGGTCATGAATGGCCTCTTTGAGGAGGTGGCATCCACACTGTCTTTAAGCAATGAGAAGACAATGAGAAGGAGCCAGCCATGTGTGCATGAGGGAGGAGCATTCCAGGCAGGGGAACAGTATGTGCGAGGAATTTGTGGCAGGAAAAGATGGACCTGTGTGAGGACCTGAAGAAGGGCTGAGGCTGGAGTGTCGAGGGGGAGGAGGGATGCAGGAGACTGAGAAGCAGCAGGAGCCTATCATACAAGACTCATAGGATCTGGGGAGGAATGTGAATTTTATTTCAAGTACAATGGGGATTCATTAATGAGTTGTCAACAGGGGATATTATTTGATGGAGGTTATATAATTATTAGAGGCCCGGTGCACAAAATTTGTGCACGGGGGTGGGGAGGGTCCCTCAGCCCGGCCTGCACCCTCTTCAATCTGGGACCCCACGGGGGATGTCCAACTGTTGGTTTAGGCCCGATCCCTGCACGGGATCGGTCCTAAACTGGCAGTCGGATATCCCTCTCATAATCCAGGACTGCTGGCTCCTAACCACTCACCTGCCTGGCTGCCTGCCTGATCGTCCCTAACCACTCTGCCTGCCTGCATGATGCCCCTAACTGCTCCCCTGCCAGCCTGGTTGCCCCTAACTGCCCTCCCCTGCCAACCTGGTCACCCCTAACTGCCCTCCCCTGCTGGCCTGATCACCCCTAACTGCCTCTACCTCAGCCCTTGCCACTGTGGCTTTGTCCGGAAGGACATCCGGATGGGTGTCTGGAAGACGTCTGGTCTAATTAGCATATTACCCTTTTATTAGTATAGATTGTCCCAGCTATGGAGAATGGATCATGGAGTGGGAGGGGCAAGAATGGGACCAGGGACCCAGTTAGAGGCTGCTGGAGTAGTTAGAGATATGGCAGGGGTTATGGGGTATGCTAAGGAGTATTTTTATTGTAAGGTGGTGAGAAGCCTTTGAAGGCTTTTGACCAGTAGGAGAATAACTTGATGAGGTGGGCCTTTTGTAACAATTGCTCACATGGCAGTGTGGAGGACGGATTGGAAGAAGGAAGGAAGGAGAGAGCAAGACCAATTTTTTGTTAAGTTATGAGGACCATATTTTAAAAGAGACACAAACAAACTATAGTTGACCACAATGGTCAGAAATCTGGAAAATACTATATTTACATGAGAGTGCAATGGACTGAATGAGGGGAACATGGGCATCACAGACTGGCCTTGACTTGGGTGCAGACCCCCATGTGGTAGTTCTGGGAGCTGATAGCAACCTCCTAAGGGCTCAGATGCTGGGCCAAAATGCAGGGCTGAGTGTGTCAGAGTTCAAGAAGGGGTCAGTCAGACCCTCCCACCCTTCCTAACTTGCTCAGGGTCAAGCAAAGACCAGCTCTGGGGAGTGGTCGGGTACCTCAGGGACATATGGGGCAGGTGGTAAGGCAGGTCGTGGGCCTTTAGACACAGCCCAAGGCAGCCTTTCTGGGCCACAGGTGGCTGCTGGCTCATAGAAATGTCCCAAGGTGGGCTCCTGGGCATGCACTCTACTGCCCCCTGGAGTCGGCTTCTTCTCAGAGGCAGCGTCTGAGGGGCGTCCGCTCTGGAAACATGGGGCTGCTCTCCTTTTCCTCTGGATAGAGCTTCTGTGGAGAAGTCCTTTGACTGGGGCAGAGGCTCTTTCTGAAACCCTACACTCCTCTCTTAGTAGGGCCTTCTTTATCTTATTCTTACGGAAGCATCTGGAAGGCAGGGACCATGCCTTGCACTGCTTTATATCTCAAAAAACCCAGGCCCAGCTTCTTCCCCACGCTAGACATTCATTTGGCACTTTTTTTCTACAAGATCAAGGCAGCGTGGTGGTGGGGACAGAGCCGGGCCGACCAGCTGCAGACTGTGGTCTCCGGTCTGTTCCAGGGTCTGCAGCAGGGTGAGCACAAGATGTATTAACTTCCTGCAGCTGCTGTAACAAAGTACCACAAACTGGTGACGTGAAACAACAGAAATGCATTCTCTCATAGTTCTGGAGGCCAGACATTTAAAACCCAGGTGTGGGCAGGGTTGGTTCCTCGGCGGCTTTGAGGAAGAATCTAGTTGCTGCCTGGCTTCCAGCTTCTGGGGTGTTAGGTAACCCTCCACACTCCTTGGATTATAGCTGCATCACTCCAGTCTCTGCCTTCATTGTCACATGGCTTTCTTCTGTGTCTCTATGACCCCGTGTTTTCATGGCCTTTTTATAAGGACACCAGTCATTGGATTTGGGGCCCCCCTACTTCAATATAACCTCATCTTAACTTGATTATATCTGCTAATCAGGTCACATTTGTAGGTGTGGTGGGTAGGATGCAGACAAATCTTTTCGGGAGACACAATTCAATGTGCAACAGAAGGCCACTCACTATGTCACGTGGTGCCATTCTTTATGAGAAGGGGTTGTGTACGGTGGAAGGAAACCGAATTTGGAGAGGGGAGATTGGACCCCAATCCTAAGTGCTAGAAACTGTGCTATTTTCACAAAGTCGCTGCACCTTTAAGTGCCCCAGTTTCCTTGTTTGCAAATGATTTGGAGGCACCTTCCCATTCTAACAATCAATAATTTTAAATATGTTTTTGGTTGGGCAGTTCTTCTGCCTCAAAGAAAAGACAAAGAATGAATGATGAGAAAACCAGTAAAGCACAGGAATAGAGAAGAAGGGGAGAGAAACCAAACAAGGGAGTAGCTCAATGAGCAAGAGAAAGGAAGGAAGGAGGGACATAGGACAAGGAGAAAAATGCAAGTAAAGAAACAGCCAAAACAAAGCCAGAGAAGGGAGATTGAGGCAGCAGGTCGCCGAGCAGAAATTTGAGACTATTTGCCTGTGTGCGCATTTAACCTTGTTTGCTCTTAATCCGACTGCAAACAACATATAGCTGCATAATAAGGAGCAGCACGTTTCCCCTGGCAGCATACAAACTTCTGCTTCATAAGCCATTATCTCCCAAAGCTATTAATTTAGAGCATGTTGTGTGAGGGACTGCGGAGGCACGGCAGAGGAAGGTGCTCTGTGTGTGGAGAGAGAGGCGCTTCTCTTCCTTTAAATAGAGCAGGTGGAGGGCAGAAGTGAAGTCAGGGAGAGAACTGTGTTTCAGGGGCTGTGGCATCAGCGTGTTTTCAGCTGCCTCCCTCACGGCCCACCTGCCTCTCTCACGGCCCGGCCCACCTGCACCAACTATGAGGGGACCAGCCTCCCTCACCATGGCCATGTGCTCTCTCCGTCTCTTCTCCTGGTGACCCTAGCATCCCTGAGCCCTGTGCCCCAAAGAGGCTGCCATCAGAACCACTTCATGACCCACCTCTTCTGGCTTGTGGCTCCTTTGAGGGCAGGCATCCTTGAGCTGAGCTCCCCAACATTAATCCCCTCGTTGGTAAGAAGCTGCAGCCCTCTCTTCCTGCACCGAGTGCCCTCAATGTCCTGGGCACCAAGTTCATGCCACCTCCATTCACGTTCACCCCCAAACTGCAGCTGGTCTGCAGTCACGGTGCAGCAGGCGGAGTTGTCAGATTAGCAAAGAAAACCCAGCATGCCTGTTAACTTAGAATTTAAGATCAATCGTGATTCTTAAAAAATGTATAAGAAAGTCCCAAATATTGCATGTGGCACATTTACGCTAAAAAAAAATTATTCGTTGTGTATTGGAAATTCAGATGTAAACAGGCGTCTTGTATTTTATCTGGCCATCCTGGGGGCAGGGGCCTGCCAAGGGGGCACCCCTTGCCCTTCCTGCTTCATTCTCCAGGGGTCTTGGGGAGCTGAGTCCCTGCACTGTTCCCCACTCCCTCTGACGGTTTCACATGACATATCAGTTCTTCTTGTTCTAGGTCAGGCCCCTTTGGGCAGAAGGGGTCAGGTGAATCCACGAATAAATACATAGCCTTGTCTGTCACCAGATGAGCCCTGGGGAAGTGTCTCGTCTCCATAGGGACGTGCCAGCCAGTGCTCAGTTAGAGCTCCTTCCCCCCACGTGTATCCCTTCGTAGGTATTTATCGTTTGCCACTAGGACACCGGGCAGGGGGCTAGCAGTGCGACACAAAATCCATCACAATGGCAAACATTGCAGCGATCACACGGCTAGGAATCTGCCCCGAGGAAGTAATCAGAGTGTGCACAGAGATTAATGAGCGAGGATACGTGTCATAGCGCTATTTATAACAGTGAGATATTAGAGACTCGCTGAGCGTTCAACAAAGGAGAATGGTGAATTATGGGGCGTTTTGGCGGGGAATATTATGTGACAACTAAAAATCATGCCTTTACAAAAGTGTTTTATGACACAGCAGTGTTCATCATACAGAGAGTGGGGAAAGGATGTGTGGCGGTATGTCTAGGAGGAAAGTCACCAAAATGTTAGTTGTTGAAGAGTGTGGGGCCCAGCCTGCAGGACGGTGTGTGGTTCATTGAGGAATTTCTCCCATTCTGATGGCAGGACTCGGGGGTTGAAAATCAGCAGGAAAGCAGTTGGGTTCACCTTGTCTTTGGGGCATCACTTGCTCG